>NC_090933.1:219859357-220162162 GCF_040938575.1 Ambystoma mexicanum | reverse complement strand
GAGACTGTTCTGTTGCCACCTTCTGCTTTGCTGTCAACATCAGACAAGAGAAGCTATTGCCTGACCTCTTGCACCTTTTCTGGGATCCACCTCCATTACCTAGTCCTGCAATTAATCCCCCCTTGGGGCCCCAACTGCACTACACTGTATAATGTTCCTCTCCCTTGACCCGGGAGTCACACAGAATTGAGTTTCCCCTATTGTGGGAATGGGTGGGAAGGGCTCTAGAAGTACACTTGTCCTCTACCCTGTAATTACCTGAAAATGTGTGCCCAGCCCTGCATCCCATCTCCCGTCCCCTGGAATCCACCCTGGAGTGGGTGTGAGCGACAGCCTTATAAAAGCCTGTGGAGAGAGGACTGGCTTGCTCTCTTTTTGGTTGCTGGCGGTGGTGTGCTGATGGGAGTAGCAGAGATAAGGAGGACCCTTTCACAGGTACCCTTGTCTTCCCTCTCCACCCTTCCCCTCCTTTCCTCCTCGATTTGCTCTATTTTTCCACCAGTGGGGTTCCTGGCCTGTCTTCCTTGCCACGTCTCTCTCCCAGTGTGTCTGTCTGTCTCTCTCTCTCTCTCCCTGTGTCTCTGTCCCTCTCCATGTGTCTCTGTTCCTGTCTCCCTCTCCTCTGTCTCTCTACCTGTGTCTCTGTGTGTGTCTCCCTCTCTCTGTATCCCTCTCTGTGTATGTGTTACTCTCCCTGTTTCTTTCCCTGTCTCTCTGTATGTGTCTCCCTCTCCCTGGGTCTCTTTGCCTGTCTCTCTCTCCCTGTGTCACTGCTCCTGTCTCCTTCTCCCTGTGTACCTGTGTCCCTCTCCCTGTGTCTCTCCCCATGTGTGCCTTACACTGTGCCTCTCTGCTAGCTCCCTTTCTTATGCTCCCTTTCTTCTTCTCCCTTTGTTTCTCTCTCTCTTTATTTTGCTCTTTTCCCCTGCACCATCTTTATCAGCTCTCTCCTCCACCCAACTCCCTCTCTAACCCGTCCCTTTCTCCCTTGGGGTCTTTTCCCCCCCTGCATCCAAGGGTACCCCCAGACCCTGGGTTCCATGTGTGTCGGTCTCTCTGTGTGTCTCCCTCTCTGTGTGTCTCTTTCCCTGTCTCTCTCTCCCTGTGTCTCTGTGTGTCTCTCCCTATCCCTGTGTCGCTTTGCTTGGCCCCCTGTCTGTCTCACTCTCCCTGTGTCTCTGTGCCTGTCTTCCACTCCATGTGCCCCTGTGGCTGTCTCCCTCTGCCCGTGTGTAGCTCTTTCTGTGTGTGTCTTTCCCTGTGCCTCTCTTCTACCTCATTTGCCATGCCAGTAGGTGTGCCTAGCTAATCCACTGCGCCTAATGTATCCTGCAGGCAATGAGTTTACTGCTCTTTCTGTAAAAAATCTATTCCTGGTTTCTACAAAGACTTTGGTGCCTTCATTGTGTTCCCACTTTTCAGTGTAGCCTGCTTGATATTGCCAGATGGGGCCAAATCAGTCTGCGTACACAACGCACCCCTAGCATATCTTTTGAACTCCTGGTCAAAAGAATGTGGCCCTATCTGGGGTCTCCTTCATTTTGGCCTGCTTCCCACTTCCACAGTATAGAGGTTTAAGTGGGAGGTGGGTAAGTTCTGCAAGATTTGGTCCTTATTTGAGGAGCACGGCAAACGATGGGTTGGTGGGTCGTACATGGACTGCTCCGAGCGTGTTTAATGTTTGTTGGTTTTTAGTGATGATTTATTGCTTTATATGAACTTGTGTAACCAATGCTGTATGAACATTTCTTCTTTTAATAAACACGCTTAATGGAAGAAAAGAATTGCAATGGCTGGATGAGACTGCATTGCTTTCCAACATCATAAAGAAAGAGTGCTAGAAGCATGTTTTGAGCTGCATTCTCATTCTGGTGTGTCGATGTGCAAATGTATTAGCATATTAGAAAATGTGCACCCTTTCCTCTATTGATGACTACAAATAGAAGACACAAAAAGAGAAGATGCTAAGGGAGGGTGTAAAACTTAAAAAGGGGTGGGGGGGCTTGCAACTGCATGTGTGACCAATGAAGAGCGCTGAGAAGCATGAACATTCATAAATCTCATTGAAGGCATTGGGCCTTATTATGGGTCCGGCGGTAACCCTGCCGGTACTAGCCACCAGACCTGTAAAAAATTACTGGCGCCTGACTTCCCGGTGCCACCGGTCTATTCCAAGCCCAGCAGCCGGGAAGTCAGGCCCCGGCAATTTTGTTAGTCCCCATTTCCATGGAGTCCCAGAGGACTCCATGAAAATGGGGACACGGGAGCAGCGACACTGTTAGCAACGGTGCCAGTGCTCCTGTGTAAGCGGTGGTGGTCCCGCCCGGCAGGTCTGACCCTGGCGGGCGGGATAGCACCCACTCACAGAGCTATAGTGTTTCGGTCCCGGAAACAACGTTAGCAGTACTGTTGTTTCCAGACCGGCACACTGCGATACATAGCTTGCATGCAATCATTTTTTAAGTCACAAATGGCAGTACATGCCCCCTATGTTATTTGTGTTTCACTCTGAGGCGCTGTAGGAGTGCGCCCCTATGGCGTACCTGAATTGCTTCCGTGGCTTGCATTCTTAGGTTACTGTGGCATTTCCTTTCTTTTTTCCTCCCACTGGCAGGTGACAAAGGCAGCAGCAAAATGAGCACAGCCAAGGCTGAGACTTGAGTCCATGCAGGCACCAGGCTGCAGCAGTACAGTGGTAGAGGGCCCTGCACACATGCCAACTCTCTTGGTTGCAGGTGGATGGGTTGGGCACAGTTAGCAAGCTCCACCCATTCCAATTTTCATGGGCATTCTATGTGTA
This sequence comes from Ambystoma mexicanum, assembly GCF_040938575.1. Classification (NCBI taxonomy): domain Eukaryota; kingdom Metazoa; phylum Chordata; class Amphibia; order Caudata; family Ambystomatidae; genus Ambystoma; species Ambystoma mexicanum. Next base: position 220,159,362 of record NC_090933.1, on the reverse strand, counting down.
AATATATACCGGAAATGCCCCCCCCCCACAACCCTGTGCAACACTGTAGGGTTATGATGTTCCCTGCTTGTTACGGTCAGGCCAGTGTGGAAAGTGAAGATCCTCTACTTCTAGGTCCAGCTCTGACTTAAAATGGCCCACAATTTAAAGCCCGCCAGCCCAGGACATGCTAATGACCTGGGCAGATCAGAATCAGATAAGGGGGAAATATCCTTGTGTATGACGTATCTACAGTGCCTTATGCTTTCCCTGCTCATTACAAGCAGAGGAGGTAACATGTTTTGACACTAGCTCCACCCAGGGACCTCCCAGGGACCTCTAAGACACCAATGCCCTGGTGACTTAGCCTAGTCAGTTCGTACATTAAAATGGAGGCTACCGTAGGGATGGGAGGGACTGTCAAAAACGAGCACAGACAGATATTGTTTCCATTGGTCAGCCATGCCTGGTGGTCTCTGACACCGACCAATCGATTAGCAAGTTGGAAGGAGCTTTCCTGAGGTAATCCTGAGACAAATGTGTTGCCTTAGCCTCCAAATCCCTGACTGACACCATCCTGGGTGGGAGGATGGAAGTTCCCGAGACCTTGAGAGGAGAAAGATGTTGGGTTTCTTCCTCAGGGCCTGTTAAGTGGCTGAAGAGAGTCCCTGCTCCTGAGGGGTGGAGAGGGGACTTCTTTTCTCTCCCTCAAGGAGTTCCCCATGCAATCATTGCCCACCCCCCCCAGAGGAAGGCTACCCCCAGCACTCATCGGACAGAAGGAGACACTTGAAGAGGTTTATGTACCAGAAACTCATGTATTTACCTACCACCTAGAGCCAGGAAGACAGTCATTTATAGAGAGTACCATCATCCTGAGGGGAAAGGAATTTGGGGGACAATGAAGTTTGAGGAGATGACACGATTTGTTCCATGCACAGAGATTAGTTACTTCCTGGGAACGTGGAAGGCATACAGGGTGGATGCTCGCCTGTCACTGCATACAATTCCCACAGAGATTGAGGCTTTATTTGTTCCCTGCTCAGAATTCTTGGCACTGTGTTTTAATGTCAATCCAGAGGGCGGGATTTATGAGAGAATATTCCGCCAAACGCCTATTTTCAGTAAATGCTCTACATAAACATCCTTCTTCATAGCCTGTATTGCCAGCTCATGTGCAGGTGATTATGTAGCAGACACTGATCCAACACTCCTGCATTATCATTTCAGCTGGTGGTGGTTTGTCCAATCTATTTCAGTTCTTCCCAGTTTAATTTCTGCATTTTCGGTATGTGTACCTCAGTAATATCTGGAAGGCTACATGTACTGGAGATTTTGCAATTCCATTTTTTTAAAAAAAGCAATTCCCCATAGCCCTACAGATTCTGTCTCAGCAGAAGCAGGGGACACCAACATTTGAAGCTTGTCAACAGGTCTAACATATGGGAACTGAGAGTTGTGACAACGTCCTCTGCATGGTTCTTAGGGCAGAGGGTGAAGTGGCCATGGGCTACTACCAGCTCCATAATGCTGGACTTGGGGGTGCTATAAGGAGGGGCCCTACCATGTCCAGGCGATCTGTCAGGGGCTTGTCCCATTGGTGTAGTTTTCTCAAACCCCTTTAACCACACCCAAATATAGCTAGGCTCTCACCCTAACATGACAACCTGTGTCCTGGTTGTCCTCAAAGTCTGCCCTTTAACGTGGCTAGGGGACCTTCACCTCCCATGAGATACGAGGGCTGGGAAGTGTCTAGCACCAAGAGTACACTATTAGAGGAGCCAAGCAGGGAAGGATTAGCCTTTGCAGGTTGCATAAGAAATATGCACATGTGCACTCTAGAATGAGACAAATTCCTGATCCAGGTCAACTCTCTCACCACACTGCAGCTGAAAGCAACGCACACTTTGAATCTTACATTTAATTCAACCATGGAGCACTGCCAAGTATCGAGCTAAGCCATGAAACTCTATGCAAACAATCCTGCTGCCCTCTAGACTATTGCAGATTCAAGATGGTTGCCGTTGTTAATAAAGGCTCAGGTCTACAGTCAGGGGCTGGGGTGCTGTAAAACCAGCAACAGAAAGGCTGCAAACCTTCATGAGACAACCAATCAAAGTTTCACTTTAATTATTGCCTACACTTGAATTCCATTAGGCAGAGGTGGTTCCCGGTTATGTGGCCAAGTCGTAATAGAAGCGTGGGAAGAGAAGGATGTGAGTGATTGAAGCAACAGAGAAGATGCTCGAGATGTGGAGGGTGGAGAAGCAGGCTAGAGACAGGTGGTTAGGAGAAGAGAGACGAGTGGCGAGGTGGGGAATACGAGAAGGGTGAATAGGAAGAGCAGTAAAAGGAAAAAGGAGGAGCAGGTAAGTGGGAATGGCTGAGGAAGGGAGGTGGAAAAGGCAAGAATCAAAGGTGTGGAGGATGTCCCTAAAGAGGAGGCTGGCACCAACATCCGGTGGAAGGATGTGGAGAGCAGTGAAGAGGAAGTGGCCCTGGAGGGAGCTGAAAGCAAAGCATGTGGAACAGAGTGAAGGGGCGAAGAGAGGATTGCAGATGGTAAGAAGGCGATTGAAGGACTGGAGGAACAGGCGTAGGAATACTTTCAGCCTCTGGAGCCAGAATACAGAAGGTGTACAGCTATAAGCATGTGACAAAGTGACAAGGAAGAAATAAAAGTCCGAAGAGAGTGACAGTGAAGAGAAGAGAACAGAAGTTGCAGGGGGTGGTCCCCTTAGAAACGAGGCCATTGTGATTCTGCTAGGGGACACAGATAGAGACATAGTGCTGTGGACTATAACCTGGAGCCCAGGTCAGAAACAAAGAAAAGGCACCAGTCTGTATCCAGCTACAGATGAGTTTGTTTCACTAGCCTATCAAAGTTTTGGGGCTACCTACATCACAAACCCCAGCCTGTACCAGCAGGATGGAAAGCCATGTTAACCAACTGTCTGTTGGTGGATTTGGCATCTCTACCTACTGTTAACCAACCAAGAATAGTGCCATGATCATGACCTAGCATGCAACACACCTTTATTTATTTATATACCACACCTAACCCTAGGGTATCTGGGGCATTACTTGACGTGTACATCATAGTTACAATGAAACTGGTTACAATCAGATAATGACAGAAATTGATAACATAACATCAAAAGTGAGTTTAAACATTGGCATGTCCTTTGTGAGGAACAACAAGAGGGGAGCCTCAAGGCCCCTTAATGATCTTGTACAAAGAGCCAAGTTTTCACTTTTTTTTCCTGAAGATTCAAAAGGAAGGTTCTGCTCTAATAGTTGTGGGCAATGAGTTCAAAAGTTTCCCTGCAAGTACTGGGGAACTGTTTCCACCTGCTTTTTGCAACTTAAAGCTGGGAATATTTAAACAGTTTGTATAGAAGGAACGAGTCGGCCTGACAGTTTGAGTTCTAGTGAATGTATCCACTAAGTATTTGGGAGCAGAGCTAGAGAGGCATTTATGGGTGATGGAGAAATATACGTCTTGCTGCAGAAATATGGTTAGCTTTCGGGATGTTCAGTGCTGCTCTGAGAGCGTTGTTTTGAAGAACTTGTCATTTTTTTACATTGCGTTTATTAGTGCCTAGGTATAATGCATTGCAGTAATCGAATTTTGATAATATAAGTACTCTCGCCAGGGTAATGCAACTGTCAGGGGAGAGAAATGGTCTTCAGGCATTAATCAATTTGGAAGTGTAGGTTGTTGTTGAGGCCTTTGCATTAACTTGCTTAGTGAGGGAGTTGGTGGAGTCGAGATAGATGCCGAGAGTTTTTAATTCTTTTGATACTTTGATGATGTTACCATCAATGTTCACATTTTTGAATAAATTGTCAAGCTTATTATGGTGGTCTGAGATCCAATAAGGAGTAACTCGGTCTTGTCATCATTCAGACAAAGGCCATGGGTGGCCATCCATGCCTAAATGTTTAAGTAGATTTTGTTGAGAAGTTTGGAGTCTGTGTCATAGGAACCTGTAATGGGGATGAGGATTTGGGTGTCATCCGCATAGTTTGTGTAGATGACACCCAAATCATCTAGGCGGTCAAATAGTAGCTTAGTGAAAATATTATATAAGTTAGGGGAAACACAAGAGCCCTGTGGTGCTCCACAGGAGACTGGGGCTGGTTTCGCTGAAGCGGTCAGTTCAAAGACCCTAGTAGTACTGTCGGCTAAGCATTACTGTATCCAAGCAGCACCATGTTCTGAGAAAGAGGCTGCTGCGATAAGGTGTTTGTTGAGGACTTTGTGATCGACCAAGTCGAAGGCTGCTGACAGGTCTAGCAGGAGGAGGGCGATCTTACCATTGTCCTTTAATTCTTCCATTTGGATTTTTAAATCTATAAGGGCTGATTCTGTACCATGACCAGGTCTGAAGCTTGATTGACGAAGACCTAAACGATTGTTGGTTTCTAGATGGCTTTGTATTTGTTGATATGCCGCCCTGTCCCGGATGGATTTTCAATAGGAAGGGTACAGTAATTATCGGCCTATATTTCGTGGGAATGTTTGGGACTAGGTTAGGTTTTTTAAGAAGCAGTGAGACCCAGGTATCTTTTAAGTTGGTTGGCACTGTGCATGTCTTAAAAGAGGCATTTATTAAAGAAGTGATGAACAGTGCTAGGTCTTTCGCAGCTTTTTTGATGATTGTGGCCAGACATGAGTCACCTTGATATCTTGACGGTTTAAGGCTTAATATAATGCCTTGAACTTCATTCATAGTGACCGGAGCAAACTCAAAAGGCTTGCAAGGTTTAGCCGGGGGATCATCAGACTTAACGATATGTATGCCAGTTGGCACAGTAAGCTTCTTAGATTCTATTTTAGTTTGTAGGAGAGAAATGTTATCAAGTAGCGCTTTTTGTATGTTTGCGCACCAGATTTTGTATTTGATGAGGGATTCAATTGGTTGAGCCGGGGATTCTAATTCTCTAAGGATGGAGAACAGCTCCTTGGGTCAGGATTTAGCATTCATAATCCTATCGTTATAGGTGTCACTTTTAGTTTTTAAAATGGCCTTTGTCTAATTATTGGCAGCCACTATGAATGTTTCTTTGTTCAGGTCTGTGGGGTATTTTTTCCAGTCTGCTTCAGTGGTTCTTTTTATGTTGCATAGGGCTTTTAGGTCAGGTGGGAACCATTTATTGAGGTGAGAACGTGTTTTGGCTTTGCAGATTTTTAAAGGAGCTACTTTGTCTAGGGCCTGGAGTAGAATATGATTATGCAACTTGACAAGAGAGGATGGGTCCCTACTCAAGATCTTAGGTTGATTAGTGATGGGGTGTAATAGGGGCAGTAATTTCTCGACTGTGATGTTGCGATTATTTTTGGTGTGGGTGGTGCTTGTAAGTTGTTAAGTTGTTGGTGTTGGTGCACTGTCTATCCTGAATAAAGAATGAGATGATGTAGTGGTCAGACCATACACAGGATAAAATGGAGGTGATCCTGGTGTCGCAGTTTAAGTCAGCAAGCCAGTCCTGAGTTCTGCCTTTGTTATGCGTTGGGATGGTGATGTGGTGGGAGAAACAATATGAGTAGATCAATCGACACACCTGATTTTTGTGTGTATATAGTAAGTGGATTTTATACAAGGGAATAATGCATTTTAAGGTGCGGAGGAGAAAGATGACAGCCCTGGCATATGGGCTGCAAAGACATAAAACAAAAGTCGAGTTCCCAAATCTGGGAACTCAAGTCCTCTGTACTCTATGGGTGGCTCAATGATGAGTCCTATTATTAATTTTTCTATTAAATAGAAGATTGGGTAATATATTAGATTGAGATTAACAGTAGAATGATCAATAATAATTGTTCAATTGCATATGTACAAATATACACAATGACAAAACGTATATTAGTTTAAATCCAATGATTTATTTAGGAGCCCAACGCGTTTCGTGAATTGGTTCACTTCTTCAGGGGCAATTTTCATAATTTTCAAAATTTTCAAACTTTTCAAACAATCTCTGAAAAACATAACATTCAAATAAATCCACATTAGAACAAATCATCTCAATGCAGAGTATCTTATATATTATTACAAAGGTAATCAAATTAGTCATATCATAACGCCTAATTTTGTGGATAAAGATCCAAAAAGAAACCCATATCAGGCTCATTCATTTGTTCCTTACTATTAGTCATAGACATACTGTGTCCTATCTGTACAAAAAAGTTCATCACAAAGTGAATCACATATAATATCTATTTAGTGTGTTGTGTTAAACCCAATAGTCAATAAAGTAATTGCTGTCAAAAATAGGGCGTGTCAATATTCCAAGAGAACATTTACCTATGGTTTAGATTATATCAGTCAGCAAAAAGATAGTTTTACATCATAGAGAAGGTGGGAAGTAGATCCTCTGTCTATTCACGTCAGAATATGCTGAGGTCCTATTTGAAAAATATGCAAAAAAAATATTGTAAAACATAATTAGAATGGATAGGCAGGTAAGAAAAAGTAAAGATAGTAAAGGCATAGCTGTATCTTACCAGCAAGGGTCTCAACACAGTTAACAAGTAAATACTGAAGCGGGATCCAGTTTAGTAGGGTGATCAGCCATTTTGTTCAGCAATGAATGGGCCAGGGAAAACCCCTTGTTCTAAAAAGAAATCCGAAAAAAAGGAAGGGTTAAATGACCCTAGTGGGCTTAAAGTCAAACAAGTATCAAGAGTCGAAGTACACTCATGTTGGATGAAATAGTGTAGAAGAAAAGAAGAAGAACACAGTCTTCCGGGGGGGGGGGCTGTTGCTGGCAGGATCCGCTACAAAGGAGGTGACTGGAAGCGGTCCTTAAATACTCAGAAGTATAGCGATGCAAATCAACATACTGCGTCGAGAGAACGTGTGACGTCACGGTGTAAACACAGTGACGTCATCACGTGCATGCATAGTTGTGTGTTAAAGCAGAAACATGTATATTCCGATGTAAAGTGTTTCGGTAAACACAAAAAGAATATTTAATGGATGCTGAAAGCAAACTCGACTCGCAGAAAACATCTGCTGTTTAACGAGTAAAAGAATCTAAAGCAAAGTAAGAGCCAATAAAATCGAATGATGCGTATAAAGAAGTATTATGGGATAATAGTATGAAATAATAAGTGTGGTCAACATCGTAAGAGTAATAAAAAAAGGGAGGAGATGGTAAAAATAGAAAAATTAAGAAAATAGTGTAAAAAATGTAAAAAAAAGTCATGTTGTGTGGGATATATCTCAAAAGATCAGTCGTCGTCATGGTTTGAATTCACATGTCCCTAATGCTAAATCTATCTAATTTGTGATAAATGGTAAAAATGACAATAATATAAAAATCACAACATAATCAGAATCGTTCAGTTTTGTAAGGTGTTTACAATTGTATACAGAGAGATGAAATGGAAAAAAGACCATTAGTAACAGTGAGACTGTCTTTATGCAAGCTCACAATCTCAGAAACATATCATGAGGAAAACATCATGAGGAAAACATCAACAGGAACAGTGGGGTTATTTAAATTGGAGTTAAAGACTCTGAATAACGGGAACAAGAATCATAGACCTGGGGGGTTGAAAAAAAGGGTCTGCTGAAAGTAATATAATTGTAAGTAATATTTTGGAGGTTAATTATCATCTAGATTCATCTTATCTCTGGTAATATTTATAAGAAAGGACACATATAGAAGTTTTCGTTTAGACCCAATGGGGCTAATGCATCAAGTTTGTGGATCCAATATAATTCTCTTTGTGTAAGTCTTTTTGCATTATCTCCTCCCCTGGGTAAGTATTTCATGATTTCCAGGACCACCCATCGGATCTGTGAGATGTTATGTCGGTTCTCATTGAAATGCCTAAATACTGGTGACTTTTGATTGCCTGTTCTTATATTAGATTTGTGCTCAGTAAGTCTTTCCTTTATTTTTCTCGTGGTTTTGCCTACATAGTATTTGGCACAGGGGCATTTCAAGGCGTAAATTAGATTTTTGTTGTCACAAGTTGCAAAATCTTTTAGAAGAATTTTCTTGCCGCTGTTGGGATGTCGGATGTGATCTCCTTTCAAAATATTAGAACAATGTTGGCAATTAAGACAGGCAAATGTGCCGTGTTTTGGTTTAGCCAGGAACATTTGCTGTTGACTTTTTGTTTTTCAGCTCTGATCAGTGGTTCTCTGAAGTTCTTGCCCCTTTTAAAGGCCAACATTGGAGGTTCCGGAAATAGTTTGTTGAGATTGCTATTAGACTTTATGATGTCCCAATTCTTTAGAATAATCTTTTTGATCTGAAAGCTTTGACTTGAAAATTTGAGTGTGTGTATCAATCTCATGTCGGGGAGTTTCTCCCGGGGTCGGCTGGGCCTTCCGCGGACCTCCGGGCTGGGAGGCCCCAACTCCTCCCGCGTATCCCAAAAATGAGTATGAGACACACACAAGAAGCAAGGTGGTTCTGCTGTTTATTGAACAACGGCAGGGATGGGTCTAGGATCGAACACGTCCGTCCAGACTCTCAAAGTTCGTTGGGCTCGCAGGCCCCTTTTTGCCTCTGTATGACGCGCTACTTGCGTCACCTGGGAAAGTTAGCAAAAAACCTATCGCCACTCTGGATTGGTTCCTCGAGTGGGAGGGTTAGTATAGCATACGTATAGGGAACGTTGTTAGTGGTTAAGGGTCAGTCAGGTGGTATACTTGGGTTGTCCCTTCTATTAGATACTTGAAAATTGTTACACAAAGACCCCTAATGTTTGGCTAATGTTAGTGGCGTCAGTGATGAGTGCCCCATGTTCTGATTGCTCCACTCGCAAGCCCCCCAGCCTGGGACCGTCGTTGTTCCCAGCTCGCGGTGTACCTGTCATTTGGAACAATATGTAACTATGTGTTCGTGCAGACAATGCGTGGATTTGCTCATATGCCTGAGAGCAGACCATTCCCATCGCTGTAGGTGTCCATTGGGTCATTTCATTGTTGCAGCCTGTGTCCCAAATGTGGGACCCAGGCGCCTTCTCCCTCGTGGGTCTGGCACCCTGTCAGGTTTGGCTTGGTCACGTGAGGAGAGACCGTGGTTGAGACAGAATTCTGCACATTTAAAGTTGTATTTGCCTTTGCGTGCCTGGTTTTGCTTACAGGTGTGACCTTGGCATCGGCTGGTAGCATACGAGTTGCAACATCGCTCCCTTGGCTGTCAGTTCTCGCTGGGCTCGTTCTGCAGGGTCAGCAATTGTACCCTTGCTCGCCCAGTGTTCATGGAGGCTCTTGCTTGCGGCCTACGTGGGCCTGGTTCATAGGTGGGGATGTGTAATGCACAGCACTTAAGTTGCGGTGTCACTTTGCTTCATAGGCAGTATCATGTCTTCGTTGTATTTTCATCACGATGCAAGGGTAGGGAGAAGCGTCAGCAAGCATGTAAACGAGTGCTTTGTGCGTCTTGCGTTTCTGCATTTCGGAGAACCTATGTGAAAAATAATAAAGATGCGCGCCAGTGGGTGTGTCTGCCACCTACATCATAGCACTGAGTATATTCTTCGTGTGGATTGGTGTGGGGGTGTCCAGTGTGCATGGTTGCACGTGCGTTCTGACAGTTGGCTAGGTCGTCATGGCATCTCTAACGATGTAGGTCCTTATTGTTGAAGGGCTTAGTCGAGTTCATCCATGCCGCAGGAGTCGGCTTGAGTAGGGCAGGCTGGCGGGCAGGCTGGTGGGCACATCCGTATGTTCTTGTACCAAGGTATTTGGTCGTCTGGTAGATAGACAAATTCATCTCGTGGCGGGTGCCTGGGCCGCGATCCTCTAGGCCAGGGGCGCGAGGAGATTGGGGGGAGTCTTTTCTCCCATTCTCCCACTTCAGTCCCCCCTCTGGTCGACTTGTCGACCACAAACATATCCTTTTCTCTATCTCCTCTTACTCTCCATATTTTAGTTACTCCTCCCAGGTGCCCATAGTGGTTGACATGGTCCTCAAATGACCAATACATATATACACAACTTCCTCCTGGTTTGCAGTATACCCATCTTCCGATGTAGCCACTCGGGTTTCTTGGGTTTTCGAGCTTTACGGATGGTGAGTCCAGGTGGTTGGTGATGATCTGTCTGCGCAGTTTCTCTCTTTCCTTTATTATGGTGTTTGTGTGCTGGTCATCATCAGTTGGCATCAAGGGGTGCATACCAACCATTTTGATCATTTTGTCTGTAGTGCGTGCCTTCCTGACCTTCCAAAACCTTATTATAATCAATGCAGCCCCAGCCAGAATTATGCATCCAACTATAATCATCAGCCCGTCCGACAGCCATGATGGCATCCATGACCATAACAATGAAAACCAGCTATCATCCTTCTTCACTCCTTTACTTTCTTCCATCATTTTGGAGTGCATCTGGGCCAGTTGTGATACTGCTTCGGTGAGTGTATCATTGTCGGCATCGTTAGCAGGAATAAATGTGCAGCATGATTGTCCTATCTTTGCGCAAACTCCTCCCTCCATCGCTGTGAGGAGATCCAATACATATCTGTTCTGTAGTGCTACCATCCTCACCGCTCGTAGTTCCTCTTTTATTGCGTTGAATCCGTTTACTGTTGAATTAATGGTCATCATCAGTTCCCATCGGGTTATCTGGAGCCATTTAGCGTTTGCATAAGCTTGTAGTCCAGGGTGTATTATTGATGAGAAGAACATTGCGGCTCTGCTAAATAATCTGTGTTCTGGTGGGATAGAAGTGAGTGCTGTTTCCGACCTTCCCCACAGGTAGTTTCCTGTCCGAGGTTCTCCTTGTCTCTTTTTCCTGTTCAGGGCATTATTGTTGTTGTTGTCGTTGTCCGAACCCCTCTCTGAATGTACCGATCTCTTATTCCTCTAGTTCCCTTCATCCATTTTGGGGAAGTTTGCCATGTTCACATGTTTTTGGGGCACCACTAGTGATGGTACATTGATGTGTACCATTGTGCATATACCATTCCACAACGGGGGCAGGGTGTGATATGCCTTATTTCCGCAGGCCCAGTAGTGATCCATTAGCACTGCTGTTCCTGCACCCCCCTCTGGTAACTCTAACACGCTTGCACAGTTGGTGTTGTATCCCACCTCCACATCTCCTCTGTGTTGGTAGCATAACTTGGGCGCGGTCAGCGGTAGTATGCTCATTGGGTCTTCATCCTTCTCCGTCCATGTCAGCATGGGTACGTACTTGCCCCATATCGTCCAACATCTGTCATTGTGTTCCTTTATGGTGGTAATATTTTCTCTTGTTACCATGTTGCTACCGACCACTCCTATGTCCCATTCATTGTTCATGTATACCTTCCCTGTTATTGTTATCAGTGGCCTTTCCCAACAGCCTTGTGTACCAGGAACTTGAGTGGCGTACCAATCACATGGTAGGTATTGTAGTGTTACTTTCTTCGTTTCTCCCTTTTCAGGGCCACTTGTCATGTATCTGAACGCTTCAGCATGCAAACTGCTCTTGTGGTAACTCAAATATGACTTGAGGAAATTGTTTTCGTACGGATATGTGTCTCGCGTTTTCCACTCCATTCTCATCACCGTTCCTTGAAATCGCCCTCTCGTTTGGAATAGTGCCAGATATACTATACATTGTGCCGTCTTCTCTTCTATTTCTGTGGCTACGAATGTTCGAGAAGCGCTCATGGCGTATGGGATCAATGAGCAAACATAACAGCTGTCTTCTGTTGTCTGCTTACCTATTTGGGTCATGTGCTGGTACCACATGTTGTTCGAGACGTGTGCTGAATCTGTTATGTAATTATCAATACCCTTATTATCTGAGTATGTGCTGCGTTTAACTCTACTTCCCTTATGCGGAGGGTTGCTAGTACCACCTGACGTAACACCTGTTGCAGCCGTGGGAGGGGGTACGTTAGGTTTGGGTGCAGCCATAATATTGATAGCATAACTTTTCTGCCATACAGAGGCAGCCAATAGACCAGTGATGACCAACACTCCTATCATTTGTATTACAAAAGCTAGTCTCTCCGGCATTTGCTCTTACCTTGCTGCAGTCCAGCAGCTTATTCTTGCGACGTTAAAGGTGCCCACCTGAAAATTCTCAATACGCTTGTTATTATGGTTAGTTGTTGTTATCAAGCCCTCCCTATCAAGTAGTTGTTCAGTGCCCAGACGAAGAGCTGTTCCCACGCCAACCTAAGTGATCTATCTCTTAGAGCAGGTAAGTGCTGGTGAAGATGGGGAAATGATTGTTCTATGTCCAAAACAAATGCGGTGTAATAGACGCGTACCCTCCTTATTTTTAGGTACTTTGGCCTTTTTATATGATATACAAATTGGTGTGATAGGGCTTCAGGGTAGTTATCGTCCGCGGGTAGCATCTACTCCTGGGCAATGTACACTGTTAGTTACTTATTTTCTTGACAATACAATTACACACGGTACCTGCATGTGCGAGAGAAGAAAAAGAGAAAACATACAAGTATATGTGAGTGTGCACAAAACAATGTCCTTCAATTGGGGGTGACCTTAGCGGGCAGGGGGTTTGGGGCTCAATTGGCGGAGGTCTGTTTATTTTTCGATCTCCTGACCATGGGATGGGCCGTGGGCAAGTGTCCAGTGTCTATTTCAGAACTTGTCTCTGGGGACTCTGTGGGGTGATCGGGTGTAGTGACACTAATGTCGTCAGCTGTGGTCGACGTCTCCTTCTCTGTAGGTGATGCTGTCGTTGTTCTTGTAATGGCCCTGTCGGTAACGCTAGGGCGGGTCTGGAGTTTGCATATCTTCACGTCGTGTAGGTGATTCCAAGCACGCTTATCCTGCACCTTCACCGCTCTCGTAGATACCTCCTCTACCAAATGAGGACCAGTAAAGCGTGGGCTGTTCCACTTTCTATTGAAGTTGCGGAGTAGCACGTGGTCACCTTTAGCAATTTTGCTGAGTCCTTCCTTTTCCAATTCTTTGTCGGCGTCTTCTTGTTGATAACTCTTAGACCCGCCCCGCGTGCGCTCGAGCTGTTGAGATACAAACGCTACACTAGTAATCAAAGAAGACACATATTGGTACATTTCATCACCAAGAACAGTTGCAGTGTTTTCATAATCTGTGAATGCTCTTGATGTAAGCGTTAGAGGAAGGCGCATTTGACGTCCTGTCACCACCTCGTGAGGAGTGAGGTGGTGGTCAGACCCTGGCCTATTCCTTAGCTCAAATAGAGCTAGCGGAAGACAATATAACCAGCTCTTCTTTGTTGTTTGCTGTATCTTTGCTATTTCTTCTTTCAATAGGCCGTTCAGGCGTTCACATATACCGTTGGCCTGCGGGTGATATGCACATGCAAATTTATGCTTATTGCCCAGCAAAGACGTGATGTGCTGAAACATTTCATTAGCGAAGTGTGGGCCGTTATCTGACCGCAGCACTTCACACACACCCCACCTGGGGAAAACCTCCCTCACTAGAAATGTAGCTGCTCTGAACGCATCTGCATGTGAGCAGGGTCCTGCCTCAATCCACCTGGAGAATGGGCATACCACTACAATCATATACCTATTTCCTTGACATACATTGATCATATCAACGTAATCAATATGAATGTGCAGCAAGGGTACCTCTGGCCGGGGTATAGTACCTTTTATCACTTGCAGCGTGTGACCGCCATAAACTGTTGGCATGTAAGGCAATTGCTGATAAAATTTGTTACATGAGAATTCAACTCGGGGCAGAACCAGTCTTCCCTAATTCGTGCTGCAATAACTTCCTTTCCTGTATGAGCTGGGTGATGGAGCTGGGCCAGAGGCGTGTTCAATAGTGCCAACGGCATGACCAGCTTTCCAGTGTTACCCTGACGCCATAGTGCGTCAGTTGGCGACATTGTACATCCTCTTTTTACACATAGTTCCTTTTCTGCCATTGGTGCGACCGCCTGTAATTCCATTATCTGTGTGGCTGGGAGATGGGTGTACCCTTCTTTCATCAACATCTGTTTAGCTATCCCCCTCCCTCTCCCTCTCTCTGACTCTGGGGGGTTCCATATTTCACCAAAATACGCCGCATGTTTGGCATGTGCGTCTGCTGTTTCATTCCCTTTTGTGATATGATCTTCTCCATTAGTGTGTGCGGGACATTTGACCAAAGCTATTTCTTGGGGATTATTGATTACTTCAATTAATTCAGCTAACAAGAGAGCATGTTGCACTGGGGTGCCGTCAGCTCTCCTAAACCCCCTTCTCTGCCATTTTATCCACCCCAAGTGGACAGTTGACGTGACATATGCGCTATCAGAATATATAGTAACTGTTTTGTCAAAGCTTTCCTTCAACGCCAGGATCAGTGCAACCAATTCTGCTGCTTGAGCCGAATAATGCTGTGGTAACTGTACACATTTCACCGGGACACACAGCAAATCTTCTGTCATTTTTACAACTGCTGCCCCAGTTCTCCTTATCCCATCACTCTGGTCTATTGTTGATGACCCATCAATGAACAAGAGCTCTCCTCCATTGAGCGCATCCTCTTCAACTTTTCTAGTACATGAGTACATTTCGGTAGTCTGCGTACAGTCGTGAGCATAATCACCTTCCTCAATAACTTCCGCTATAAACCTTGCAGGGTTAACTGTACTGCATCTAACAATAGATAGTTCTGGTCTAGATAAGATGATCTCATAACCTGACGCCCTCTGCGCGGTTATTGTGGACTTAGGCTTGTTCAATATTGCAAATAGTGCATGCTCCACGAATAGTGTGGTTGGGCACCCCATTATAATAGATGATGATTTCTCTACCGCGAAGGCAGCTGCGGCAAGACCTTGTTCACAAGGGAAATGACCTAACATAACAGGGTCCAAGTGACCGCTGTAGAACGCTATTGGCTTGTATCCCATGCTTGTTTTCTGAGCCAATACTGCTTTCATTACTGCTGAGTCGCAATGTGAAAAGATAAGGAACTGTCGTTCATAATCTGGGGTGGCCAGTACCGGAGCAGTTGATATCGCGTTTTTTAACTCGTCAAATGCTTCCTTCATTTCCCTTGTCCACCCCAATTTTTTCTCCCCTTTGTTTGCTTCTCTCAATGCTTCAAGTAGGGGTCCTATGTATGAGCTGTAATCAAAAACCCATGCTCTACAGTAGTTGCACAATCCCAGGATCTGCTGCAGCTCCCTCACTGTTTGTGGCAGTGGCGTGTTTGATATAGCCTGTGCTCTTTGTGGTGCAATCTTTCTTCCGTGTTGGGATATTAGTTGACCAATGTATAATACCTGTTCCTGACAGTACTGTAACTTTTCTTTGTCTACCTTGTAACCTTTTTCAGCCAATATTGTCAGCATTTTCAATAAGTCCTCCCTGCACCTTTTCTTGCTTGTGCTGCAAATTATTATGTCGTCAACATATTGCAGCACCGTACTTTCCAATTCAACGTTTCCCAAGTCCATCTGCATTACTCTGTTGAAAATTGAGGGTGATTCGCAGTACCCTTGTGGTAACCTGGTGTGTTTCCATTTTGTGTTTCTGTATGTGAAGCTTGTCAAGTCTTGTGAATCTGGATGCAGGGGTATTGAGAAAAAGGCATTTTTGAGGTCAATCACTGTGAACCGTGAGGCCTCTGCTGGAATTCCACATAATATTGTGGCCGGGTTTGCTGCTATGGGGTATTCTGCTTCCACAATGTTGTTCAAGGGCCTGAGGTCCTGGATAAAACGCCAAGACCCTCCTTTAGCTTTGCGCACTGGGTACACGGCCGTGTTACATGGTGATTCTGATGGTACCAGTATGCCATTATTTATTAGGGCCGTTATTGTTTCGTATATGCCCTCATCTGCCTCTTTTGATAGTGGGTGTTGCTTCACTCTAGGGAGTATTGCACCCTTTTTCAGCTGTATTCTTACTCCCCCTATACTCTTTATGAAACCCACGTCATAGGGACTAGTGGTCCACAGTGATGTTGGAACTTTTGCCATATCTTCCTCGTAAAAGGGAACTGGGGTAGATGCGGGAGCTTCAAGTGCCATGGCAATTTTCTGTGCCACTTGCTTGTATGTCACTCTTAGCCATATATCTACACTCATCATAAATACCATTTCACCCTCTTCCTTGTCTTCTGAAAAGAGCTCCTCATCGGACACCTGGGTGAGCCTGCATCCCTCAGCCAGCGCTATCATTGCCCTCCATGCTCTCCCTTCCCGGTCTTGGGCATGTACTGCAATATAATCAGCAGTCGCTATAATACTCTCGATGCTCACTGAAATCACCTTCCCTTCCGGTTCATTGGCTGGTGTCTCAGGTCTGAACAAATATGCTGCTGGCCTCCTCCAGATCTTCCCTTCTATTCCTGGCATCCATGCGAATGCCATGTCTGTTCCGTACTGGAACAGTTCGCCATCTACTAGCTCAGCCCGAGTCACTGTCTGCCCACAGTATGCTTGCATAATTTGTCGTGCAGTGAGCATGTTTATTCCTTGAGTGGAACTAATTATGCCGTCCTCAGTGAAGGAGATTGTCATATTTAACCTGCTCATTATGTCTCTCCCAAGTATGTTTACTGGCGACTCCCTTGAATACAGGAGCGGGACGGACATGTCATAATCCCCTATTGATAAGGAGATGTTATCAGTAAAGGGAACCAACCCCTAACCCCAGAGAATCCTTGTGTGTTCATGGCCTCACCTGACATCTTAAATTTACCTTCCCTTATGCAAGACCGGGTTGCCCCAGTATCAACAAGGAATGATAATTTTTTGTCACCTATCGTTACCTCAATGCGTGGTTCCTCCGCACTATTAGGTGTTACCGACAGGATGGGACACACCAAGGACATCTGTGGGCTGTCCTATTGTGGGTATAATGTTTGACCACTTCCTGTGTAAGGGTTGTGTCCCAGGACAGTCATCCTTCCCAGTTGTGTTTGCTGTAGCTGTGTATTGGCGGAGGTTACCTTATGGTCCTGTATTTAGTGGGCTGCTGTACTTGCTGCACTTGGTGTTGTTGTGATATCGCTACCTGTTGTTGCGGTAGTGAATATGTCTGTGGCTGTTGTTGTGTTACTAACTGTTGCTGCGTGCTGCCCTGTGGCAGCCCCTGCTGTTGTTGGTAACGCTGCTGTTCCCTTGTAGGCCCTTGTTGTCCTTGTTCCCCCCACGCTGGTGTGGAGGGTCTCATTCTACATGTGCGTGACATGTGTCCTAAAATTCCACAAATCCAACATACAGGTGGTTCCCTGGTCTGCCATGGGAAACTTCCTGAATTATCCTGGTATACTGGTTGCCCAGTGGGGTAGAAGCTTCTGAATCCTCCCCCTGGCTGTTGTGCATTATAGCCATATCCCCTCCCCCTCATCATTCCTCCCCTTCCCCTGTTGTTATTATAATATCCAGTACCTGATGTCAAGTATCCTCCTCCCATGTTAGCCGTGTATGGTGGGGGTGGTGGCAGCTGTTGTGTCATAATTTGTGGTGATTGTATTTGGGAGGGATCTTGTGCGGCCACTACTTGCGTGGGGTTTGGTGTCATTGTTGTAGGTGTAGTTATTAGTGCACCTTCCATCGTGTACTTAGTCAGTTTTTTCTGCACTAATTTAGCCTCTTCCGCTTTTCTATCTTCTTCCTTTTGTTTCATCTTTTCTTGCCATGTCCTACAATGATGTACTATCGTCAGTTGTATTTCCGGCCAAGCCTTTGCTTCCATCCCCACTACTTTCTTCAATTGTTTCTGCACTGCCTCCGGGAGCCCTTGTATTAGTATATGATAAAATATTGCCGGTGTCTTGTCCCACTGCTCTCTAGTTTCCATACGCCACTTCTCCTGAATTTCCTGGATATAATCAACAGGATCTTCGTTCTTACGCATCTTGCGTGATGTAATTGCTCCTATGTCTGAGGTGTCTGGGTATTGTACCCTTAGTGCTTGCCATAATGCATGTCTGCAGTTTGCAAATGGCGCCCCGTCCTGTGATGTGTTCATTATTGTGACCCCGGGGAAGCCCGCTCTCTTCCAGATGTCATCTGCTGCATCCCCTAATATTGATATTAGTAGGCCCTTCACGTCTCCTACTGCCAGTTTCTGTCCTGCAGTGTGTTTTTCCATCTCATATATCCATTTCCCCGCTCCTCCACTTAGTGATGGGAGCCTACACTTTATATTTTCCTTGTCTGCATGCTTCCAAGGGACGTATTGTGGTCTAACCCCTCCTCTCTCCAAAAGTGGCATTAGGTTGTGTCCTATCTGACCCCCCGGGTGTCGCGGTGTTGAGTCTGTATACCCTTCCTCTTCTTCTGTGTCGTCTACGTCGTCTGTTATGTCCATATTTCCCCCGCTCATAGCTGTTTCCCCTTCATCTCTTCCCCTTCGTTTATTATTTCCTTTATTTGATGTGGGCGTGTGTGTTCGTTCTTCCTGCCTGCGTCCAATGAGATCTCTAAGCCTGCCGGCGTAGGGTGTGTGTTTGTGAGGGGCGGGTGCGGGTGTAGGTGGACATGTTGGACGGGATGATGAGGGTGTAGCTGCACATGTTTGCCTTCCCGCCATTTCTTGCTCTTCTTCCTCACTTCCCCCCAGTTCTTCCTTCCTTCTGCAAGCCCATGGTGATTCCCTGTTGGTTCGGGTGATGTACAATTTATCTAAGCTTCCCCTTTCCCCGTTTCTTCTTTCTCTCCCCATTCCTTCTTCTTCCTCGCTGCAAAAATCATCCAAGAGCGACAACCCCAATCTGTCTTTTTCCCCCGAATCGTCACTGTTTTTAAATGTATTAAATCCGTTCCTCCCACTTCTTCTTTACCAATTGCTCCCCTTTGTGCTGATGTTGTTGCTACTTCTGTGTCCCTGCGTACATATTTCCTTATCCCACTCTCCCCTCTCCTATCTCCTCTTTCCCCTTCTTTTTTCTCTACTATTTCTCCACCTATTTCCTCTCTTTTCTTTTTTAATTCCTCCATTACTTCACTACTCATCTTTTCTAATATCCTTTCTTCCTCTCTCCTCCTTTCCCATCTCTCTCTTTCCCGTTCTAATATGCTTTCTATTACCCTCCCTTCCTCGTATTTCTTTGTGGTTTCTGATAGTATTTTCCTCTTCCATATTTCCATTTCCTTTTCTTTCTCTTCTTCCTCCCTTTTCTTGTCGCGCTGTGCTGCTCGAGATACCCTTTCTGCTGCCGCCTTCACCCTTTCAGCTTCCCTCTTTCATTCTTCAGTTCGTTCCCTCATTTTTTCTAACTCATTCTTACTTTCTTTCCTTTCTCTCCTTCTCTCTCTTTCCTCCGTCTCAAGCTGTTTGATCAGGGCGTTTTGCTCATTCCTTAACTCCGCCAATCGTTCCTCCAAAATCTCCTCCTCTTCTCGTAACAGCTCCCCTTCCTTCCTTTTCCACCCTTCCGCTTTTATCTCGCTCTTACTCTCATCGTCCTCGTTCATTTTTCTTACTACCTCCTTCTCTTCTCCAGTTAATGAACCTCGCAATTTTAATAACACCTGCACAGCTACCCACTCGTCGTGTCCTATGGCTGCAATTTGTTCTTCACTAGTCTTCCCTTCCCTTGCGGGCATCTTCGTATAAGTTGGCCCTACCGCACTTGTCGCCTCCCGCCCGTGTAGCCACCTGTAGCTGTATATGGTGGTGGGCTGTATGCTGGGTTCAAATACCCCTCAGCCGCCCTTAATTGTTGCCTTACCACTTCTCGTAGTTCCGTTATAGGATATAACCCCCTTCCTCCTTTTTCACTACTTTCGCTAAGGGCATGTCGTTGGCCTGCTCCTTTTTTATTTCTGTTTCATTTACGTTGCTAGGCTTTTCTCCTCCCTCTTGTCCTTTTCCCGTGCACTGTGTGCTTTCACTCTCTTTTTCCCCATTCTCTTCTTCCTCCTTAACCTTCTTCTCCTCCTTTGTTTCCCCCACAGCGAACATTCCGGTCGGTCCTGGTCGGGACCCCTGGAACATCCTCCATAAGTTAAACACCTCCACATGGTGCGTCAACTTCTTCCCCTTGTATGTGTTATGTAGATGGGTCAGTAGTGAGTGCTGGACATATGGGTCGAAACTGCCGTTAGGCGGCCAGGGTGTCGTCATTTTGTTGTCCGTCCCCTGTGTCCATTCTATGCTGTATTTAATCAGTTTCTCCCTATGGGGTGACAGTGTTTTACATATATGCTGTAGCGGGGTAGTGAGGGTGTTCCCCCACCCTCCCGATCCTATCCCGTATGACATGGTAGCACTATGTTGTTAGCTCCCCTCGATATGGTAGTTGTTATCTGGCTAATAATAAACTCTATACAATTTGAGACGTTTTACCTGGCCACGTAGTTTTGGGGACTTGCGATCGTCTGCTAAAAAGAAAGCAGTGAAATATAACGCTTGCAAGTATGTATTATTTTCTCTGTCTTTGTTTCTCTCACCTAATACCGTTACGGCCCCCTACGCCACGGTGCACGTAGCCCCCTGCGGCTGCGTGCCTTGTGTGATGTGCTTATACAGCCGTCCCACTTTTCTTCACCCCTCCTCCTCCTTCCTCACTCGTTGTGGCCGGCGTTCTCCGTGCGTGGTCACGTCCCCCTCTCCACCTGGCCCCGATTTAATCATTGCCGTTTACCTCTGTGCTCTCCCCCTTACCACTATTCGATTCCCCACCACTCTTCAACAACGCTGTGTGGTCAAGGTATCCTATGAAAGCCCTATGGGTGACATCACCGACCTCTTTCGAAACTACCGGTAAGTTCTTTTCATACTTCTGAATGCTCGAAATAAGTTTTTGCTATTTATCCCTGTTAACCCCACAGCTGTTCTCTTGTCACGCCTGGAACAAGGTAACCAATAATATAATCAGACAGTGCACGCTGCGTCGCCTCGTGTGTGATACGCCCCTCAACAGGAGGGCTTAACCAGCCAATTATCTTCCGTATTTAGGCAACCAGTTAGCTACCGCCTACAGGAAAACGTCATCTATCTATCGAGTTTTGCTGCTCGATCAATAGGGATCCTCATCTACTCATTGAACAATAATCGCCAATTCGTAGGAAACCGCACACACCCTTACAGGTGGTCGCGACCTAGGCCAATCAGTGTCTACAAGTGGTCCCACGTGATGTTTTTGTGCTCCGCCCACTCTTCTTCGTAGCCTAGCGGACTGCTCCTTGCACTTGTCCAGCTACCAATCACTTCACCATCAACACTAATTTATCAAATCTTCGCCGCACACCTTGGTAACACCTCCCACCTCCCTTATTCCATTCCTCCCCCCTCCCTCACAATTTCACATTGCTTGTTGGGTGTGGCATACTCACCAAGTTCTCTTGATGCGGGGCCGCTCGACTGCGTGCACCCCTCCAAGCAGCTTGCCACCACCCCTCGTCTGGACCACGTCTGGACACTCGCCAACCGCGGGCGGGATACTTCTCAACCGGCTCCCGAGGGCCAATATCCGGATTGCGCTGTCCGGTCCTCTCGCAGTTCCGCGATGGTCCTGTAGTCCTCAAAAAAGGGGGCAGCGGCAGAGGGGGCCGCGCCGCTGGGCCTCCTTGCAACGAGAGTACTCGGAAAAATAAAATAAAAGGTAGATGGTAACCAGATCTCAGCAGTGCCTCCAACTTGTCGGGGAGTTTCTCCCGGGGTCGGCTGGGCCTTCCGCGGACCTCCGGGCTGGGAGGCCCCAACTCCTCCCGCATATCCCAAAAATGAGTATGAGACACACACAAGAAGCAAGGTGGTTCTGCTGTTTATTGAACAACGGCAGGTATGGGTCTAGGATCGTACCCGTCTGTCCAGACTCTCGAAATTCGTGGGGCTCGCAGGCCCCTTTTTGCCTCAGTATGACGCGCTACTTGTGTCACCTGGGAAAGTTAGCAAAAAACCTATCGCCACTCTGGATTGGTTCCTCGAGTGGTAGGGTTAGTATAGCATACGTATAGGGAACGTTGTTAGTGGTTAAGGGTCAGTCAGGTGGTATACTCGGGTTGTCCCTTCTATTAGATACTTGAAAATTGTTACACGAAGACCCCTAATGATTGGCTAATGTTAGTGGCATCAGTGATGAGTGCCCCATGTTCTGATTGCTCCACTCGCAAGCCCCCCAGCCTGGGACCATCGCTGTTCCCAGCTTGCGGTGTACCTGTCATTTGGAACAATATGTAACTATGTGTTTGTGCAGACAATGCGTGGATTTGCTCATATGCCTGAGAGCAGACCATTCCCATCGCTGTAGGTGTCCATTGGGTCATTTCATTGTTGCAGCCTGTGTCCCAAACGTGGGACCCAGGCGCCTTCTCCCTCGTGGGTCTGGCACCCTGTCAGGTTTGGCTTGGTCACGTGAGGAGAGACCGTGGTTGAGACAGAATTCTGCACATTTAAAGTTGTATTTGCCTTTGCGTGCCTGGTTTTGCTTACAGGTGTGACCTTGGCGTCGGCTGGAAGCATACGAGTTGCAACATCGCTCCCTTGGCTGTCAGTTCTCGCTGGGCTCGTTCTGCAGGGTCAGCATTTGTACTCTTGCTCGCCCAGTGTTCATGGAGGCTCTTGCTTGCGGCCTACTTGGGCCTGGTTCATAGCTGGGGATGTGTAATGCACGGCACTTAAGTTGTGGTGTCACATTGCTTCATAGGCAGTATCATGTCTTCGTTGTATTTTCATCACGATGCAAGGGTAGGGAGAAGCGTCAGCAAACATGTAAACGAGTGCTTTGTGCGTCTTGCGTTTCTGCATTTCGGAGAACCTATGTGAAAAATAATAAAGATGCGCGTCAGTGGGTGTGTCCGTCACCTACGTCATAGCACTGAGTATATTCTTCGTGTGGATTGGTGTGGGGGTGTCCAGTGTGCATGGTTGCACGTGCGTTCTGACAGTTGGCTAGGTCGTCATGGCATCTCTAACGATGTAGGTCCTTATTGTTGAAAGGCTTAGTCGAGTTCATCCATGCCGCAGGTGTCGGCTTGAGTAGGGCAGGCTGGCGGGCAGGCTGGTGGGCACATCCGTATGTTCTTGTACCAAGGTATTTGGTCATCTGGTAGATAGACAAATTCATCTCGTGGCGGGTGTCTGGGCCGCGATCCTCTAGGACAGGGGTGCGAGGAGATTGGGGGGAGTCTTTTCTCCCATTCTCCCACTTCACTCATGTTTTCATTTCGTCGCTTCTCTTTCAACAGTTCTTTTCTCTCCAAGGTTGCAGTACGTTCAATAGCCTTATTGATAGTATGTTCCGGGAATCCTCTTGTCTTAAACCTTGTTCACATTTTTTCAAATTCATGTGTCAATTGGGTTGCAGATGAAGTGATTCTTTTAGCCCTTAGGCATTGGCTGTACGGTAGATTCTGTTTCAAATGTGATGGGTGAAAACTTGCGTAATGCAGGGTACTATTGGCATCCGTAGGTTTTCTATAGATTTTTGTGATAAATGTGTTGTCTAGTCTGGCGATGTCAACATCCAGGAAATGTATTTGTGGATTGCCTATTTCCAATGTAAACTGAATCTTTCTGTGACACCCATTGAGGTAGACAAATAATTGTTGCAATTCATCCTGTGTCCCATTCCAGATGCCAAAAATGTCATCAATAAATCGTTTCCAAGGTTTTTGTTTAGAATAAATCTTTTCTCAAAATGGTACATAAAAATATTTGCATACGCAGAGGCCACTGAGGAGCCCAATGATGTGCCCGAAATCTGGAGGTAGAATTTGGTGTTGTGGGAGAAGCCTAGTTCAGTGATCAGGTTGGCTAGAGAAGTTGCATTATCATCACAGTGTCGTTAAGGCTACGTTTAGATCACCTAGTAACATAATTTGAGACCCCTGTTTAGTATTCTTGGTTAGGAAAATTGAGATGTCCTCCTCAAAAGATGAAATTGGGCCTGGGGGTCTGTATATTAGAAGTATTAGTATGGTATGTTTTTTAATAAGGGGAGTTTGACCGATAGGAGTTTGCCTGAAGGGATCCGTTGAGTGGGTAGTTCCTTGAGGCCAAGCTGTTTTTTAGCAATAAAGGCTACTCCACCTCCTCTATTGGTTTCTCTTTCTGCTCTGAGGATTATATAGTTTTTAGGTATGGCTAGTGATAGCATGCAGCCTGCTGCAGCATGTAGCCAAGTTTCTATTATAGCTAGGAAGTTAATGTTGTTAGATACTATGAGGTCAGCTATGTCTAACGCGTGTATGAGGAGTGATCTCGCGTTTATGAGAGCGCCTGTGATAGGTGGTACAAATGATCTAGTCGTTTTTAGGGTAGGAGGCATTTTAGCAAGCAAAGGTAGATTACTGTTATTTTTCAAGAGGACTTGACTGTCCCTAGTTGACTTCAGAGGGGAGATCTTTGTGCTTACATAGGTTATGTGGTGCAGAATGCACTGTAATCTGTTTTTTAGTCTGGAACCAAGTCTACCATTTCTAAAGCTTACTGGGCATGATTGATAAGGTGTAGGCCTAGTTGCATATATCTGGATCCATTGTTGCGGTGACAGCGAGCAAAGGCTTCTTGGCATAGATTCTTGTATGCCATTGGTTGTGAGTAGGTTAGCCTGCAGGGCAGGTAGGAAATTGGTAGATATTATATTGTGAGATGGAGGTAGTAGTGTGGCCATAGTTAAGGTAACTTTCCATAGGTCAGCGATGCTGTGGACTTGGTGGTTCATCCGGGTTTGGTCTGGAGACCTTGCGAGTAAGTAAGGTTTATCAGCACAGGCACGGTAACGGGTAGAGAAGGGTGTGATTGGGGATGATCACCGGATGACGTCGTCGAGACCAGTCTTGTGCATATTAGGGTTATCGATGAGCATTTTGGAATTTATGGGTGCTGGGCAATTGGATGGCTAAGTAGGAGCAATAGCTGGTGCACTAATTATAGCAAGTCACTGGTATAGCAAGGTGATCTCTGGCGGTAAAGGCAGGTCTTTTGGACAATAGGAATGTGGTGAGGCGTGATGTAGGTCGTGCTATGACCATACGTGGTGAAAGTAATCAATGTAGAGAGTGGTGAGCACTTCTGTGAGCATTGTAGGGTATTGCAGCAATGAAGCATATGCTACATTGTAGTCATACAATAGGTTGATGCAGGCCGGGTGACTCTATACAGAGTTATAGGTTAGCATCAACAATTCAGTAAAGACGCTATATGGCGATGTCATCTCGGCATGGGCATTAAAGTTGGCTAAGCTATTACATAGAGTAAGAAAAACAAAGATGTTCCCAGTCTCACTGCGACAAGAAATTATAATTAGTTGTTTGTGCAAAGAGAAGCCTTTATTGTTTGTGCGAAGAGAAGCCTGACACGTGTTTCAAGCTGTGTACAGCTTTTCATCAGAGGCTTAAATTGCATAGTACATCATTTCCATACAAATTGGGTAAAGTTAAAAATAAAACATACACATGATTGTTTTGTGCAAAGAATTGTTACATAAAGAACATAGGCACAAGTTGTGAGCAAGCAGTCCAGGACGCGATGCAACCACAAAAAATATAACACATGTACATCACATGTAGGAAGAGTAAAAAAGTAGAAATTAAGCTACCACAAATTAACCAATTTCATTCGTAGTAGTCTGTTGACAGACAAACAAAAAAAAAGAAGAAAAAGAAACATAATTTTAGAAACAAAAGTTGGCCATAGCAGCGCAATCAAGTTACACTTAGTAAGCTAAGTCTTAAATCAAAGACTGTAATGTATTCCAAAAATAAGTACCTTAGGTTGCAGCAAGAAGAACTCCACCAACGCCTTGATTTGTTGCAGAGTGCCCAACATCCCTTGCCCGCGGACCCGGAGCTTGGAGACGCCGCTCCGGTTCCTGTGCCACCTCCTCCTGTAACCCCGGCTCTGACTGCCTCCACGACCGTTCCCGTTGTTCTGCCATCTCCTTTTCCATTGGCAGCCCCAGAAAGGTTCCATGGAGACCCCAGAAAGTTCAGGACTTTCCTTAATCAATGCAAACTACATTTTCTATGCCGGCCTCTTTCTTTCCCAGATCCCACCACTTTGGCGGCCTTCACCCTGTCACACCTAGCAAGTACAGCTGCGGAATGGGCAAACCCCCTATTAGAAAATGACCACCCCGCTCTCTATGATTTCGACCAACTGGTATCAGAGATGTCACGAGTATTTGACACCAGGTATAAGGCGCAGTCTCATGATTTAGAGTTACTCGAGCTTACCCAGGTTAGGGGGTCACTCATTGATTACATCACTCGATTTAACCAACTGGCGGCCGAAACATCATGGCCAGAAAGTAAGAAGGCAGTGGTCTTCTACAGAGGATTAAGTAATCCCATGAAGGATGCATTAGCTGTGGTCCTGTCCCTGCCCGTCCAATTCCCGGCCCTTGTGGATCTGACCCTTCAAGTGGACGCACGACGCTCTGAACGGAGAGCTGAAGCTGGGTTTCCCCAATCCACAGGTCCTGCCATATCTTCGTCCACCTCAGACACCATCGGGGAGCCTATGCAGATTGGAGGTATCAGGAGCCCCATCACGTCTAGGGAGAGGGAACGTAGAAGAGCAGAGAATGCCTGTTTTTACTGCGGGTTGGGTGGCCACTTCGTGAAAGAATGTCCCCGAAGACCGAAACCCAAGAACCAGGTTTTTCACACAGCTCGACCCTAGACACGGGGGGAGGGTCGAGCTCCTTATGTTCCTCCCCGGATCCAATCCTGATGTTCGGTAGAATAAGACCCATCCGAGTACAAGCCACTTTGCAGCCCACACCTGGCATCACCCATCCCGTAGTTATCACCCTTGATTCAGGGGCCTCCGGGAACTACATTGATATTACTTTAGCCCGAGCATTAAACCTGCCCCTGGTTAACAAAAATCGCCCCGAACTGGTACAAGCAGTTGATGGGACGGAACTCGCGTCTGGACCCATCAGACAACAAACAGCACCACTCATACTGACGATCCAGTCCGTTCACAAGGAAACCATACACTTCGACTTGATAGCCATGCCCCAGTTCGGTGTTATACTAGGAATGCCATGGTTGCGGGATCACAATCCACACATTGATTGGGGTTTGGGTCACTTGCATTTTGAATCCGAACTGTGCCAGAACTTTTGTCTCCCCATGAATGGAGAGGAGAACACGCCTGCATCAGCGCTGGGCGCTATTGCCCGACTCAGTATCACAGAAAACAGGGCGTCCTCTGATCCGCATGTGGTGGGTTTAGTCACCGCAAACATCCCTGCGGAGTACCAGGACTATGCTCCGGTATTCGATCAAGGCTCTTCTGAAACCCTACCTCCACACCGTCCCTATGATTGCCCGATTGATCTGACCCCCGGGGCTTCCATACCCTCAGGTCGTATCTATTCCCTGTCACAGTCTGAAGATCAAGCCCTCAAAGAGTACATAGAAAAGTCTTTGCGCCTAGGTCACATACGCCCCTCAACGTCTTCAGCTGCCAGCCCGATCTTTTTCGTGCCCAAAAAAGAAGGCGATCTACGTCCGTGTGTGGACTACCGCAGGCTCAATGCCGTTACCACTAAGAATCGGTACCCGATACCTCTTATCACTCCGCTATTGGACCGATTGACCCACGCCTCTATCTACTCCAAGTTGGACTTGAGAGGTGCCTACAACCTTGTCCGCATTCGTAAGGGGGACGAATGGAAGACTGCATTCTGTACACGTTACGGCCTTTTTGAATATATGGTAATGCCTTTCGGATTATGCAACGCCCCAGCCACCTTCCAACACTTTATGAATGATGTGTTCTATGACATCTTGGACATATACGTGGTTGTGTATCTTGACGATATCCTCATCTTTTCCCATACCCTAGAAGAACATGTGCAGCATGTTTGAGAAGTATTGTCCCGGCTGCAAAAACACTCGCTCTATGCGAAACCTGAGAAATGCCAATTTCGTGTGACCAATATCGAGTTCCTGGGGTTCAACATCACACCCGGTGGCTTGGCGATGAATTATTCCAAGGTTAGAGCGATTCTAGAATGGCCGACCCCGCAGACCCTGAAGGCATTACAGTTGTTTCTTGGTTTCGCCAACTTCTACCGGCGTTTTATCTCTGGCTTCTCCTCCATAGTATCACCCCTCACTTCCCTCACTAGTCCACATGTTCCTTTCAAATGGCTGGAGGTACATCAGCAGGCTTTTGAGAATCTATAAAACGCCTTCACCACCGCCCCTGTACTCCAGCATCCTGACCCTGACCTACCTTTTATTGTTGAGGCGGATGCCTCCTCTTTTGCGTTAGGGGCAGTTTTGTCACAAGTATGCTCCGCTACAGGACATCTACACCCTGTGGCCTTCCATTCCCGCAAATTCAACTCTGCAGAAGCCCACTATACTGTTACTGAGAAGGAGCTTCTGGCAGTGATGGACGCTTTTCGCACTTGGCATCACCATCTGTTGGGGGCCAAACACAAGATCACTGTGTTTACAGATCACCGGAATCTACAGGACCTGGCCTCCCTGAAATGTGTGAACAGCAGGCAGATCAGGTGGCACTTGTTTTTTGCAGCCTTCGACTTTCAAATTAAACACTGTTCTGGTCTGACGCACGGTAAAGCCGATGCCTTGTCTCGTTCCCCTGGGGGGGTTTCGTTACCTATCTTTCCCGACACTCTCTTGTCTCATGAGAACGTTGTATGCACATGTACACCTCCGTTAGCATTGCTGGACGCAATCCGTACTTGGGTCCAGCAGCATCCCGAGCAGTTGTCCGAATGGGACCCAGTGTACTATGACGGGTTGCCATATGTACAGAACCGCCTAGTTCTACCCACCACTGATACCAGAAACCTGGCTTTGGAGTGGTCTCATCACGCACCCTTCAACGGCCATCCAGGCCAGGCCCGTACCCTGGATCTATTGAAACGCTGGTGTTGGTGGCCATCCATGAAACGTGACGTTGTCTGCTATGTAAACACATGCGTAGTATGTGCCCAAAGTAAACACCGCAGGGGTCGTCCACTTGGCCTCTTGCAACCATTACCTTAACCACCCAAGCCCTGGCATACATTGACCATGGATTTTGTGACTGATTTACCTAGGGTCCAGGGTTACGACACAATCTGGGTGGTGCTTGATACCTTCACTAAAATGGCCCGTTTCATTCCCTGCCGGGGTATTCCGTCTGCACCGATGTTGGCTAAGCTGTTCTTTGAAGGTGTCTTCTGTCTCTTTGGTCTGCCTTCTGTGCTCATTTCTGATAGGGGGTCCCAGTTTACATCCCGGTTCTGGCGTGCCTTAACCAGGTTGCTTGGTATTGATATACGGTTTTCCTCGGCGTACCATCCCGAGACCGACGGTCAAACTGAGAGAACAAACCAATCCATGGAACAATACCTGCGTTGTTTGACGCTGCAACAACAAGCAACCTGGTTGCAGGTCGTTCACTTTGCCGAATTTGCCTATAATAATGCTGTACATTCCTCCACTGGTTCTTCCCCTTTTTTCACTTTGTATGGTCAACACCCCCGTGTCCTCCCGGTTCCTGATTCTTCTTCCTCTGTCAACCCAGCCGCAGCTGCCTGTGTTAGAGATATGTCCTCTATCCATGCCCAGACCGTGGTTCACCTCCAGGAGGCCCAGTCATCCATGAAAGCTTTCGCTGACTTGAAACGTAGTCCTGCCCCACCATATGCGGTAGGTTCCCGGGTCTGGCTGTCCACCCGACATCTCCGTTTGGCGGGTTGTCAGAAGCTTCTGCCTCGTTTTGTGGGCCCTTATGTGGTTTCCCGAGTCATCAGTCCAGTGGCCTACCGCCTTGTGCTCCCGTCTTCTTGGCGGATTCACCCTGTTTTCCACACGTCTCTTCTCAAGCCTTGTCCTGCCTCCTCCCGCCTCCGTTCCCCGGTTGCCCCTGTTTCCCTGGATGCCCCTGATGTCTTTGAGGTTTCCGCTATTCTAGGTTCCCGCCTCCTTAGGGGCAAGCTACAGTACCTGGTAGACTTGTTGGGCTACGGTCCAGAGGAGCGGTCTTGGGTCTCGGCTTCGGATGTCCAGGCCCCCCGGTTGGTTGCTCAGTTCCATCGGGAGCATCCTTCCTGCCCACGCGGTCGTGGGCCTTTGCGGGGGGGCTCTGTCATGCCCTCCATCTGACCCACCAGTGATCCCAGTTCCCCCTCGGCCCGGATTCACCCCCCACTTACCCTCCGGGGCTCACTTTGGCGGTCCAGACCGGCTCGCACACAGCAGCAGCTTCACGCTACTACTCCACAGTCACGACTGCGACCGTTTCTTCATTGGCAGTTACCGTGGAGATTAAGCCATCAAAAGATCAGGTTCGCTTCTTTGCATCGTGCTGCTGGCTCTATCCGATCGCGTGACCTAAACTCGCGGTCACATGACCGGAACTCGCGATCACGTGACCTGGACTCGCGATCACGTGATCAGGAATCAAACGATACTTAAGCAGTGGAGTACTTCAGTACCGCGCTTCACAGCTGTTTTCTCGGAGACCCTGTTTGGCCTGCATTTTGTCACCTTGTGTTTTGTTTGATCTTGGACCCGGCTAACTCTTCTAGGAACTCTTTTGGATCACGTTATATCTGTGCTTTTGGCTTGGACTGATACTCTTGGCTCTTGACCTCGGACCGTTGTCACGGACTTCTCTTTGGATCCCGCTCTTCATTGTTTCGTCAGCTTGGACTGCTACACTTGGCTCTAGACCCTGGATTGTTGTCACAGACTTCTTGTGGATTATCCCTCTCCAAAGAATCTGGAACATTGTATGAACTACGACTCATCATCACCCTTACCTGCAATTTGGTTCAGTCCGGCTTGCAGGTCTTCTTCAGGTGGGGTCTGGTGTGACTACCAGTAAGTGCCTCCTACCGGGGACCATTTGCCATCTTGAGCCCCGGAATCCCTTCTGCTATCAATTCCTGGTAAGATCCTTCCTGTTTATTGGTTACCCGTGCTTTATCCTGCTTGCTTGGTACTTAACACTGCTTTCCTTTACAGCTTCCGTGGGGCTTCCAGTACTTCGCGGTCCCAGATTCTTCTCCACCTGTGGCCTCAAAGGTTGTATAGGGAGTGAATTTATCATTCTCCCTGTGCGGCACTTGGGGACGGAGGTCTCACATATCCGCACGACATTCAAGTTACAACAGTCTGTGAAGCGCGGTACTGAAGTACTCCACTGCTTAAGTACCGTTTGATTCCTGATCACGTGATCGTGAGTCCAGGTCACGTGATCGCGAGTTCCGGTCACGTGACTGCGAGTTTAGGTCACGCGATCGGATAGAGCCAGCAGCACGATGCAAAGAAGCGAACCTGAACTTTTGATGGCTTAATCTCCACGGTAGCTGCCAATGAAGAAACGGTTGCAGTCGTGACTGTGGAGTAGTAGCGTGAAGCTGCTGCTGTAGCTGTGTGCGAGCCGGTCTGGACCGCCAAAGTGACCCCCGGAGGGTAAGTGGGGGGTGAATCCGGGCCGAGGGGGAACTGGGATCACTGGTGGGTCGGATGGAGGGCATGACACTAAGACATCTTTAAACAATAAAAGGAAGGTGATGATAAAACTTTAGGTTCACTACAAATAACTAAGGATACCCTAAGCCTTAGAGATAACATTATTTGTAATATTGACATATTGCATTGTAGCAAAATGTAATTCATAAACAAAGATGCAGCGCAATGCGCCATTTAAAAAATACTATTTACACTAAGGCTTGCGCACAGCAGTTTGAGAAAACACACTTGCAAGCAAAATATGTAATACTTTCAAGTCCCCCAAGACCAAAGCTGACAAGACCTGAGATTAACATTTCAAGTACAAGAAAATAACCTGCAACTTTTGTTACATTGAGGAGATATGCTGAACCCAACTTAAATGGAGCCAGCGCTGACTTTTGACATATGGGAATCCTTTCAACTCACAAAGACGTCCCCCATCAAAGCATACAGGATGGGAGGGGCATAGGTTCCCTTATCAAGCTAATAAACTCTTTGAATCCTGATTACTTCAGATAAGCATCATACTGCCAACAGACAAAGCAAACCAGACCACACTATAAAGTTTAAGCCTTGAGTTGTATTACTTGCCCTGTGGGTGTGTTAGGGCTGAACATTAAAATAAATATATTTATTCAGATGAATCCGTGGTCCTGCTCAGTGAAATCTATTTACACCATCTTGCAGGCCTTCCTGAATGTAAGAATGCAACACTTGACAGGACTGCAAGTCTGGAAACTGCTCAAGAGGAGACAGAAGCAACACCATATAACCCCCAATAACTACAACAGCTCTTTCCTCAACCAGGCCCTGAGCCATAATGGCTATACAGGCCAGGCCTGAATCAATAAGAGCAGATTTACAGCCCTGGTTCAAGAGACAGAAATTTACCATGTTTATAGTCTTTGTGTCTAGGCAGAACTGTAATTGTAAGGCAATATTTTTGTATAAAGGAAAATGCCTCTTAAAATGTACTTTGAATTGTTTATATCGCCTGTATCTCAGGGACCAAACCTCTTAGAGATGTTGAAACATTCAGCTAAAAAATCCTCTATTAGACGGACCAAAACATTTTGTAGTTTTAGTATGCAAATTGGGCAAATTTGTATTTTGTCACATAGAAATGATGCACAGTGTGCCATGCAGACTAGCGTTTGCCGTGACAAGCCCATGATGTTGTGATGGAAAAATAATTTGAACATAAATGTAAAAGTGAGTTAAATGGGAAAATACATAACTCAGATATTATTCATGTTATAATGATAAAAAGAGAATCAATTGATTCGTTCCAGAGAGAGGAATCTGGTGAGAAAATAATTAATGATCAGAATGTGACAGAACAAGTTACTTACCTGTAACTCTTGTTCTCCAACATGGGTCTTCCATGATAAAAACCTCAAAGGTTCACAGTGGTTCAATAGAGGCCCCCTCAGTCTGGACAGTACTACGTTTAACTCCCATGCTGGGGCAGGAGCCTTCACCGGAGGGAATATCCTGTAGAGACCTTTAAGCAACTCCATAATGAGCCTGTGCAAACACAGTGAGAGCTTGCTCGGAGCCCAGGTGTAGCGGGATATGGCAGACAGGTGGACCTTGATAGATGCATGGGCAAGGCCAGCCTTGGCCAACTTGGCCAGGTACAGGAGAAGCTGCGTAGCCATTAAGCACATCAGATAATTCTTCTGCTTTCTGCACCACACTGTAAAACGGTTCCACTTGTGCTTGTAGTAAGCAAGCGTAGAGGGTGTCCTGGCTAGAATTCTCTTGTATTCCAACGGCAGTGAATAGCAAATTATATGGCTGCAGGAGCCAGGAGCCAGGAAGTGAGGATCAAGGACACTGGGTCATGGTGGATTGACCCTGATTCTCCCGAGATGAGGTCTGGAAGAGGAGGCAGTCTGATGGCTAGAACCACTGACAGATGGAGAAGAGCTGTGTACCAAATCTGCCTGGGCCACGCCGGTGCAATCAGGATCATTTTGCATTGGCAGGATCTGAGTGCGTTGATTACTCGCAGCAATGGTGGAATCTGTGGGAAAGCGTACAGGAAGAGGCCCTGCCAACGGAATGACAAGGCATACCTGCTGGCAAACATTCTGGCACTTGGCGTTGGTAGCTTGTCACAAAGAGGTTGATCTGATGGAGACCCCACTCACTGAAGAGATGAGGAACTTGAGCTTGCTGAAGCTCCCATTCATGGCAGGATCACAGCTCCCTGCTGAGAGAGTCCGCATTGGTGTGTTGCATGCCGGCCAGGTAAAAAGAGACAAGGAACATGCATTGAACAATGGCCCAGTGCCATAGATTCTGTGCCTCAAGGAGTGCATCCAACCTTGTTTCTTGATGTAGAACATGGTGGTGGTGTTGTCCGTGAAGACTCGCACCACCTTCTGCTGAAGCTGAGGCTGAAAAGACTTGAGGGCCCAGAAGACTGCCCGCAGTTCCAGGACGTTGATTTAGAGCTCCTTCTCCTCTGAGAGCCAGAGTCCCCTGGTGTGCGAATGTCCTGTGTGGGCTCCCCAACTCTCTATGGAGGCTTCAGTCATGACAGTAGCCCGATACACCAGGATTTGAAAAGGAGCAACCTGCGAGAGATGCAGGCGAATTGACCACCATTACAGGGCTTGGCAGAATGCCCGATTGAGGGCAAGCTTGTCAGTCCACATGCCAGTGACTTGCTGCCACCCGGCATTCCGAAACTCCTTAAGGGTCTCATTTGCAGCCTGCAAAAGGGGACTAGGTGGATGCAGGAGGACATCATCCCCAGCACAGACTTAATTGACCGTATTGTTGCAATGGAAGCTGTTGATAGTCATTGAAACTTTCCGAGCATGGCCTTCACCCTCTCTTCTGAGGTAGTCACTAGACGCAAGATTGTGTTGAGCCGGGCACCCGTGAATAGTGCGTTCTAACATGGCACTATGCAGAACATCTGAAAGTTGATTGACAATCCTAACGAAGTCAGGATCTGGATGGTCTCTGCGGTGTCCTGGAATTCCAGCATGTGAGACTGGGATCGGATGAGCCAATCATCCAGTTACAGGTAGACGTGGATCACTTTGCGGTGCAGATTGGCTGCCTCAGGGGCCAAGAATTTGGTGAACACCCTTGGGGCTGATTTCAAGCTAAAGGGCAGGGCCTTGAACTGGTAATGCCTCCCTTGAACAACAAAACGCAGGAACTTCCAGTGTTTGAGATGAATGGGGATGTGGAAGTAAGCATCCTTCAAGTTGAGGGTTACCAGAAAAACCTCTTCTTTCAGCTGGTGGAGTACATGTTGCAATGTGACCACCCTGAACTTCTGGGATTTTAGGAACTTGTTGAGGCATTGCAAGTCTAGAATTGGTAACCACCGTCCTGACTTCTTCCTTACCAGAATGAATCTGGAGTACACTCCAGAGCCTCGGAGGTGCTGAGGGACTGGTTCTATTGCCCCTTTTCTCAGCATGGCCTGAACCTCATTTAGTAGTTGTGCCGCATGTAGTTCTTGTTGCATGAAGGACATTGAGCACCCATTTGTCATTGGAGATCTTCTGCCACTGATCAAGCAATTGTGACAACCAGCCTCCGACTGGGGTGCAGAGCTGGGGGCATGGGTCCTGGGCTAGTTTGGGCCTGCTTCGGCTCCTGTACCCTGGTTGGGGGGCGACGATGCTGGGTGCCACTGTCATAGGCCTGGGAGCGTCCCCTGTACAACTTCTTGGTGGTAGAGTGGGAGATGTTGGAAACCTGAGGTTATTCTCACTCCTAGACCCCTTGGATCCTGTGCGTAATGGAGGTGAGAAAACATAAAGACAATCTGGTATTGAATCCAGCTCTCCTATATTGCAGACCCATCTTCAACCAGAGGCCTTACCAAGGGGCCAGGAGAGGGTTCGAGAGTGCAAATCATCCAACCAGCGCTGGGTGGCGTCCCCGTGGATACCAGGTGAGTGTAACAATCACACACAGAAAGCTGTACGAGCCATGCTGCTGGGGAAAGCGGTGAACGTGAGCAGTGAGTTTCTAACAAGTAAGGAACCTGGTGTGTGAGCGTTTAAACTCTTTTCATTCTGGTGGAATACTTTGTATCTGAGTGGTTGTGCGCTTGAGGAAACACATTTTCGAAGGTCTCCGGTATGAACCATTGTTATCTAATGAATTACCCGGAATACTTTGCATCATAGCGGTCGCATGTTGACGTAAACACGTTTTCAAAAGTCACTGGGGGCTGGGCTCTTACAATGGAATGTAAACTCTCATCAATAAACTATGGGTTGACTTACAAGTGTGTTATGATTACAACCCAACTTTATTGAACACTGAACTGAATGAAAACACTACCGATAAGCGATAAGCAGACTGTTATATCTTGAATCCAGAAATGAAGTAAACTTTAAGACCATTATATGTTAAACTCTAAAGTGAAAACCAACCGTGTGCTGCATCCTAAAAACAAATGAAACTTTGAAATCATTGGAGCTTTAACATTTAAAATGAAGGAAACTTCAAATTCAAGTAAAACCATCATAAAATGAATTCAAAAATCAATGAAACTTCAACTTTGAACCAAAGAAAGGCATATTGAATACTAACTTGTGTGGAAACTACAATAGATGAAAACCAACAAATAAAAGAGGGTGCAAGTGTAATAAAGGACCCTGAACAAATATCAAGGACAATTTTGTGATACTGAAGCTGAGTCTTGGTAAAGGGAACCCTAAGATCTTAAGTATTTACTTACTTGAGGCCGGAGCCTCAAGGCACTGTTGGGTTTGGAACTATATTCTTTGAAACCTGGGGAAGGGAGAACCGAATATTGGTTCAAACTGCATCACCTTGAACTTAAGAAAGGTAACTTTAAGACTTTTTGTTGGAACTATTTTATACTTTGGGAAGGGATCCAAAAGGAAGCTAAGAGCTGGAAGAAGCTCAGAACTTTATGTTGGACACCGTTTCTTTTGGTTGCTGACATCCCTCCACATTGTATAGATAGGTTGTGAGGGCAAGTATAGGTTTTAGACAGATTCATAAGCTGAATTCTTTGACTTTCCTTAGTTTCATTTAGGTAGGGAAATCCCACCTTAGCATAGGGCAACTTAGGCCTTTTTCCATCCTGACATTTAAGTTAATAAAAGTGTTTTCTTGAATTCTGAATCTTTTGTCTATGTCCTGCTTCATGATGCCTTCATAGAGGGCAGATGATAAAGGGGGGCTGAAACCCTTAGATGACCTGGAGACTCTGGGCCTCATCACGAGTTGGGTGGTATCCCAGCGGTATTACCGCTGGGAAACCGCCCATACTAACAGTGTTACCGCCACCCGGTCTGGCGCTATTAGCACCGGATCAAGGGTTGGGCGGTAATGGGTATTCCCCATTCCCCATTAGGTCCATTGGACCCAATGGGGTATTATCGCCGCAATCAGCGCGTGCTAATTGCGCCCGAAAATGGGAATTTTTCCAGTGCATTAACCCACAGCTTGGAGCTGGAGGTAAATGCTGCCAGACTCATGTTTGGGCAGACCCTTAAATCTGGCGGTAATAGCTTTATGGCCGCATTTAAGGGCAACTGCCCAACTCGTGATGAGGCCCTATGTCTTTAGAGGAGTAAAAGGACGGTCTTCTCTGCTGAAGGATGCCCAGCGAACACGCTGTCTCATTGTCAGTCTTGATGGCCTGCAGGGTCTTGTCGACTACCTTCCCAAAGAAGTTGTCTCCATCGAACAGCATGTCGATCATCTTGGTCTGCACATCTGTGTGGAGGTTGGTGTCCTTAAGCCAACCCTGGTGACAGAGGGCCACACCATTGCCCATCTGGCGAAAGCCACAGTCGGCAATGTCGAGGGCAATAGTGATAGCATGGTTGGAAGCCACCTCCTAGTACAGGATTAGGGCTTTTTGGCCTTCTTATCCTCAGGGAGGAAGACAAGGATGGGCCTCGACATATACCACAACTCCCTGTCGTACCTTGTCAGGATGGCGAGGGCACTGGCAGCCCTCACTGTGGAAGATACCATTATAATGATGTGCTTTCCTGCTGTATCAGTCGTTTTCCCCTCCTGGTCAGGCGGAACCATAGACGAAGAAGAGGGGTTGAAAGACCTCTTCCTAGCGGTGGCCGAGACCACTGATTCTATCGAGAGCTGGGACCTAAGGCAGCCAGGGGCTGAGGATGGAACACTGTACTTCTTCCCCAACTGTTCCCTTGATGCAGGGGTGGAATTAGGGGCCTTCATGACAGCCAGGCCATCCTCCCATATGTCATCCAACAGGGTAACTGAGACAATGGTCTTCTTGGAGAACTACCATCTTTCAAAAAGGAAAACTTCCTTTTTTTTTTCTTTTCCTCTGGCACTAGATTGAACCTCTTGGCAGCCTTAGCAATCATGGAGTGGAATGAGCTGATCTCATCTGGCGAAGAGGCTCGGGGGGGTACATCAGCATCAGGGGGTTCCCCAAATGTGAGAACGTAGTCATCAAACTCATCTGTGTGAGTACCATTGGTGATGGCACCTGTGTCAGTGTCCGTCTGAGCTGCTTCCTCCACCACAGGGAATAGAGCCACCGGCACTGGCCTGGGAGCAACAGAGGTCTTATGAGGCAGCGGTGGCTGAGCCTGAGGAGGTCTCAGAGGGCTTCTTGCCGGAAGGAGGTTAGGAGCAGCAGGTATAGTCGCTGCTGGATTTCAGCCACCAGAGTGTGTAATGTGGTTAAAATGTCAAAGGACATATCCCTCTGTGCAGGTGCAGGAGCCGGAGTTGGGTCCCATGGAATGCTCAATGTTTGGGAAAGCTGGTGGACCGGTAACCTTTGATGAGGCATTGGCAGAATGGGGTCAGGTTCCCCTCAACCCCCTTCCTGATCAGAGTAAAACCCCTCCAGCAGGTCCTCCTCAGAACTGGTGTAGATCGCTGGAGACATCCTAGGGTATACCACACACCGTGGGTAATAATAAGCAGCGCTCGGATACCTGAGGGTTTGTAGCGCTATACAAAAGCCTAATTATTATTATTATTATTATTATTATTATTATTATTATTATTATTATTATTATTATTATTATTATTATTATTACCAGAGGTGCCAGAGTGAAGAGAGATGCAGTCTTGGTGGGTTGAGGCAGAATTCCTGAGCTGCAGGCATATCTTTCACCAAACCAGAGCCCTTTGAGAAAGAAGCGATGACTGGAGCCTGCAGAGCAGGAAAAGGAGCCATAGTCAATGGGACCACATGTCAGAACCCCTGACGGAGGTCTAGATGGCAAGGAAACAAGCACCGCGGTCTTGCAGCCATTGAAGGTAGAACAGTCTCATAGTTGGGGTCATCAGTGAGGTACTCCTTGACGGGCGGTCGTCGATGGGCAACGGTCTTGGTGGATGAAGTCATCAACGAGGCTCGCATTGATCATGGAGTCGATGACAGTGGAGCCAGCGATTCGCCCTTGAAAGACTTGCTTTTAGACAAAGGGCCTCATTACGAGTCAGGCATTAAGGGGTTAACGGCGCTCTAAACGGCACCGACCCTTAACGCCTGATTCCGAGGTCCCTTTGCGCCATGGTGAGTTTAACGCCTGCTTTTTGCAGGCGTTAAAATCCATGGCGCTAAGGGACCATGGTGCTAATTACGCCACCTTAATTTATGGTGGCGTAATTAGCGCCTTCCCCACTCCCATTATGCCCTGTGGGGCAAAAATGGAAAAGGGGAAGGGTAAATGGGAAATGGGGATTTACCGCCCCACTCACCTTGGAATGCACCATGGTGTCGAAGTGAATGCCCAAGCCTGGTCCTGTGGCGCCATGAGTTGGAGATACGATGATAGATAAGAGGATCTCCTCCGGCAATGAGTCCCCATCACCGGTAGTAATAATATGACAGGAAAAACAAAGAATCGCTGAATTCTTGCAAAAATAAACAAAAAACTCCACAAAGTTGTCAGATTTCAAAAACCGAAACACAGGAACTCCCAACCCAAGAAGCATGCGGTAGAAATCTGAAGATGCCCACCCAGGGTGGAGCTTATGAGGATGAGTGTCATTGGTTGGGGCAGTATGACCAAAAGTGACACTGATAAGCTATAGAGGAGACGAGCATTTGTTACCTTAAAGCAAAACTGCTTTAATTTTACCAGGGATTACTAGCCTGAAGATGGGAAATATTCATGAGCATGTGAAGCCATGCAAGACCCCATGCTGGAGAAATGAAAGCCAGAAACCTCAGAGATTACTTCAAATTAAATGGGAGGGAAACTGGGTCCAGACGTTACTCCTGTTGGCTGCCCCCTTCATTAATATGCCCAATGGCTACCAAGGGGAAGGTCTACTGTGATGTAATTTTGAGAACATTGTGCAATCAAATACATTGACCAATTAGATTGGGGAAATCATACACACCTCAAAAGGGTGGGGTTTTCTGTTATGTAAAAGGTCAAACACAGGAGACTCAGGCACTCACTCATGTACACTTACTAAGAGACTCACTCGCTCACTGGTCGAGAGAAAAAAGAATTGATAACAAAAGGAAGGAGAAGTGATAGGTTGATCTCTTTTTGGACCTGTTGATGGATTATTAGCAGAGACTGAAAGTGAGGCCATAGAAGGAGTTAAAGTCCTAGGCGTTTTTCAGAGGAATAGAAAGCAGACAGGCTGTGGAGAAAATCTGATCCTGTCTTAATGGCTGATGCTGTCTGTAATTCAGCCAAAAGAAATCAATACTGATGTGAGTATTATCTAAAAGGGAAGTAATCATGTGGAGAGTGATCCTATCAAGAGAATTAGATTAAATCCCGGGCCCTATAATTTGTTAGTACTGAGGTGTAGAGGAGCAGCCAAATGCCTCTGCAGGAAGATGTCCCGCCCCTCTAGTGCCTGTATGTTGGAAGCCTGAAACTGTACCATGCATGACACCAGTAGTGTTGACCATACTGCGATGAGTGTTCGAGAAAAGGTATCCATTTAGAAAGCCATACCAGATGTATGCATGAAGAATTGATAATTTAATTTAAGAGGTCCCCGAAGGAATATGAAAACGAAAGAAAGAGAAGCTGGTGACATCACAAGAAGTGAGAGTGACACACTAAGAAGATAAGAAGAAGATGTATGGACCTTATAGAAACTGATGACGAAATAAGGAATCGAGTGAACATTCCTATGCGAAAAAGAAGATTTCATATTTGTGTGACGCACTGCAGAAAATGCAAACCATTCAATGAATGTACAGATGCAGCAACGCAAGTAGACTAAGTGATCATAGATGCTAGCTATACGTAGAGAATAGACTGCAGGCAAAGCCACCATTGTATAGTGTCTGGAAATTGGTGTCATATATTTTAGTAAGTTCAAACCCACGGAGAAAGATGGACTGAGAGCAGTGTGTGTTGCAGCAAACAATTAGCTGGAGATTGCAGACTTGAAGGGTGAAGCTGTTTGGCCTGGTATCAAAGTTGGAGCAAGCCAAGGCCAGTTATCTATCCTTGAAGAACAGAAACCGTGAGACGCGTAATCATCCCTTGTGAAGGTGCAGCGAAAGAACACCATGAGTGCCATGTTTATTAATTCAAGACAATTAATTGCTGCAAAATGGGCCAAATTGCGGTCTCATGTCACATGAGCCAAGGATGGAAATAGGAGTTGGCATGAAGACCAGAACTGTGAT
This sequence comes from Ambystoma mexicanum, assembly GCF_040938575.1. Classification (NCBI taxonomy): domain Eukaryota; kingdom Metazoa; phylum Chordata; class Amphibia; order Caudata; family Ambystomatidae; genus Ambystoma; species Ambystoma mexicanum. The sequence continues at coordinate 220,118,436 of NC_090933.1, read as the reverse complement.
AAGTGTGTGCCCGTACTCCCTTATATTCCCAGAGATGAGAATACATTGCAAGGCCAAGTTCAAAGGCACATTTTCATGGCAGAAGGCATTGGGGATGAGAGGTGTTGGGCTAATTGGGTGGGAAAGCAAAGTCATGTCCACTTCCCGGCACCAGGAGCTTACGTGCTGCTAAGGAGCTGAATCTTCCAGACAAGGCACAAGTGTGCCAACCCATTATAGCGAGCCATATTAACAAAGGGCCTTATAGTTTAAGAGCCAATAGTATTTTGTTTACTTAATAAGTGTTGAGGATGACTTGCCCTAGAGGCAGGCTTAAGTTGTCCACCTGACAGTACATATCCTATCACAACCCAAACCCGTATTGAAAGTATACTTGGATGTTCCCCTTAAGCCAACCACAATCCCACGTAGTTTTTCTTTATTTGCCACGTAGTGTGACTTCACTTTTGACAAATGTTTAGTATGTAAGTGTGCTTTTATGCTAAATGTATTGAGAGCTCCAGCGAACATCTGTCGATGTCCGTTGTAACTCCCTCTTTTAGACAATTGATATTAAAACAGTCTAATGGGACTTTTCCAACTTCCTGAGTCGGTCTGATTATTTGGAATAAGAGTTATTCTGCATCCCATCCTTTGCATGACATGTTACTGATTAAGGACCTTATGTTCACGTGGTAGCAATGTTGAATGGTTCTCACCCATTGACCTGTTAACTCCAGATTTTCGGATGATAGGACACCTTCCGTCATTTAGCTGGAAGATCACGTGGTTTCCTGTGGAGAGCGGCCAAACAGAAATCTTGCAAGAAAATCAAGACGGTGGGCAGGGTCCCACTTTGACGAAATCCCTACCTGGTTTCCGCAGGTGCTTTGCGGATGGAAGGCGAAAGTGGTCAGTTGGAGGAGGAGATGATAACCGAGGGCCTTGAGTCAAATGACCGAATGGTGAGTAGATTGAGGGGAATGGCAAATTAAGGGGATGGGATTGTGGACATTTTAAAGTAATGGGAAATATTGTTTGAAGAGATAGAGATAGCGCCTAACTGGTCCTGGCTCAAGGGAGTTTCAGAAGAAGTCGTCTCACACTCCAGTTTGAGTCTTTTAGGCTATGTGTAAACAGCTTTACATAAGGAGACGATTTAAACTCTGTAACAGAGTAATTGATTAGAGGCAAAAAGACAAAATGGTGATCACTGGATATTTTTAGTATATGTGTAAAGTCAACTAGTTTGTCTCATTTTTCTGTTGAAGTAGAAATATTAAGGAGACAGTAGAAGCTGTGAAATTATTGTTGAGAAGAATTGAGAAGCTATAAGTAGATATCGTAGTGGAGAAAATGGTACCAATCCAGAGACGGACAGAGATAATTGAAAAGGGTAGAGGTTTTAGTGATGATTGTTGGAACGTGCTCATATTTGCTGTTTTAAAAGTATTGAAAAACGATGAAAGCCGTTTTATAAAATCTGGTAAGTATTGACAGTCAATTGGGACTCGTCACATTGGGAGATATCATGTCTTATGCATTTATGTAAGACACTGCCAAAACACATGCCCAAGCTCAAACAGTATAGTGCGGAATGGGTGAAGGGCACGGCAGATAAGATGTTCATGCCATGGCCGCACTGGGGATCACTGTCAAAAGCGGTATTGCAACACATGATCACATAGTTGCACGCTGCGTACAAGGGGAAGAAATTAGAGAAAGGGTTAGCTATTTTTGAGCTTTAGAAAATGTACCAGGGAGAGAGTGAAGATCCACCACCCGAGGAGTGGATGCTAAGCCAGCGTAAGGAGGAAGGTGTCGAGCCTTCGGCTCCCCTTTCCTCACCTGAAGTGAAAGGCATTGATATGGAAGACGTAGGGTTGATCCATTAAAGGAACTGAAGGCAGCGGGAGAGTATAGTAATCCGATATATGAACCACCCGCGTTTAGCTGTGATGATAGTCCAGAGGAGAGTAAGCGAAAAGAGGAGATCTTTAGAATCATACAAGATAAAGAAGAGAAGAGTGAGTGATCAAATGTGTCAACCGACTTAGAAAGAGAGATTAAGATATGGAAAGGAGAAAAAGATAAAGCTAACAAGATAACACTTGTGCAGAATGGATGGGAGGACAGATATTACTCAAGTTAGATGGGAAAAGCATTGGGGAAGTAAGGCAAAGAGAAAATAAAGATGAACAGGATAGAAAAGACAGGGAACGTGGAAAAAGATTGAAGGAAGACGAACACAAAAGAAAGAGCAGAGAGCAGCAAGAACATATGTATCAGGAGGAGCAAAAAAGAAAGAAGAAAGGGCAGAAGAGCAAAGAAAATATGATAATAGACAGAGAGCGATGGAAGATAAGGATAGACGAGAATGGAAGAGAGAAGAGGAAGAAGCACAGAAATGAAGGGACCAAAGAATACAGAGATGAAGAGAAGAGGAAGAAAGGAGAGCGGGAGTGAGGAGAGAACAGATAAGACAAGAGGAGAGAATCAGAAGGGAGGTGAGAAAACAAAGGGAATTAGATGAAGAATTAGAATGAAAAGGGAGACAGAAGGATTTTGAATCTAACGTTGCTCAAAGGGAGCCAGTAGGGCCGAGTCCAGCAATACAATGGGACAGAATAGAAGAGAATCTTTCCTTGGGGGGGGAGCACATGTGCCCCCGAAGGCAGCCTACAGACAGACAAGGAAGTAAGATGGTCGGATCTGAAACAACCGAAAGATAGTATGCCTGATCCCATGCCATATTTAGAACATCCCCGTGGACAATCGTATAGTGAGAAGGGTGAATCACCGCCATATGTGAGCAGGCTAAGATCGTTACCAGCGAAGAGACGGTCAGGAATGGTTGTCCCCACCATGGATAGACAGACGATGGAGCCGACTGCAAGTTAGGGTTTACACAGTTTCCCTTATTGGTAAAAGGGGGAACAAGACCACAGTATATTCCATGGCTGCAGATAGACAAGGATAATTTAAGGTGTAGCTCCCCGAGCTTGACATTGGGCACTTGGAAAAGGATATATGAGTTAGAAAAGATGACAGGAGGAAACACATTGGCCATAGGGGACATTATGGTCTCTTGGCAGCTATTATTGGAGAGAAAGCTGATGACATATGGAGCAGAGCACGATATGAAGGTGTGACAACACAAAACACAGCGCATGATGGGACACTGTTTAATAATTGCAGAGCAGACGTGTGGAGGGCTCTCAGGGTGCAGTATCCGGGCACATCAGATATGGGTCCAATTATGACACGTAAAATGAAGGAAGATGAAGACCCTATTGCTTATATTCAGGATATTCACGAGTGGTGGCAACTTGAAATGAAGGAGCCGTGGGAAAAAACAGTGGCATTATTTTACAACATTTTATGTCAGGGCTTGCCCTAGCCAGAGACAAATGAAGATACAAGTGGGAATGGAAGCCAAACCGTGGGCTGAGATACAGTTTACAATAGTGCATCAATGTTGGCTATTGCAGGAGAAAAACAAGAAGAAATATGAGGCTAGGAAAGCTGAGGAAGACACATTAGTTCTGAAGAAATTGTCAAAATACGCCATAGAAGGGGCGGTATTGACAAGCGGAGAAGGATTGGGGATGCAGCAAATAGTGGGTGCATCGAAGGCAAATAATCAGAGCCTGATGGACCAAGGAGAGAATGGGTTCCTATCATGAGGCAGAGGTATGGGATATAGCGGAGGAGGGGGATTTTAAAACAATCAAGGTGGGTTTCAAAATGCACAAAATGAGAATCGCAATATGCAAGGAGGATTCACCGAAGGGGGACTAGTCAGGTGGTCTCCTCCCGTATGTTGGACTTGTAGGATGACAGGACTCAATGACTGCTTATGTGGGAGCCAAGGGAATGTACAGAATCACAATTCACAAGAGGGGGACAGCTTATCCTCCACCATATATCACACAAACTAGGTAAGGGTTTGCCCAAGATCAGACAGTGAGCCTGATTCACAGAAGGTTTTCCTATGAGATTGTGCCATTATAAAACACTTGTGAATCAGGCCCAGTGTATCAGACATAAGCACTGTGGATACAACAGACACCACACCCAGAGCAAGTGCAAGTGAATCCACTTCAAGGGCAATCACAACACACCCTATGCAGACACAGCAATATGCAAACCCGGGACAATTATTGACACCTAGAATAGGAGGTGCCACTGTGGTGAGAGGGAATCCCTTCACAGGTATGGGGGTATTTATGTACCCACAATAGGACAGCTCACAGGGTGACTTGACGTGTTAAGTACTATCAATGACACCAGAGCCCCAAGAAGAACGGAGGGTCAATGTGATGATATGAGGCAAATCTTTTTCTTTTTTAGTACACACTGAGGCTACTCGTTTGTGTATACGAGAGCGAAAGTATCCAATGTTGGGAATTGCCATGAATGTTCAAGAGTTCTCTGGAGCTGCAAGTCAAGTTCCTTTTACTGATGAATTACCAGTCTCTATAGGAGAGTGTGACATGTCTGTTCCATTGTTGTATTCACGACAGAGACCAGTTAACATTCTGGGAAGAGATTTGATGACAAAACTTTATATGATGATTTAATTTACAAACAAAGAAATAGTGTGTTCCACTCCTGGAAAACACTACATGAATTTGGACGAATTTATACTGGCGTTCACAGGGCAAGTGGCTCTGCGAGGCGTTCCAGTAGAGCCAGACGTTTTCCATTATGGGCTGAGCATTCTATTAACATGGTTACCTGGCTTAGCGGGAAAGACTGTGAGAATCCCTGACAAATTCTTGTTCAGACCACAGATACCTATGGATAAAGAGGGGGGACAGACTATCCCTCTAGAGCTAGAAACAGCCAATGTATGAGGGGAAATGACAATGCTCGAAGAAACGGATGATGAGGGTAGACCATGGAGGACAGTGATAGCTATCAAAGAAAGGTACAGGTTGACTGATATTACTGACAATGACTTGTTTAGAGATGACCCAACAGAGGATGAAATAGTGTTCTTTATGAGCATCACATACTGGATAAGAATAGAGAAAAGGGAAGCCCCACAATCGAATGGCAATAATGCAACAGCGTCTAGCCTTTTTTTAAGAAGACCTGGACAAGGTGCCAAGCATCCTTTGGACCACAGGCCCCTCTGACGTAGGTCTATTAAAAGGGATAGGGTAAGTCAAAATACAGATGAAGCCATGGGCGATTTTACCTCGAGCAAGACAGTACCCCATGTCTCGAGAGGCTGATGAGGGTATATTTAAGACCATTTCGGCACTAATGAAACAAGGTATTCTGGTACCATCAGAATCGTTGTGTAACACCGAATTGTATCCTATCAAAAAATCGAAGGGATGGTCGTGGAGATTTATACAAGATATGAGACTGATTAACCAGATTGTAGATGCAGAGTTTCCTTTAGTTCCTAACCCAGCGACGATGCTATGCTGTATCCCAGTGGAAGCTCGATATTTCACGGTGATTGATTTGAAAAATGCGTTTTTCTCAATCCCGTTGCATAAGGACACACAAAACTTGTCTTCATCTACTTTCCACCAAACTCGACTGAAACACACTAGGCTGCCTCAAGGGTACTGCGAGTCTCCATCGATCTTTAACAGGGTCCTACAAATGGACCTGGGCAATGTTGATTTGAAAAGTACGGTGATACATTACGTAGATGACATTTTAATTTGTAGCCCTACAGAAGATGTGTGCAGACAAGACTCGATTTAGATGATGACTAATCCCAGCAGATAAGGGATTCAAGGTAGACAAGGAAAAATTACAGTATTGCCAAGAAGAGGTGTTATACATAAGTCTGTTGATTTTGCATGAGGGAAAGAAGGTGACACCTGAAAGGGCTGAGGCGATTATGAAAACTGCAAAACCACATGCCGTAAAACAGATGCAACCATTTTTAGAACTATGTAATTATGTTAGAGCCTGAGTGTTTGATGACAGTTCATACACAAGACCCTTTTGTATGCTTTAGAAAAGGCACAAGTAGACAAAGTTACATTAGAATGGACTGAGGAGATTGAGGAAGGATTTGAGGAGTTGAAAAAAGCAATTTGTACAGCTCCTGTTTTGGGAATTCCCAACTATTCTGAGCAATTTCATTTATTCTCGCACACAAATGGGACACAAATGGGACAGTCATGACTGCAGTGCTTACACAGAGGACCACATTGGGGTATAAACCTTTGGCATATTACAGTGGGTCAGTTATGAAAGGACACTTTCCTTGCAAGGTCATTGGCAGCTGCCACGTTCGCAAATTGACAAGTCTACAAGCATTGTGATGGGCTACTCTATGAGCCTCTCTGTGGAGCATGTTCTGGTTGCCTTTTTAGAGAAACCTAAGGCCACATTGACATCTCAGAGAGCTTCTGCCTATGAAGTAATGATTTTGAACCCAACAATCAAAACTGTCAGTTGTAAAATAGTGAATCCTGCCATGTTTTTAGCCGAGCCAGTGACAGAGGGTGACCATGTACATGATTGTGCAAATGACATTGAATTTTAGGATGATATACCTTGTGTAAAAGAAAATGCTTTGCCTGGAGGGGAAATTCTTTTTATTTATGTTATGTTATGTCATTTTGTATTTATATAGCGCCTTATGTACCATTGGTATAGTTTCAAGGCGCTGGTAGGTTGAACGCCCTTGGGAACCGAAGTTCAAGTCAGTGGAGAGAGATAGTGAGAGTCAAAAGTGCGTGTGAGCACCTGATATGTGTGCAGCTGGTGTGGCATTCGTATGATAGCTGCTTCTTAGCGGTAGGTGTAGTGGTTGAGAGATCAGGAGTAGAACAAGTTACTCTCTTACCTGGTAACGTTCTTTCGATGGGATGGTCCGACGACGTATTCCATTTCTATGACAGTAATCACCACAGCTGTGCTGCTTCGGAAAATCTTTGGCATCTGCGTCCTGCGTCGATGACGTTGATACGCCGCCCTCGAGGACCTCCTCCGACGGCTGACGTCACTGGATGTTATAAGTAGGACGCACAACGCCCGTAGCCTCAGTTGTAGTTTTTTCCCCAGAACGTGTGCCACCAGTCTTCTGCCATTCTGACACACAAAGCCTTGCGGAAACGTAAGCTGCAATCACATAAGAAATTCTGTAGTGGGGAAGGCAGGGAGGGAGCGATATGGAATACGTTGTTGGACCATCCCATCGAAAGAACGTTACCAGGTAAGAGAGTAACTTGTTCTTCGAGGGGATTGGGTCCTCCGACGGATTCCATATCTATGACAGACTCCCAAAGCAGTACCAATGCAAGGAGGTGGGAAAATAATTTAGAAAACAGAAATTTAGCATGCCCAATCAAATTGCGGAGTAAAGGACCGCCTTGCCAAAGGCCAGATCCTGCCCCGGATGGAATCGAGGGAATAGTGACATACAAAAGTATGTACCGAAGCCCAGGTGGCTGCATCACAGATATTACGAATAGGAACACCCCTCTGCAGGGCAGTAGAGGCAGCCATAACCCTGGTAGAATGGGCCCGTAAGCCGACCGGTGGATCCATACCTGACAAGCGGTAACACTCAGAGATAGCCAAAATAATCCAGCGAGACAAAGTCTGTTCGTCACAGCTTGTCCCAAACGCTTTCCAGCGTAACCAATGAAGAGCTGATCATCCACTCTGACCCGGTACATGCGTGAAATATAAAAGCTTAACGCTCTCCTAGGATCAAGCCTATGGAGCCTCTCCTCTTCCTTACCAGGATGTGGAGGAGGATAAAATGCCGGAACAATAACCTTCTGGCCTAAATTAAATTCCGACACCACCTTCGGAAGAAAAGAAGGACGAACTCTAAGGACAACCATGTCCTTATGAAACACAGTGAAGGGTGGCTTAACTGAAAGTGCCTGTAACTCACTCACTCTGCGAGCGGAAGTGACCGCAACTAAAAATACAGTTTTAAGAGTTAACAGTCTCAAAGGGCATGAATGCAAAGGCTCAAACGGAGCACCCATCAAAAACCTGAGAACAAGGTTCAAATCCCAACCGGGCACCTGGAAAGGTGACGGAGGGAACACATTAGTGAGCCCTTTCAAAAACTGAGAAATTAAAGGAGTTTTAAAATAGGAACACTCTTCCGATGAGCGCTTAAATATGGACAGCGCCACCAGGTAACCTTTAATGGTACCCACTTTAAGGCCCCTGTGGGCCAAGGAAAGCAAAAAAGACAAGAACCATGGGAATTTCACATGCAAAAGGATCCACATTCTTAACCCTGCACCAGTCGCAGAACTTTCTCCAATGGCAACGGTACAGGGACTTTGTTGCGGGCCTTCTGGCCGAAAGCAACACCTCCATCACGTCTTTAGGGAGGCCCCAATCCTTACACCTCAACCTTTCAGAAACCAAGCGTGAAGGTTGAGGGATCTGACCTCTGGATGGAGAACCTGACCCCCCTCCCGTGAGAGCAGATCATCTCGGTAGGGAAGATGACGTAGAGGGCAGATGGACAAGACGAGAAGGTTCAGGTACCACGTCCTCCGGGCCCACGCCGGAGCAATGAGGATCATCCGGGAACCGAACATCCGTAACCTCTGCAGTACTTGCGGGATGACGAGGACTGAAGGAAACGCGTGGGAATGACCACTCCACCACAAACGCGTCTCCTAAGGCTGCTTTTGGAGGAAATTCCCGCGAGCAAACCTCTCGCACTTCCGGTTGACACTGGACGTGAATAGATCCACTTGAGGGGTCCTCCAAAGGGCGAGGATCTCCAGGAGAATCTCCTGAGCCAACTCCCACTCGTGAGAGATCGCGCTCTGCCTGCTCAGAGCATCCGCCGTCTCGTTTCCGTCTACAGCCAGATGAACTGCCGAGATTGAAACTTCCTGCTGGATCGCCCAGAACCAGAGCTGCATCGCCTCCCTGCAGAGAGGAAGTGACCCTGCCCCCCCTTTTTGTTGAGGTAGTGCATGGTCACCGTGTTGTCCGTCAGGATCAGGACATTCTTCCCTCGCACAGCCAGCAGAAATGCCTTCAGGGCTAGCCTGACGGCCCTCAGCTCCAACAGATTGATATGGAGTCTGGAGACCAACGACCACTGACTATGAACTCGTTGGCATGAGCTCCCCATCCCGTGAGGGATGCGTCCGTCACGATCGTCACCTCCGGCCAGGGTAGCCAAAATGGAGCCCCTTCATCAGATTGTCTTCGACGGCCCACCACAGAAGGTCCTGGGTGACCGAGGATGGCACCTGAACAGGGACCAACATCCTGCCGGAGGACTGAGACCACTGGAGCTTGAGTACCCATTGCAAAGATCTCATCCGCAACCTGGCCTCTGGCACCAGAAGAATGCAGGATGCCATGAGGCCGAGCAATCTCAAGAACTCGAATGCTGGGAGGCTCTGGGCAAGCTGAAACTTGTGCACCATCTGCTGAATGTGATGAGCCCTCACCTGGGGAGGAAAACACTGCCCTAGGGACGTGTCGAGCACTGCTCTGATGTACTGGAGCCTCTGAGTTGGTGTCAAATGGGACTGCTTTAAGTTGAGGGAGAAGCCCAGATTGTGGAGGGAGTGGCAGGTGACTGACAGATGATCCAGGACTTGCTCGGGAGAGTGCTCCCTGATCAACTATCGTCCAAGTAGGGGTAGACGTGAATCCCCCCTTTCCTGAGGTACGCTGCCACCACTACCATGAGCTTGTTGAAAACCCTCTGGGCGGAGGTCAATCCGAACGGCAGGACCCAAAACTGAAAGTGCGAGTCGCCAACCGCGAACCTCAGGTACTTCTTGTGCTTTGGATGTATCGGCACATGAAAATAAGCATCCTTGCAGTCGACAGACACCAACCAGTCCTGAAGTTGAAGGGCCTGGAGGACTTGAGAGAGGAACCATCTTGAACTTGTCCTTCCTGAGGAGTCGGTTCAAACCGCGCAAGTCCATGATGGGTCTCAATCCCCCATCTTTCTTGGAAATAAAAAAATAAGGGGAATACCATCCCTCTCCGCTACAGGCACCAGTTCTATGGCGCCTTTCTCCAGCAGGGATTGAATTTCCTGTGCAAGGAGCGGATCTGGACTCTTCAAAGAGAGATTCCCGGTGGATTGTCTTGAGGCCTATGCCGGAAAGGAAGACAGTAGCCGTGGGTTATGATCTCCAGAACCCACACATCTGAAGTAATGGTGTGCCACTCTGCAAGATGCTGCACGAGCCTTCCCCCAACCGGCGAACCATGGGACATGGCCTCATGACTGAGCTGAAGCGGCTGCGGCGTTACCTGAGGGCAAAGAGGCAACAGCCCGAGCGGCCTTGGCACCTCGAGTACCTTGTTTTCCACCTATGGCACTCCTACTGTGGCTCCTTTGACTGGCAGCTCCTCTCGCTTTACTAAAGGATGAGTAATAACGAAAGGAACCTCCCCTCCATTGCTGTCCCCTAGGACGAAAAGGCGTAGGTTGTCGAACTGCAGCGCCCAACGACTTCGCTGCAGCCTTTGAGGTCTGCAACCTCTCAAAGCTCTTGTCAGCCTTGCTGCCAAAAAGATGTTCCCCGTCAAAGGGCATGTTGAGGAGCCAGGCCTGCACATCAGGAGCAAACCCCAACTTCCGCAACCACGCAAACCTACATATCACGGTGCTCGCCGCCATGGACCGGCTGACGCAATCTGCCATGTCCAAACCCGACTGAACGGCCTCACACATGGCATCCTTGCCATCCTGAACCATGGCAAGGAAACCATCCCATTCGTCCCCTCCGGGAATATGTTCAGCCGCCAAGGAAACACAGTTCCACAGAGTGTGCGTGAAACGTGACAAGGCACATATGGAGTTGGCCGCCTGAAGCGCCATACCCCCTGCAGAAAACACTTTCTTCGCCCAGCCGTCAAAACACTTGTCGTCCCTATCAGGAGGGATGGTAGGGTATGACGCCTGCTTTGCCGGGGCAGTAGCCGCCTGCACCACCAAGCTCTCTGGAGTAGGGTGCTTGGACAAGAAGCAGGGGTCACTAATGGCTTGGCGGTATTTTCGTGGCAAAGACTTGCCCGCCGCCGCCACCCTCCTCTGTAGAGCCATATGAAACGGCAGTACCAGGTCAGTTGGTGGACCAATGTCGAGGATATCCGTAAGGTCATCCTGAACAAACTCCCTCGGGGGAGCAGACCATCCTAAGTACTCGGTGACCCTTGACATAAGGCACCTGTACGAAGAATCGGCATAGGTGCCAGGCTCAGGCCTACAAAACTCCACCTCCGGAGAGGGGTCCAGCCCACTAGCATCATGCAAGGTCTGCCTCAAGACCTCAAACTGGCTATGGCCCGAGAGAATCTCGTCTGGCACCGTGTCAGTCACCATGCCATCATCAGAGCCCTCATCCACCTCTGAAATGAACTCCAGATGGTGGTAAGAAGGCACAGAACTTGAACCAAAGCCATGCTTGACCTTGGCCAGAGCCTTTCTAGGTGGTTCCCCTGAGCCAAGAGGTACCCCCGTCGACACAGCCTCGAAAGGCGTCTAGGGCATCGAGTGAATCGGCATTGATGCCCAGCGCGGCGTCCACAGCATCAACGGCGCCGACACAGTCCTCGAGGCCGGGGCCCCGAGCGTGTCCCTTGACGGCCGGGACGCCGATGGCGTCGACGACTTCTTCGAAGGCAAGCCCTCGAAAGAGTCTGTCGATAACCTTGGCGCAACCGGTGTCGACGTCTTCCGTGAAGACACTACACTACAGGTTCACACGGTCTCGAGCGTGTCGAGGACCGGGACCTGGACCGGGCATGCCGAGAACGATTCCCCTTGTCCGAGTGGGACCTTTCCCGCGAATCGTGACGACCACCCGAGCCCGAAGGCATGCGAGCGGTGTCTCTCGGCTGATCACGACCGACCCCACTCTGAGGCGCGGACAGACCAGTGCCCTGCGATTCGAGAATCGCCAACATTTTCTTCGCGAAGGAAGCCCATTCCTCCGGTGTTGCATGCTTGGTGGGGTAAACGACCCGCTGACGGGCGGAGTCCTCGGATGAGGACGTGGAAGGCAACCGATGACGGCGCTTCTGGGAGTGCCTCGAAGAGGCAGAGGAGTGGCGAGACTGACTCCGGGACCGAGACCCACTGGACTTCCGACAACAACGCAGAGAGTCGCCCCTCGAGTCACCCGTCGAAAGCCCCGCAGACCTCGACTTCCAGGGGTTGGACACCTTACCTACCGATAACTTCTTGCGCTCCCGCAAGGCTTTCGACGTGAGCGACTGGCAGTTGACACAGTCATCCGTGTCATGGGACTCCCCAAGGCACCAGAGGCAGGCATCGTGCGAGTCCATAACCGACATCTTGGACCAACAGTCCCCGCACTTCTTAAAGCCCGGACGCGGTGTGGAAGAAGAGGTAGACATCTTCACGAAGAAATACTTCACAAACACCAAACAGGTTCGAAGAACCGAGAAACAACAGACACTCCAAAGAGTCGAGGTGCGCCGAGATTCCCGAAGCGAACACGTTCGCGGAAAAAACAGAACTGAGGCTACGGGCGTTGTGCGTCCTACTTATAACATCCAGTGGCGTCGGCCATCAGAGGAGGTCCTCGAGGGCGGCGTATTGACGTCATCGACACAGGACGCAGACGCCAAAGATTTTCCGAAGCAGCACAGCTGTGGTGATTACTGTCATAGATATGGAATACATCGGAGGACCCAATCCCCTTGAATGTGTTTGTTCTGGCAGGTTTTATCCAGACCAATTCTGGCTGTGTTAGGCCTGAGGAGAAATGCCTAGGCTGGAGGGTGTGTAGTCAGCAGTGTGTAATAAGGGTGATAGGAGTATGAGGCAGACAATGGTATGATAACAGCTATACCGAATGGTGCCATAGTATCGCTGTGTTCTAGTTGAGTGGTAGTGTAAAGAAGAGAGTAAGCATGGAGATGTGATATGGTGGTTTAGCCTAGGTGTTTGAGATCGGGCCCATTCCAGTAGTTCCATGTACTCCATCTGTTCGATGTACTCTGACTGTTCCATGCATTACGACAGTTTCACGCATTCAAAACCGATCACTTCCATGTTTTTTCAAACATTCCATGCATTCCAAACATTCCATGCCGCACATACATCACCCGATTGCTCCACAACTCGACACCCGCTCCATGTTCTACAACTACTCCGGACTCTACGCCCGCTCCGCACTCTGCACCCGCTCTGCTCTCTACACCCGCTCCGCACTCTACACCTGCTCCACGCCCGCACCATACTTTACATCCGCTCAACACCATACAGGGGGTGCGCACATGTTGGGCAGGTGTCATTTGGATCTTTTGTTTGAGTCTGCTGGTTATTATTTCTCCCGCCACCGCACCTTACATCCGCTCGACATCCTACATCTGAACCACACCGTCACGTCCTACATTGGCTCGACACCCTAAATCTGCGATAGACTGAATGGGGGATTTGAAGTGGTAGCAAGTGCAAGACTACCGTCTCACTTTTCGGCGCAAGCAGCAGAATTGGTAGCACTCATTGTCGCTCTTGAGAAACACGAGGGGCAGGAAGTGACGTGTACAGTGACTCCGCCTACATGAGGTCAACTGTACATGCAGGGTTAGTGCATTGGAAAAGGAGGGGCTACCTCCGTGCGGATGGCACTCCAGTGTTGCAGGCAACTTTATTGGACAAGCTTATTAAAGCACTACAACTCCCAGTAGCCATAGTGGTTGTTAAGTGCACAGCTCACACTAAGCAAACAGACTTTATTTCTTGTGGGAACGAAGCCACAGACATAGAAGCTAAGAGGGTTGCATATTTACCAGATATTTAAAGTTTACACCAAATGTCAAAGAGAAAGTAGTCACAGTTATGGTGATGCAAGAAGGGTTTAATAAATCTCAATTGACTCAACTAATGGAAATTAAAGGGAGTGCACCACAGGAAGAGCAGGAATTATGGAAGTGAAGGGGGTGTTCTTTATCCCCCACAGAAGCATTATGGCAACAGGACAGCACTGGAAAGCTGGTGATGCCAGTAGCATTATTAAAGGTCGCACTTGAACAGCTGCATTACCCCGCAAATGTAACTAAGGAAAGTCTTGCTGCAACGAAGACTGGTTTATTCCAAATTTGTTAGAACACGTCACATTTTATATAGTAAACTGCATTGTATGGTAAAGGTTTACTGCTGGGCATACACTGAGAATGATTAGAGGAGTAATTCCACGACCGAATGGTCCTTTTCAGCATTTACATATTGGGCCTCATTACGAGGTGGGCGGTAAGGGTTGACGGGCACCGGTGAGGAGACCGGTGCTGGTAAACCCTTACTGCCCTATTCCGGGGTCCCTTAGCGGGAGCCGCTAAGGGACCAGGGAGCTAATAACGGGCCCGCTATTAGCGGGCCCGCTATTAGCTTCATCCCCATTCCCATTGAGCCCTATGGGGGCTCGAATGGGAATGGGGAATGGTTCTCGGAATGGGGATTTACCGGGTCCTCCAAGGTTGGAATGACCCGGTAAGTCCCTATTTCGAGAACCCGGAATGTGGTAAGGGAGTAGCCATGGTGCTAATACCTCCTACCTCGTAATGAGGCCCATTGACTATGTTGATATGCTGCAGGTGTGTAGTGATAGTGGGGGTGTGTCCCTTCTCCAGTTGGATCGAGGCAGGTCTGTGTACACACCCTGATGCCACTTGCGCAGTGAAGTTTCTAGTGCGCAAAGTCTTTCCAAGATGGCCAGTGTGTGAAGCGCTGACTTCTGATAATGGAACACATTTTGTCAATGAAGTATTTGACCAGATAGCGCTTTTATTGAACATTAAGCATACGTTTTCTTCTGCTTATCACCCACAAGCAAATGGGATATGTGAGACTCAATGGACTACTTAAGGAAAGGATAGCCAAGATAAGACTGACACTGAAAAGGGGATGGCTATATTGTCTGCCCTTAGCTTTATATGCCCTTCACAATCAGCCTGGTTCAGACCACCACCTCACCCCCCACGAACTAAAAACAGGGAGGCAAATGAGAATGCCTCTTATACCTCCATCGAGGAGTAGAAGGATGCCCAGAGCACAGCAAAAATGTTAGGAAATGAATTACATGAATGTTTGACATCTCTCTCGTTGCAGATCAACTCAAGGGCCAATGGGGTCAGTCTCAGAATACAGATGAAAACCATTTCGCAACCAGATCAATCGAACTATTATCGACACCTAAGCTATTTATTGGCGACGCCGAATTAATTAGAAATTTCAGCTGTAAGTGGCACGAGCCACATTTCTATGGCCCTTTTATCATTGAAAACATAATCCCCTCAGTAGTAAAAGTTCAAGGCAGGCGAGCTTGGCTTCATTTAAGTGACACTAAACCATACAGTGGCCAGACCATACCTCCCACCGTTGCCAATCCAGAAGCAAGGCAAAAAGAAGAATTTCAGCATGTGCAGACTCGATCGATGATGAAGAAGAAGGACAATACATCAACTAGCTGATTAATGCAGATTTGCATTTGGACTGTGACTCACCTTGGCCACTCCTTATAGATATTATAGCAGGCATGCAATTCTTTGATATTAGTCACAGGAATTCTGAAAATGAACGATAGAAAATACTGATGTATCACAAATAGCCTGATCTTGATTTCAAGTTCGAAGATTGGAAACAAGAGCAATACCCGACTCGTTTCTCACTGAGTATCTATTCGGTTAGCCTTATGGTTCTAACCGACGGGGATGTACATCATCTTGTGCTTGCTGTTTTTGTATTTATCCTTCAAGCTTATCCTGCTCTTGTCAGAAGAGACATTGATGTTTGCACTTTTTTACAGGATCCTAAAAATTGGCCAGTGATTAGAAGATTGCTAATCGCAATTATTGAACAAGTATAACAATTGCAGGAGTAACAGACAGAGGATGTAGCAGACGACAGTTGGTTTGCATTTATCTTCTCATGGGTTCCACAGTGGATGGGAAATATCTTCAAGCTTTGTGGGGCAATATTGGTGATCGTGATGTTTGGATTCTGTGTGATCAGGATCATTTTCCATTGTAAGAAAACAGCCAAGAAAGCAGTGAGAATGAGGATTGTGATTGATGTTGAATCAGGATTTGGACCCAAGGAATTGAATGATGAAGAAATCAGAGGATACATAAAGGCCAGCATCATAGTACCTGAGGGAATGAATTTCCTGTATCCAAAGAAATCACAGAAGTATGTGGGACGATGGGTCTATTGTAACCCAAAAGGACAGTGCAGTTACATGACCTGGAGTGTGGATGAACATGTCAAATCAGCCAGTTTCCTGAAGGGATTAATGAAGATTTGGTCCCCGAAGAAGCACTTCTTCAAAAGAAGGTACCAAGATGTGGAGACTAATGAAGGTGTGGTTGATGACTTGAGCAAAGGGACTTGACCAAGGCCTAATGCATCTGCAGGAAGTCCCACCCCTCTACTACCTGTATATTGGAAGCCTGAAAATGCACCATGCTTGACACAAGTAGTTGTAATCATACCGCGATGAGTGTTTGAGAAAAGGTAAAAGTTAAGAAAGCCATGCCAGATGTACGCACAAAGAAATGACAATCTCCTTGAAGAGGCCCCCGAAGGAATATGAAAATGAGAGAAAGAAAAGCTGGTGATGTCACAAGAAGTGAGAGTGATGCACTAAGAAGAAAAAGAAGATGTATGGACGTTATAGAAAATGATGATGAAATAAGGAATCGAGTGAACATTCCTATGCGAAAAAGAAGATCGCATGTTTGTGAAGCACTGCAGAAAATGCAAAACAATTCAATGAATGTACAGATGCAGCAAGGCAAGCAGGCTAAGTGATCATAAAAGCTAGCTATATGTAGTGAATAGGCTGCAGGCGAAGCCACTATTGTATAGTGTCTGGACATTGGTGTCATACATTTTAATAAGTTCAAACCCACGTAGAAAGAAGAAGTGAGAGCTGTGTGTGTCGCACCAAAGAAGTAGCTGGAGATCACAGACTTGATGGGTGAAGCTGTTTGGCCTGGTAGCAAAGTTGGAGCAAGCCAAGGCCGGTTATCTATCCATGAAGAACAGAAACTGTGAGACGCGGAATCATCCCTTGTTAAGGTGCAGAGAAAGAACACCATGAGTGGCAAGTTTATTAATTTAAGACAATTAATTGCCGCAAAATGGGCCAAATTGCGGTCTCATGTCACGTGAGCCAAGGATGGAAATATGAGTTGGGCATGCAGACCAGAACGGTGATAAGCGTGTGCCCGTACTCCCTTATATTCCCAGAGACGAGAATATATTGCAAGGCGAAGTTCAAAGGTAAATCTTCATGGCAGAAGGTATTGGCGATGACAGATGTTGGGCTAATTAGGTGGGAAAGCAAAGTCATGTCAACCTCCCAGCACCTGCAGCTTACGTGCTGCTAAGGAGCTGAATGTTCCAGAGATGGGATAGCAGGCCGTATTAACGAAGGGCCTTGTAGTTTAAGAGCCAATAGTATTTTGTCTACTTAATAAGTGTTGAGGATGACTTGCACTAGAGGCAGGCTTAAGTTGTCCACCTGACAGTAGATGTCCTATCACAACCCGACCCCGTATAGAAAGCATACTTGGATGTTCCCCTTGAGCCAACCACAATCCGTCACTTATGATGAATTTTTTGTATATAAGTGTGTTTTTATGATAAATGTTTTGAGAGCTAGAACGAATGTCTGTTTATGTCGATTGTAACTCCCTGTTTTAGACAATCGATATTAAAACAGTCGAGTGGGACTTTGCCAACTTCCTGAGTCGTTCTGATTTTTTGGTGTAAAGGTTATTCTGCATCCCATCCTTTGCATGGCATGTTACTGATTAAGGACCTTGTGTTCAGAGGAGTCGGAATAGGTACATTAATTGTGCATCCTGTGAAGTTAGGTAACAGTTCAGAAGTGTATGTGCTTCTGTGAAAACATATATCATTTATAGCCTAGATCCATGGTGTGTACATAGTGCGATCCCCTGATTTCTTCTCTGGGAATTGCACAATCCCAGAAGAGCATAGGTCATCTCACTGTGTGCATACCTAGACATATAAGGTAATTAAAGTCACTTTCTGGATACAACATCGAGTAGAATACTGTTGTTAAAGCTAAGTTGCTCAAGATAAATGGGAGAGGGTGATTATTTGCTCTGCATTTCTTTCCCCTGTTCAAAGTGCCCATTTAAAGAGAGAAATGTACGTTTTACACAGTAATTGAATAGCAACATCAATGAAGGGACATTTGCCAAACTTCTGCTAAACAGGCATTTTCTTTTCTATATGCCATTCACATACCCAAAGGTCCAGTAGTTTGTTGCCATGAAGTTTAAAAAGCTGTGGAAAATCTGACATGTTTATCGAGTAACGGGGTGGTATTTTGAATAAAGGGGAAGTAGCGAGAAATGCACAGGCAGGGATCTTTTAACAAATGTGTTGTTTTGCACAAATGACAGATTCCTCCTGGGCTCTCCAGCATTTAATCCATGGTGCCTGTGTGCTCAGGGTGAATTAAATGCCTAGATACCGATGGTGAAGCATGTGTTATTAAAGTATCTATTTCCATATCAGTGGCATTGAAAATTGAATTGACTAGTGTGTTCATTATTTTTTTTTCATCATTGGCCTTTGAAACTCTTGGTTTGCTTTAATCTGATTTGATCATTTCTGTTTTGCTAATATATAGAACTTCTGTGCAAACCTGTGTGTTTCTTGTCCCGAAAGGGGAGGGAAGCTGTAAGGAATAATTTCTATTAAATTGGGGGTCCCAATTCATTAAAAGAACTTTATTCAAAATAGCTGAATTGTGGGTACCTGGTTTGGGGTGGTCGGAAAATTGATATAATTCTGCTTGGCTGTCTGCACAGTCCCCCAAGTTTGCTACTGATGCTTCAACTACAGTACAAACCTGAGGTTAATGTGGCTGTTCCTAGAACCAAAACTGACTTCAGGATTTAATTGCTCCACCCCAATTCCTATTGCCCATGTTAATTCAAAGGTTTGCTTCCTTATTGCAACATCCTGTACCTAGGCTAAACCAGGGACTGACCTGTTGGGCAAGGGAACTAGTATGGCAACAGAGAAACAGGAATGGTTATTCTGCATGAGAAAACAAACTGAAGATCTGTATGAGTAAGCCTACTTGCATTGACAACATTCTTGCAAAAGGTGGTATTTCCCTAGGCCATGTCTCAATGTCCCCAGAACCTGACATTATTTTAATAAACAATAGCACCATACTGCCTGGATTAGAAACCCAGATACAATAGCAGGCTTCTTAGAATATGTTTACCAGTTAAAGCTTAAAACAGACCCAGCTTCTCATACAACTTCTCATACTAGCGAAGTTAGCTCAGCCTGGAGTGTAGAATTCACTCCTTCTATTGGCAATAGTGTCCAAGCTGATGTTCTGCCAGAAACAATGACTGACCTTATTCCTGATCAGAGTCCAGATGATGCCTCTTCCGCGGATACTCCTGTTCCTGCCCAGGATGCCAGTTTTTCTCTCAAACACACAGTGCTTCTGCTGATGTTACCAAACATGACATTCCTTCTTCCTCTGAAGATGTTCCAGCAACAGCAAATGAGTCCGGCATTGAGTTCAAACATGAACTGAACCCAGCGTCAGCATGCAGTTCAGATTTAACTCTAGTCAATTTCCCCTATGTGACCAAATTACAGAAGTCCAGCAACCTGCAAACCTGATTTTGTCTGATAATTACCTAGCCAACAGGGAAGATGCAAACCTGAGCCAAGTTGTCCATGACCTACGTTGTTCACACGGATCCTGATATGCATCGCTTAAAGCAATTACTGGAGGTAGTTCATGTTGCATCTACCAAGGCAAGTGACAGCATAGTTAATTCTGCTGCTTTAATGAACCTCTTAAGGCCAGCACGAATCTACGATGTCAGGCTACTCTGATATCTCTGAAACTTGCTGGCCTTGAGGGGTTCAAAGATGAATATGTGTATGTGAGTAAAGATGAACCAATTAACTATGAAACTTTGATACCGGTTTCTTCTGTAGGCATACCTACTCTATGATGCAATTCCTACCTTGCCTGACTGGTTTTCCAATGACAAACCTGCACAAACTACCGATACTGTTGAGAATTTCAAAGCTCTTTCTGTACCCATGCTGCCAAGGCCTGTATCCTACCATCCAGTAATGGGGCATTTCCAGTTATACAGAAAACACCTGCCTTCTATAAAGTAGAGCCAGTGGAGGATGCAATAACATTTCAGAGTGTTGCAGTTGAAGAGCACACTTTGAGGTTTTGCACCAGAGTGGTCCCCAGACATTGGGACGCCTGGCCAAACTCTCAGCCTTTTGACAACTTCAGATTCTATGTCAAGACCGGAGGCTCACATTATGCTTCTCTTTTTTTATTAAATTCAAATAGAAAGAGCTCAGCAGCACATTTTGATGCACCCAAACTGATGGTATTTTCTATACATAACAAGGGTGCAGAAAAAATATTCATGAAATAACATTAAACCTGAAGTAAAGATAACTTCCAGTCTGTAATAAACAGTCACTGAAGACAGGGAACTCCATTTCCCAGAAGGGTTAGCCCATTTTCATGACAGGTCACCGAACATGTGACTGTAATCCTCCAATAACAGTAGGCAAACCCCTCCAAATAGGGACCAATAATGCATCACCCCCTCTTTCTTTGCTGCTCACATTTTGATCAAATCAGCATACTTAATATTTAATTCTGCTGTTCCTATAATATCAAGTGCTGCCACGCACTCGTCTGCAACGTTGCGTTACGTTTGTCATTTGTTTTCTTAATTGTTTACATTAGTGAAGCGCCGGTCGCGTAGACCGCGCCTATTGGCATTGTCATTCTGCTTGTCTGCGACGCCAGCTGTTCCTCGCTGGCATCTGAGAACATTGGCAGCATCGGAGCCTCGCATTCCGCGATCGCCCCCTTACCTGTTTCCCTTCTCGTTCCCCTCTGAACGTTCGAGCGTGTCTCCCCTGTCTTATCACAACGTTCCGTTAGGAACAGGCAGGCCTCACAGAGCATATTTCTTCAGGCGCGGTGATGCCTGACACCGCTAGGGGAGACATTGGGCCTCATTACGACTCCGGCGCTGGACCATGGTGCTATTAGCTATTAGCACCATGGTCCATGCCAGAGTCCGGCATGGTGGATGGCGGAATTACCGCCCCATTCCAAGGTGAGTGGGTGGTAATTCCCCATTCACCATTTGCCCTTCACCATTCCCATTTTTGCCCCATAGGGCATAATGGGGATGGGGAAGGCGCTAATTACGGCACCGTAAATTATGGTGCCGTAATTAGCACCAAGGTCGCTTAGCGCCTTGGACTTAAACGCCTGCAAAAAGCAGGTGTTAAAGTGTGAATCAGGCGTTAAGGGTTAACGGCGCCGACGGCGCCGTTAAACCCTTAACGCCTGACTTGTAATGAGGGCCCTTGTCTTTCTTTTGGTGCTGTTCTCTAATCACGCACTCGCGTTGCGTATTTCTGCTGCTTTTCCAACAAATTTTACGAGCGCGAGCGCTGGAGTCAAGATTCTACAGCTAATCAAGTGTATATTTGGTTACATTACATTTTAAAAAGAAAAAGAAAAGAAGGATTATTTCCTATCAACAAACAGTGGGTTGGAGAGAAGGAGAAGTCTGATTACCCACGGAACAAAAAAAAAAACAAAATAAAAAGATGTGTGCAGAAATTTTCATTCACTAGTAAGGCAGCTCAATACTCCCCTCAAGCTGATCAAGAACGGTCAGAGGATGAGGAGGGAGCATATGAGATTGACGAGGTGGCCATGGCAGACAGTCTTAAGAGGGTGTTGGGATCCTCAGAGGAAACCACCATTAAAAAGGCTGTCACTGAAATACTTTTCCCCATCCAACAGCGTTTGGACAGCATGGAGGAACACATGCATACAGCGCCTCCACTGGGAAAAAAGAGAGCACAGAAAA
Organism: Ambystoma mexicanum; assembly: GCF_040938575.1. Lineage (NCBI taxonomy): Eukaryota > Metazoa > Chordata > Amphibia > Caudata > Ambystomatidae > Ambystoma > Ambystoma mexicanum. The sequence continues at coordinate 220,096,548 of NC_090933.1, read as the reverse complement.
GAAAACAACTTTCTGATGGGGGAAGTACACCGGCTCGCAAGAGTAAGTACTCTTTGACCCCATGCTAGCCAGCCAGAACAAGCCACAACTGCCATTTCAGACGCCTCCTCCAGGCTTAAGAAAGCCTTTCTGACTAGGAAGGAGACCCCTTTCCGACAACAGACCCTCTCACCCAGAGGAAGACAATGCGGTGTTGGACCCTCCAGCCCGGAGTACCAGCAGGGCACAGATGACGACTGTGATAAGGGGGAGTGCCAGAATGACGACCAGACCCCCCTATCCTCAAAGGAGGACGAGCAAACTGTAGGGTCGAAGCCCTCTACCTCGGGAAATGTGGCAGCCCCCATTCCCAGGCAAACATCCGGAAAACATTTTACCCTTCACACCGGAAGATCTGATCCATCCCAGGTCGACAGACTGGGAACCGTCACCAAGAGCAGCAGAGTATATTAAAGCCAGACTGCGCCAGCGCCGGGAAAAAGAAGTCAGGGGCAAGCTCCGATTGGAATGTCCTCCCCAGAGATTCCAGGGAAGGTAGCTCTGACCCCTGAACTCGATACAAAGATGAGCACCTTCCTAAGGAAGAACATTACGGATCCCAAGAAAGGCATTGACCGTGCCTGGAGATCCTGTCAAGATACGGTACTTGACATCACAGGGCCCCTGGTAAAGATAATGGACCTGGCCGAAGAGGCCGTTGACGCGGGCAAACCAATTGACCCTGCTATCCGATCGGGTTGGTCCCAAAGAGCACTCTGCTTGCTCGGGAACACCAACTGTGCCATCTGTACAGAACACAGCAAGGGCATTCTTTTAAAAATGGACCCCAAATTGAGACAATTGGCAGACACTGAGTCTGGAGCAGCAGCTCAATGTCTTTTATTCAGAGACCCCTTTGTGAAAGAAATGCCTAAGTTCATTGGCACCTTCACTGCCTTGGACAAGGCTCAAGCCTCTATTAAAAGAGTATTTTCCTCAAAGATTTTTTACCGGACCGGACGAGGTAGGGGTCGCTCCTCCAGCCGATACTCTTTTGGCAGAAGACCTCAACATTCAAGGGACCAGCACAATTCCTGGCAAGACCGTTCAGACACCTTCTTCCCATCCAGAGGGTGAGGAAGAGGACGCTGCTGGAGAAGAGCGGCAAAATATCCAGAACAATAGGCAACAGGTCAGTGTAACCATACCAGTGCCTGCGCCGCAAACACCCATAGGAGGTGGGATAGCTCTATTTGTGCAAGCCTGGGACTCCTTATCAGGGGATGCCTGGATCCGGAAAACAACTCGAGGCTTGCGTCTAGAGTTCTTTGCTCAGCCTTTCCAAGCGAATCGCCCCACACAGATAGTCATGTCTGAGGCAAACGCAGCAGCGCTAGACAGCGAGGTACACTATCTTCACTAAAAGTAGGTCATGCGCCCGTGCTCGAGTCAGGGTGGTTTTTTCAGACCTATATTTTTGGTTCGCAGGAAACAAAAGGTACGTCCAGTAATAAATCTCAGAGCTTTGAACGACTCATAATATACCGCCATGTCAAGATGGAGGGGATACACATACTCAGAGACTTTCTAAGACTAGGCGACTGGCTTATTGCCTGGACCTCAAGGACGCCTATCTGGCAGTGCCCATTCATCAGGCACACGTAAGCTACCTGAGGGTTTTCTTGGAAGGGTGAAAATAGGGGGGGAATGGAGGCACTGCTATTTGTTACAAATACATGTTCAATGGAACAACTGTGTGGATGTATGGAGTGGTACACTGATGTGTTTAATAAAGTAAAATAGTATTTCAGGTGCAGCCGGGAAAATCTCGAGGCCACTCGAGATCCAAAATACAAAGGCACAAAACACACCCTGGACGTTGCTGCCCAGGTGCTCAATGCCACACTCCTAACGGGATAGTATCCCAGGTCAGTTAGCTCAACTAGAGCAGGAAAGAAGACTCAACTGAGTCAGTTATCCACAATAGTTGAGGCGATAAAGTTGCAATTTTCGTGGCGAGTACCATGTCAAGGTCCTCCACAATTTAACAAAATCTTATAGCCATTCAAGTATACACTTCTTTCAATATTTCTGTCTGTCTGCTAGAGTAGAGAAAGGAATACAACCAGACTAACTCAAGGCAGGTTCAACAGAAAGCTTCAAATGTTTATATTTAAAAGTCTCTGTGCGTTGCACTGTTAATTTCCACAGTGCAGTGTATAAACAGTAGAATATAGTAAAAAATTGTCACAAGACAGTGATTCAAAAAACAACAACAATGGTACAGTTTGAGCTGTAAAAGATTGTGTAAACCAAAATAAGGTCAGGTCAATCCAATGGGTGTTACAAGTTGTATCACAATTACATCATTGATGATAACTTTTAGAACTTCCCACATCAATCTTTTCAAGTTTTCAACATAGAATAAGCACTCCTAGGTGGTGTTGGGTGTCAACGCGTTTCGGATTACATTAATCCATCTTCAGGACTGGATGTGCTCATGTTTCAAAATATATTCAACGTGTAGTCTCTGGTTGGGTCCTAATGGGTCCAGAAGGTCATGAGGTATTATCGGGTCTGGAGTGAGTCTCCTAACCGCCAGACCGCAGGTAAGTGGTGGCAGGAAGCAGGTCCCTAACAGGAATTTGTTTATTGCATGGAGAATACATCCACAAGCGGCCCGTCACCAAGCTCCTGAAGCCAGTCATGGCTCATCTCAGAGAAAAAGGCGTCACACTCATTATATACTTGGATTACATCATTTTCATGGCTCAATCCCAGGCTCTGGTAGAACAACAAGCCCGACTCGCCATAGATCTCTTAAACGGTCTCAGCTTTCTCATCAATTGGGAGAAATCAGTTCTTTGCCCCTCCACAAACCTAGAATTCCTGGGATTCCTTGTGGACACACAAAACTCGCAACTCTGCCAGCCTACTTCCAAGATACACTCCGCGAGTTTGGAGATTTGCACGCTTCTACTGAGGAATGCCATCTCCTTCCGGGAGTTAGCGAGGGTAATAGGTATATTGTCCTCATCCATTCAAGCAATATTTCCTGGCCCCCTTCACTACTGGGAATTGCAGGGACTGAAAGGGCAACATCTGAGACACAGTCTTTCCTACTCTCAACATCTAACTCTATCATCTCAGGCAAGGATGGAGCTCATCTGGTGGATCATGCATATGGAAGCCTGGAACGGCAGGGCAATTTTTGGGTCAGCCCGGACGAGTCGGACGCCTGCCGCTCAGGTTGGGGAGCAAGATGCGGGGGGAACTTGGTCTCCTCAGGAACTGGAGATGCACATAGATTGCCTGGAGCTCCTAGCTGGTTCTTTCGCTGTGCGATCATTTGCCAGAGGCAGAGTGAGCTGTTGTATTTTACTGAAAATGGACAACATTTCAGCAGTGAGATACATCAATCATCTGGGTGGCACCAGATCAAGACCCCTAGCGGAACTTAGCAAGGACTTTTGGCATATCTGCCTGGAACACCACATCTCGGTCACGGCAGAATATCTCCCAGGGCTCAGAAACGTAATCACGGACTGGCACTCCCGCCATTCCGACTACAGCGATTGGTTGCTCAACTGAGAGATTTTCTGCCACCTCCAACAGGTATGGGGCCCCATGACCAGGGATCTGTTTGCCACCCACCTCAACACCCAGCTCCCAGAGTTTTACAGCTGGAGACCGGATCCAGCAGCCGCAGCGACGGATGCATTTCTGCAGCAGTGGACCGGGGGAATTATCATGCCTTTCCCCCCTTCACCATGATAGCGAGGACCCTGGCGAAGGTCCGTCAGGAACAAACAAAGCTTGTCCTCATAGCTCTGGTCTGGACATCTCAGACCTGGTATCTGGTTCTTCTGGAATTTTCCTTGGATTTTCCAATCCTTCTACCCCAATCTCCAGATCTGCTAACGGGTCTGTCAGGTTAACGCCACCCCCTTCTCCTCAGCGAGTCATTGACTCTGGCGGCCTGGTGGATTTCAGGTCAAGATGGAGGGTCCCAGGCATCTCACTCAAAGCGGTCAGTCTTATCGAGCAAAGCTGGGCCCCTGCTACCTACAAGAGGTACTCTAACTCTTGGAGCGCCTGGACACGCTGGTGTTTGGATCGAGGGCTCCATCCAGTTTCAGCACCTATAGAGGACATTTTGAACTTTCTAGCCTCGTTAGTAGAGCGAGGTCTCACTTACAGGACGGTTAACGCTCTGCAATTTCAGCCGGCCACGATCGTGTGGAGGGCCTCCCAGCAGGAGAACATCACCTGGTATGCAATTACTTAAGGGCATTCGCCTAACAGTACCTTCTCATCCCCATACAACAAACTATGGGACGTTAACAGGGTGCTTAATCTTTTCCTCTCCTGACCTCATAATGAGGAGTTATCTCGCACAGCCCTCTCCGTTAAGCTCACTACACTGTTATGCTTGGTCTCCGGCAGGAGAGTCTCAGATGTCAGAGCGGTCGATTTAGCAGGCAGGTCCTTTTCTCCAGATGGCATAGTATTCCAGATATCCAGGAGAACCAAATGCAACTCGAGAGTTATATCATATCCTGCCTTTAGAGAACAGCCAAAGCTATGTCTAGCCAAGTGCTTAAAGGTCTACGAAGAGGTGACCGCGCCACTTAGGACCTCTCCTAAGGGGCAACAGTTAATAGCACTTTGCAACCCACGTAAGGTGGTTTCCCCACCAACATTGGCACGCTGAGTACACTGGACTCTCTCCCAAGCAGGAATCAATACTAATCTCTTCTGTGCTCACTCAGTGAGAGGTGCTGTGGCCTCCAAAGCCGTTCAGGTTGGAGTCCGTTTAGAGGAGATCATGAGGATGGCCGACTGGATAGGCAAGTCTATTTTTAAACAATTCTACCTGAAGCCGGTAGAGCAACCCGCATCCTTAGTGCTAAGTAAGCTTTAAACCAGCATAATGTGAGCCTCTGGTCTTGACATACAATAAAGATTTTCCAGAATAACTTTTTAGAAAGTCTTAATTCTATTAAAGACACGGAGGCAAGCATTATCCTGCCCGACTAGAGGAATAAAGGGCGCTTATCACGCTTACGTACAGTTGATCAATGTCCTGTTCAAGATTGCATAATAAAGTGCTAATTTCTCTACCCGCCCTTGCACACTGAATAGGGTTATTATATACATCAGGTAACCCTTGATTTTTTCTTTCTTCTCATAGTGACTTCGGACAAGCAATCCAGACCTGCTCTGGATTTCCACGGACGTCCGCAGCCTTACAACCCCAGCTACATCTATTTCTTCATTTTGGTTTTTTCCATGATTGGCAGCCTCGAAAGAGGGAGTGATGCACTATTGGTCCCTATTTGGAAGCGTTTGTCTACGTTATTGGAGAATTACAGTCACATGTTCAGTGACCTGTCATGAACTTGGGCTAAGCCTTCTGGGAAACGGAGTTCCCTATCTTCAGTGACTGTTTATTACGGACTGGAAGTTATCTTTTCTTCGGGTTTAAAGTTATTTCATGAATATTTTTTCTGCACCCTTGTTATGTATAGAAAATACCATCAGTTTGGGTGCATTAAAACTTGCTGCTGAGCTCTTTCTATTTGAATTTAATAAAGAAAGAGAAGCATAATGCTTGCCTCCTTGTCTTTAATAGAATGAAGACTTTCTAAAAAGTCATTCTGGAAAATCTTTATAATCAAGTGGTCATTATGAAACAGCACTACTCTATTATGGTTGATCCTGCCTTAATAAATTCAGACACCCAGGTTATAAAATATGTCAGGCTTACCTCTGCTTAAGACTGTCACTCGAAGCCTTGAACAGGTTTTGGACTATCTTGTGGTGCTATTATGGCATGAGAGCATACTGTTAAGAGGAAAGCCTTGAGCGTGGTTTTTATTTGCTATACATACACATGGCTTGCGGATGGGTAAATGTCACGGTTCTGCCACCTGAACACCAGGCGGGAGCCCTCTGTGGACTAGCTGGGTCTCAAAATCCATTATTAAAATTCATCCTGAACTAGATTTATCACATTTCTGACTTTACCTACCCTTTGGAAATTATTGAAATTCACTATTACTTTGCACAGGATAGATATTGCATATTTAAGGCTCCCTGTTTTTAATTTTTACTGATTGTTACACATAAATACAGATTACCATCACTCTTTTTCCTTTCAGTATTTATTTGTAAAAAAAGGGAGAAAGAAAACGGACATACTTGAGTCTTGGTTCCTTAGGCTGGCTGTGCAAAGTATAATAGAGAGGTTGCAAAAGGAGTGCAATTCCCTTTTAAGTTGCTACATTTGGCTGCAGATACGTAGACCTTCACTTATTGCGCAAGGACCCCACTCCATGAGCTTCCCATTAAGGCATAGAAATGCTAATGCTTCTTTTTCATGTAAATAAATGCAAAAATAAATGCAGATTATGTAACAGACAGCTCAATAATCCTTCTCAGTCTCAGAGGCAGTTCAAGGGATTTTTTTAGAACTTTTGTGGGGACTATGGCTGTCCCTCGCTCTCTCCTCTAATATCAAACCTCTGCCCTAAGCAAAGCGTCTGTAACGACACTTAGTGCTACTGAAGGTTGACCCCTGCTGCCTGCAACTGACTTGAACTAAATGTGATGATGTAAAAATCATCTGTCTAGGCTCTATCAGCGATTTACAAACTGTCTGTACTCCATCCATTTGATAGTGATCTAATGGGGTTTCGGATGGGGGCCTTAAGAGTAGTCGGCTTGATTCAGGCTTTGTCTAACATGCTCACTCTCACCTTTGGGTTTACTACTATTTCCTCTTGTCCCCACCCTTTAACTCCTCCCACTGTTCTTCTGTACCTTCGATGTTACACTCCTCCTTACACTACTACCACTCCCTTCTCTGCTCTGCAGCCTCCTCCACACTACTCCTACAATAATACTGCTTTTCCCTGCAAACTACTTCTCCTCGCTCCAAACCACTACTCCACCCTCCAAACAGCTACATATGCACTCCCCAATCACTCTCTACACTACCTTGTCTACCCATTTGCCACACAACTACACACACTCACACTGCAGAACCACTTTCACTCCTTAACCAATACCTCAACTGCAACACAATCCATGTGCAGTCTACCGCTACTTCCTCCCTCCTGCTGGTCTCTTGGCCGTCCTACCCCTCTGACCTCACTTGAAAAACCAACACTTCTTGCTTTCTGTTCCAAGTTAGATTCCCCGTCTCTCTCAGGATTGGATGGCCCAGGAGAAATGTGTATCAAAAAGTCATAAGAAGTGGGCTAAACCTGCTCATTGTTGTCACGCAGGGTTGCAGTCTATGAAAGATTGAGGCCCTGGCAGACCAATGTTTATGTTAGTGTTCTGGAACCCGTTTCCAGGGGGTTGCCCCATTTATCCATTCAGGGAGGGTTGGTCCTTCTCCCCTTCTCCCCTACATGTCTCTTGGTGGTCTAGGGGACCTCTGGATTGGTGTACCTCTTCAGTGTTAGGGAGCTTCCTAGCGGTGCTGTGTATGGTTCCGGAGTCTCTCTCTCTCTCTCTCTCTCTCTCTCTCTCTCTCTCTCTCTCTCTCTCTCTCTATCTCTCCCTTCCTCTGGTGAGTTTGGGGGGTGTGCCGGTAGGGCCTTAGTTTTAGTTTCTCCCCAAAGCACTGTTCTCACCCTCTGCTGCCTCCTAGGACTCTCTGTCTCTTTTCCCTAGAATACATCTTGCTGGTTTCTCTCACATTCTAATACAGGCGCAATGTTTCTTGCAGAGTCATGGCATGAGTTAGCAGTGGCCTGTGGGCAACTATTTCGACAGCAGGTGGGGTACTGGAATTGGGGCCCTCTTTGCTGAGCTTGCTCTCAAGGCTAGGGATGGCTCTGGATTCCTTCCTACCCTTCCAACCTCCTGTAAAAAGGGGTCCATTTCTCATTTGACAAGGCCGTTTTATGGGCCATGTCACAATAAATACTGCTAAATGCACCAAAAAATAAATCTGGATACAGACGAAAATGCCTTACACATAATGCACGCGTTGGCAGTCTGAGAACTACAATCCCCTGAGGGCCTATAGATCAGTACTACTTTCACTTTCCCAGGTACAGGAGGCAGGATACCTCCAGGTGCTGCTAACATGCCTGCTTCTGTTTAGGGTGTGCCAGTATTTAGGCAGATGCCAGCAGGAGCACATTGTTCTTGCATTGAGCATGTTTCCAGACCTTCTTGCTTTCAACTATTACTGCCAACACAGCTGTTTTGCTGTCTATGCAGTTGCTAGAACCTGCTCCTGCTCCAGTGCCTTTTGCTCTGGCCTGCAGCCCATTTTCCTCTGCCCTAAAGCTTTCCCCCTCCTCTGTCTGCAATCTCCCTATTACCGTGCCTTCAGGACCTTGCTCTCTGCCACCGTTCCCTTGTTTCTTGCCTGCTGTTCTTTTCTTGGTGCCCTTACTCCTTGATATTTGCCCGAAGTTTCATTACAGAGTTACAGTTTGTAGTTTCCTTGTTTCCAGTCTGCAGTTCAATCCTAGATTCAAGTACACAGATAGTGCTTAGTTGCTAATACCTAGTACCACTCTGCTGCTGCTCATTTCCCTGTTATCTTAGCTCACAGTTTCTATTTGATTTATCTTGTTCCTAGTCTGCAGTTTGTCTCCAGTTCCTTAATACCAGTTCATAGTTTCCAGTCTGACTTTTCGAGTTTTCTGTATTCTTGTGCTTTTTGTCCTGTTTTATTTTTCTTATGCTCTTATGTCCTGTTCTCAGTCTTAAAACGTGCTTACTTTGACTTCCTGTTCTTCCCTGGATATTTCTTTGAAGGTTTGTGTTACTGTTCTTGCCCTCACTTAATTCCTTTGTCCAGGGTTTGGGTGGTGGGATTTCCAGCACGCTGTCTCTGTACCTTTCCTTTTTTGAGCCTCAGTATTGTCTTTCGTGCTGTATTTGTTAACTGTGCGCTGGTTCCTGTTAGAGAAAGCAGCAACTGTTCTATTCCTGCAGGACTTATGCAGGTTTGGTCTTCTGAGCATTGTTTCCATATGTGTGGACTAGGGTCCAGACACAGAAGCCCACTCCTGCCGCTCCTTTCCATGAGCATTCAGAGTGGGAGCACTGTAACAACAATCACCTAGAAGGCTATTGTCTCCCAAGACTGTAGGAAATCCTGGCCCCATTCTGTGAACACCGCATTGGGAACCAAGAATGCTTGTCTTAGTTGTATTCCCTGCCCTTTTCTGCTCATTGTCTTTGTTGCTTGCCTATAGTTATAGTCTATCTTTTTTTTTGTCTACAAAACCGCTTTCATTCATGTCTCCTGTGTACTGTTCACCGTTCATCTTTGGGGGCAACACTGGTGCCCCATCGAGCATCTGACAGACTTGCTGGGAAAGAGTGCCCTTGCTCACATTTTAAGACTGAGAACTGGAAACCCAAACGACTTTGTTGAATTTAGAGACTGAATTGAAACCAGAGTTTAGACTTTTTTTGCTGGAGTTTTGGAAAACGATAGCCATTGTTAAATTTCTAAGTTGTTATTTAAGGCAAAAGCGCAGGCAAGGGTAAAGAATATAGAAAGTGTGTGATGAACCTAACCCCTTAGTTGAATTCCCAAAATAAAAGTCTCAATTATCTTTTGCTAAAAAATCTGACTGGTCTTGAGCCAACTCGCCTTTGTGACTAAGTGCACTCTCGGGAGGGGGAGGTTGTGCTTCAATCTAGCCAGTGTGTTTATGCAACCTTTTTATCCTTAGCTCATATTTATTGGCACCCATGTCACGTTAGTTTTGTTTCTCTTTTGCGACATAATAAATGTTAATAGGTTAATAATCACAGTGCCTTGTCTATTTGTGAAAGAATAGTGCTTTATCTAAGAGATGCCAGGTCAAGAGAGTCTTGGCTCTGCAGGTAACCATCCATGTATCCCCTGATCTGTGAAGTACCGGCTCCAATATAAAGAGGTGTGTTCCATTTCATACTCTCGAGCGTCTGTACCCAACATTGTCTCTACAAAAGAGGTAAGGTCCACTTAGGCCGGAATCTTTCCTGCTAGATATGCCACATCCCTGCTAGAAATCCATTCTTGAATTCTGGTTTTGGGTGCCCAGTTGGAGAGATCCAGGCCTCAGTTCCATGGAGCTCTTTCTTGGTCACTCGCATCTTCAGCTGCATGCGGTTTCTTGTTTCTTCATTCTATCCAGAGGTTTATGTTTGAGTTTACAGCAGACACAGGAAGGAAAGATTACGGTTGCAGCTCACACTTTTAGGTTCTATACTGTGATTGGCTGATATATGATGAACATTATTTTTCTTCCATCTCTTCAGCAGAGATGGAGTTTACTTCTAATGAAATCACGGCTTCTTCAACACATTAAGTTATGAAATCCCTACATTGTGCAGAACAATGCCTACCACAAACAATGTTCCATTTCCAAGAGGTACCTCCATTCACTCCACAAGAACATCTATTGGAATTGTAGAAGTGAATGTCCTAGATGAATGGAACTGGATCTCTGCTGCATGGTGCCAGTCATGTGGTTTATTTTCACCCTTGTAGTAAAGAGCCACGTAGGGGCCTGGCACCCATGCTCTGTGCAGAATTCAGCATGTTTTGTTTGCTACAATTGGGCGGATCTTAAGAAGCCCTGGAGTGGAACTTTCCTCTTAGGCTAAACTATATACAATATAAAAGATAGTTGAAACATCATAAATACTAGAAGTGAGTTGATGCATACACGCAACAGTATGCGTACATTCACACAGTGCAGGAAGAATCCTTTGACCAAACGTCTAAGCCCATCTTACACCGTAAGATCTAGAAATGATACACCCAACACTAATTATTGAAGCGGCAGCGATCCTAAACGCGTCGCTGATTAAGATTATGGTGACTCCTTCTCGTGACGCGAATGCCTATGGGTTTGAATGAAGCACGCCAGGCTACAGATCCTGGATAGATGATCCTGAATAGAGATTTCTTGGATGATTGCATTGGTGATGCCACTTGCTGCTGAAATAGCGCCTCAAAGGCAAAGTAATGACGACATGACAGGGCACATAAATCAAGAACTGCTTGTGGGTTTATTTTACACTTGAGAAAACAGTGGGTTTAATTGTGTGAACCAAAAATGTACTGTACAATATTAATGATAGAACATTAAAATGTATAATTCGTAGTGCATTGCTTGCTTTATTTTGACTTTATTTTAATTCAGGTTTTTTTTTTAATGTCTGTTAGTTCCTTTAGTACATGCATCTGAACTGATGCAGGTGCCAGTAAAATGATTCCCTATTTAAATCAAGTTGCAGGAACTAGATTTCTTTTCCAAAAATTGTGGTTTTACACTATGTACACAGAGATCGAATATAAAATGACATTATAAAAAAGTTCAAAGAGAAAGCATACAGCCAGAAGGTATAAAGAAAGTTAGAACACTTTAACATGTTAAGATATGTAGAATAGAATTTAAGCTGATGCTGGCCATTTACAAGGAACATAGTTCAGTATTTGCTCCATGTTTGATTTGTATTTTAATTAACCAATGTTTCACACAATAGAAAGATAAGCTTATACCAAAGCTTGCATTTGTAAATAACTATAAACTCCAGCACTTACTGTACAGAAAAAGAAAGAAATAAAATTGTACATGTATTTAAATAGAAGCTTGCATACTTTTTGCCAAAAATGGCATTTCTTTTAGCATCCAGAGGGTATGGGCATAGTGGCGAGTTAATTTGATGTCTGTATGGTTCTATACCCATCTCTATTTTGACAGATATAAAATCGATATAAATATTAACATTTGTGGACTTCAGAACCCATTGAGTACTAGACAGATCTCCATCCTTCACGGAGATGCATGCATGTTACAAACCAGTTCTTTATTAAAAAAAAAAGCATGTTATTATATTTTGTTTTAAAATATGTTTTTTGTCTGACACAGACTTGCTTTGAGTGAAATGCCTTCAGCCTTTTTTTAGGGGAAAGGCACATTAATGCTTTTACAGTTCTCAAAGGGTTAACCTGACGCTACTGTCTCTGACCTTTATTGTCATGGCAACATTGCAATTTTACGATGTTCTGTTTGTCATTGTTCTTGGTGTCTTTTTTTTCCTCTTTGCAGCTAAAATAATGTCTCTCAATAGTGTCTCCCACTATTTTCTACAAAAGATAGCTTGACATCAAGAAAGATGTTGAAAATAAAAGGTCAGACTTGGACTCACAAAAAAAAAAGAACATGCACAGATCAGACAGAGCATATAAATAGAACTATAAAATATATGTAAGAAAAAAACAGGTCCAGCTAGGCAGTTCAGCAACAAAAGTAAGACTGATTTCAGAGGCTCAGGTCAGGCCTAGTGCAGTACTATGAATACGTTTAGTGCAATGTTCCTGTGGTCACTTGCATGCCTGACTGCATACCTGGACACTATTGTTTTTCTAACTCGGTCACATAGATCAGGTGGTCCTCCGGGGACTTGCCGTGTGTTTTACTAAGGTGCAGTTTGACTGCGTGCTTGCTTGCAAAAGTTCGGTTACACAGCTTACACTGGAATGTGGAGCCCGAGTCCTCCTCGGGAAGTCCCAGCGAGCTTAACGTCTTATTGGCAAGGACTTTGGAAACATTCTGCTCTTGCATCTGGTTCAGAGATAGCTTAGAAAGATCCTTCAGACAGAAGCCTAAATGCGTCTCTAAGTGCCCAATGTAAGTAGACGCAGTCCTAAACTGAGAGGCACAATCATTGCAAAAGAACACAGGGTGTCCCGTGTCCAAGTTCTTTAAAAACTTTGTTCCACCTGTCCGCCTCAACTGGTACTTCACATTGGCCAGCCAATGGCTAATGGTGGTCATGGAAAGACCAGTAAACTTAGAGATATGCACCCGCTCCTGAGGGCCAAGGTCCGACATTATATACTTGCCTTCAGCCGTTTCGCGCAAGCTGGAGGCAAACTGGGCCTGAAGGATAAGTAGATGCTGTGGGTTCCAGTTGGATTGCCTGCCTTTCCTTTTGTGTACTGGTGAAAGCTCATCCAAAGCTTCCTCGAAGCTGCTTCCATCAGCATCAGATTTCTCTGACACAGTAGAGGGAGTCGAAGACTTGGGCGTCAAACGTCCAGTCAGGTTTTTGACCATATCAGAAATATCCATCAGTGCACTTTCTCTCAGAGGAGAGGATACTGAATCTGTCATGCTGGAAATGAGAGGCTTGTTTTTGGATTTGGTTAAATCAATTGGCTGATCACTGTTCTCATAGTAGTACCGATCAATGGCATCCGCCTGCTTGACAGGTGTCGTGGGATAAATGGGCTTATCCAGCATGCTATTGCTTATCTTGTACAACATGGCTAAAGGGTCCAAGGAGGGACTTATTGGCTTTGAGACTTTGCCTAGATGGGTGTTCATAATCGATTGCAAAGCACTCAATGGATTAATGAACGGGGGCTCTGGTGAATGGTCAGTGATGATCCCTAAATTATTGCAGCCATTGGTGACTTTAATTCTGAGGGGTTCTGTGCCATTTGGTGTATGGAGAAGCTCTGCTTGACTGTCCTTCTTAGCCTTCTGAGCTTCAACATCAGGGATTTTTGTAACTATTGGTTGGCTGTTACCTTGGTCGGATTTTGGAAAGTCTTTATTCTCTTTAGCTTCTGGAGACATTACTTTGACTGGAACACTCCTTTCCTTCTCCACAGATTTCTCTTCTTTCTTCACATTTATTTTGCCAGTGACCTTTTCCACCAGCTCTTCCATAGCTGAGACATTGCTTTTGTGAGGTGGGGGTGTTGGGCTGCCGGGAGAATGGATTAGTGCATTATGGTCGGAAGACAGTGACTTGACGCTGCTGGCGTACGAGGGCTGCATCTGAACACTCTGCACGGTGGACTGAAGGCATTTCAGTGACCCTGGCAACTGATAGGCTGCATGGATGCTGGGATAACCACCCCAGGAAGGAGCCCCATTCTGAGCCTTGCTGATTGCACTTGTGACTGTATTTTCTAGAGATTTTAAAATATCTAGTCCTCCTTTAGGGCTGTCATCCAGATCCTCTTCTCTGAGGTACTGATACACAGTTGTTGGTTCAAACTTTTCGGTGGAGTCCTCAACCTCTTCTTTGATCTTTTTTTCTGGCTCGGGTACTAAAACCTTTTCCCTTTCAGGCTCCCTCTTCTCTTCAGAATGTGTGGATCCGGTGGGAGAGTCTGGCTGCTTTTTAATATTAGATGCCGGTAGCCGGGAATGGGTCGTGGGAGGCAAAGGTATGGACTGAATCTTTTCCTCCACCACTGCATCTAACACTAACTGCTTTCCCTTTTTGGAGGCAGAGTTTGTCACTTTCAGAAAATGTCCGGTGACCATCATATGCGCAGTCAGCTGCTGTAATGTGTCATGGGAACTGCCACACTCCATGCATTTCAATATTTGAGCTTTTCTGGCCTCAAACTGCCAAGTGTAGCTAGCACCGTTCTGATACCCATACCGGTTGTTTGGAGTGACATATGGGTTAGCAGACTTCGGATCCTTTGAGGAGTCGCTTGTTGGTGTTCCTGGTGTGGCCCCTGCTGGCTCGGGTGAACAAGGAGAGACCAAGTCCTGAAGTGCCCGCTTTTTGGTGGAAGGGACAAGCTTGGTGATGGCTGGCACCGGCTCCTTCAGAGGCACTTTCTGGTAATGCTTTGTTTTTATCATATGCACACTCAGATCCTGCAAAGATTCAAAGGAATGTCCACAGTACATGCACTTTAACACTTTCTGTGCGTCCTCCTTGCCTTCCATTTCCATGAGGGAGCGCTTTCTCGGCTTTGACCACCGCTTGGTTCGCTCAGATTCTCGATCACGGTTGTCATCCCTATAATGTCCAGTCTCGTTCATGTGCACGGTAAGCTCAACCAGGGTGTCATATGCCGCACTACAGTCTTTGCAGCGAAACTTGCTTGCACCAGTGAACACGGACCCGTAAAGCTTATTGTTTTGCCGGTAAAGCTGCACAGTGCTAAAGAGACTTGGCTCTGGTAGGAGCCCGTAAGAAGTCTGTTGCAGAGTTTTTGCCAGTGCAGCTTGATGCCAGTCATAACCCGAGCCACAGCTGTTACTGGTGCTGTTGCTACTGGTACTGTGACTAATGTGATTACTGTTACTTGTGGCAATGTGGGCGTTAGTTGTGGCGTTGGCATGGGAATTTGTTTCTGAATGCTCATTCTGGCTGCTTTCGCTGTTTCTGGTGCTAGGGCCGCACTTCTTTAAGTCCAATGCAAGAGTTGACCAGCAGGATTCGGACAGCAAGTTTGCATAGACAGCTTTGATTTGTGCCAAGCTGTCCTGCGGATAGGAAGCATGGTCTGCACAAGGAGCATCCTCTTTCTCTTGGCCGTCCTTGGACGAGGTACTTTTGAAGTCAGCCAGCTGGTCGCTGTTCTCACTGAATGGCGATCCGTAGCCGGCATCCTGGTTTGTCGCAGTGCTGCCCGGAGAGTTCTGGTAGCTCTGAGCCTCTTTGCTCTCCGGTTCTTCATTGCACAAATATTCATTTTCCTGGACATCCAGGGACAGCCCGTCGTCTTCCACAGGGTCTTCATCCAATTCTGCCGCCTTCAATTCTTCCTCCGGGACATACGCTGAAAAGAAATTACAAACGTATGTTAATGAGAGCGTTCTTATTTTTTTTTTTTTTGTAAACAGTAAAAGGCACGGCATAGTCTATTCATTAAATATTACGATCAACTCTGGTGCAGTATTTTTGTAGATAAGCTCTCCATGGACTCCCACACCAAAAGTGCAACAGAGCTTTAGAAATCCATATTTGTGTAAAACCATTCTGAATATCTTTTCCTTCTCGTGAATATTTTAGAAAACATCACATGAAAAGATGGACAAGTCATAAGGGCACACTTTAAAGCGAAAAACACACGTCTTTCCCACACACAGACAAGTAAGGAACTATTGCTGAAATGCCAGAGCTACTGGGGAAAAAGACAAGCAGGTTTGGAATCCCCGTCAAGCACGGCTGAGCGGCAGCCATGTTTGTTGGTGAAGGGAAGCTCCCCACAGCCGGCTCACTGTCCACCAATTGTGCTCCCCTGGGTGACATCAGGCGCATGCAGGCCTGCTCGAGGAGCACGCGCCTTTATTCCAACAGTGCTAAACATGTTGAACGGGATTATGAGAAATCTCAAGGAGACGATCAAAAAGAGTTTGGGAGCTAGGCTAATCCATGTTAAAGGCTCTCCATCTCATTCAAAAGCGGGTGGGGGGGGGGTTCAGAAAATTCAAGGAATTTGAAAGACATTGGGCGGGTTGCTGCCGGACACGTAAAAGATTACTGGCGCCTGACTTCCCGGTGCCACTGGGCTATTACAAGTCCAGCGGCTGGGAAGTCAGGCGCCGGTAATTCCGTGTCCCCACTCCCATGGGAGTGGGGACACGGAAGCACTGGCACCATTGTTAACGGTGCCGGTGCTTCCGTGACGGTTTCACTTACCATGACCGCTGTGCCTGGCACGGTCAGCCCTGTAGGGCACAGCAGCTCCGGCAGGCAAACCCGTAGTTTGCCGGTCCGGAAACAAGGGTGCGGCAGAGCTTACCGGCACCCTTATTTCCGGACCGGTAAACTTGGCATGAGGTCCATTGATTTTTGTTTTCCATAAAAGTTTAAATTACAGCATTTCAGCTATGATCCCAATTAAGGCAATGTTTGAGAAGTGGCTATTGTCAATCGATTTTGCTCCCATCAGCCCCACTATTGCCACCACAAAAAACAGGTCTTCCTAATTTGCCATACGAAGGTAGTGGGCCTCATTACGAGTTTGGAGGCAGCCATGCCCTTAATAAGGGCATGGCTGCCTCCAATCTCGGGTCCGTGTCCCTGAATGGGGAAATACTGGGCCATTCCGACTTTGGAGGGCCCGGTATTTCCCCATTAAGGGAACCCAGACCCAGACCATCCCCATTTCCATTTGAGCCTCCATAGGGCTCAATGGGAATGGGGAGCATGCTAACAACGGGCCCGTTAATGACGGGCCCGTTGTTAGCATGCTTGTCGCCTCGCGGGACCCGCAAAGGACGTCTGGTAAAACCAGACGTCCAGAGCGGGTCCCACGAGGGGCCCTCGAAATAGGGCAGTACGGGGGTTAACAGCTCCGGCACATTTACCGGTGCCGTTAACCCCTTACTGCCCTCCTCGTATTGAGGCCCAGTGTGTTATAAAGGATGGTGCGTGAAATGTGCATCCATTGGAGAACTTGGGAAGGTATTTCCAGCGAAGGTAAAGTGGACCTTGTCCGTGCATGGATTACTGCACACGGTATGGGGACCAAGGCCAGCAACAGAATGCCAGATTGGTTTCCACCAGCGCTGGGGAGCAGTAGAAATGATGGAAGCAGAAAGACGGTCAACATCAGCAAAAGGACTTATATCAGAACTGTTTATTTCCCATTCTGCTGCATCACTTTTTCGCAGTATCCTCAATGCTCACAGAGCTCATGGTTTAGGAGCTACTGGAGTAGCCTTCGGCCAGTCAGACGGATATCTTCCAAACAAATACATATTGGGCCTGGTTCATGGAATATTTTGCACGGTGCAACGTACTTTTCACTGGTGCAAAGTGACAAACACCCTGATTCATGGAACAGTGCAAAGTATCTTTTTGCTGTGCAATGTCAGTTTGCACGGCAAAAATACACTTTGCACTGCTCCACCCTGATTCATGAAACAGTGCAAAGTGTCTTTTTGCTGTGCAATGTCAGTTTGCACGGCAAAAATACACTTTGCACTGCTCCACCCTGATTCATGAAACAGTGCAGTGTCTTTTTGCTGTGCAATGTCAGTTTGCACGGCAAAAATACACTTTGCACTGCTCCACCCTGATTCATGAAACAGTGCAAAGTGTCTTTTTGCCGTGCAAAGTGACTTTGCACGGCAAAAATACACTTGCACTGTTCCATGAATCAGGGTCTTTGTTGGCAGTGCCAAGTCACTTTGCACCAGTAAAAAGTACTTTGCATGGTGCAAAATATTCCATGAATCAGGCCCCTTGTCTATGGGACAGAGCACCTGCCATGTGCGTATACAAGGGCAGTCATTAAGGGAAAGAGCTGTCCTATTCCCCATAGTAGAAGCGAACATTGGTCATGCGTGGGACCCCCCAGATACATTTCATTCGAACAAGACAAACTGCGAGTAAACTAGGCTTGCACGATTTCTTAATGGGAACCGGCTCAGGCACTATTACTCTAGATCATGGTCAACGTTGAAAATTTGCCTAAGAAGTTCGGTAAAAATTGTATTGGTGAGCCTTCATTTGTTCCATCTGCCAGTCAAAAAGCATATTCTTTTACCGTGAACACACACGGATTTTGAAGCGGATATTGAATTAAAATAGTGCTTTCATGTCACCTAGTTTCAAGAGGTGAAGAATGCAAAAGCGCTTCAGCAGTCTAATTCCATGCATGTTATATGAATGAATGAATGAATGAATGAATGAATGAATGAATGAATGAATGCCCTGCCGCGCTGGCTTTGGGTAAGGCCATGGTAACTAACGATTGTCCCTTGATGCCTTTGATCAGGGGTCTGAAACCTTTGGCTCTCCAGGTGATATCTACTACAAGTCCCACCAATCCTAGCCAGCATATTCAATGGTGGGGGATTCATGGGAGTCGTAGTCTAAAACATCTGGAGAGTTAGATGTGGTGGACCCCTTCCTTAGATCCCCAGGAGATTGCCAGTGAGACCTACACCACTTTATCAGACTTTTTAGAGACATGGAAAGAGCCCTGACCTCGGCCCACAGGTGTTGTTTATAATCAGTGGTACAATTTAGTCTTGGCTTTGGGGTTTTTAGTGTCCCAGGAAGCCCTCTACAGCCCCCCTCCACCCAGGGCTCTGACGGGGTGCCCTGGCCTGATTTTTCAGTGTGAAAGGTCGGTAACAAAGACGATGGCAAACAATACAGCTACTTCCTGATAGGTGTCAGTATGACGCTTGCTTAGAATCACATCTTCAGGTTCAGATTTTTCGAGTTCACCTATTTGTTTTGTAATACTCTCAAGGGAAAGGATACACAGAATAAACATATCATATGGAAGTCTTAATATTAGAATGATTAGCATTAATGAACACATATACATCTTGGATTTCATTCCAAAGAGCTGAGGGGTTGAACCCTGCATTGATCTATTTTGGTTTGATCTTGTTTTTACATTTGAATTTTGTTATTTCAGTGACTTTTTGACTAATGATTCATTATATTGTTACACCTTTCAGATTGTACTCCCTTTCATAGCAGGTATGAAAAATGCACCACATCCGCCAGGCCATTCCTGTAGTTCCGCAGGCCACGTGTCTTTTAACGGTTTCTTGCGATTTTTGGGCTGTGTCAAGGCACGCCTAGGGCCCGCCCCCACAGATTGTTTCACGACTCATTAGGTCCTCCCTTGGAGTTCTTGTGTCACCTGAAGCACTCGTTGGATCCAATACAAAAATCCAGTCTTTACTGAAAATACACTCTTCAACTCGATAAGAACCCCTCTGTTTTCTTTTTGGATGCCAGTGGGAGAATTAGCAACTCCCTCCCCCATTTCTTTGCATGAAATAGATGCAGAAGAAAGTGTTATTTAGGTGTATTACAAAAATCAAGCAATTTCTTTCATGTTCTGGACTTGGAGGACCCTGTATAGCTTCCCACTCATTTACAGAGCAGTGATGTCACTATCTTGCCAGTTGAGTGATATGAGAATGCCACTGGTGGAAATGCCGTCACCTTAAGAGTGGAAACGTGGGAAACTTTGAACACCAACGGAAATAAAGACAGAAATAAGACCCTCCCTAACACCGAGGACCACACGCCCCTCCTCTCGCCACAACACCTGAGACTGGGTGACCTTATTATCCCCGCTGTTTCCTCCTCAGGTTTCTTAGAGCAGTAGTAGAAGTGTACTGGAAAAAGTAGTGGAACTGTGGTCTCGGCAGAGGAGAGGGTTAGTGGAGGCGTACTGCAACATATGACAAGGTGTTGCAGCCGGGGCATTGCAATAGTCTAAGTGATTAGTAATTTAGGCTCCTATTACAACTTTACACTTGCACAGGGGCATGACTGGCCAAATCCTCTATAGAGAATGTTGAATATGGTCGTAAAAAGTAGAGGAATGGTAAACAGAAAAATAAATAAAAGTACTGGAACTCTGCTCCCGACCGTTCCCGCTCACTCCGATCACTGGCTTAGAGAAGCCTTGATGTCAAATTGCTTCCCTGCCCCAACCCCCATTGTTGGTAACTCCCTGCTCCCTTTACTGTGTCCTCCCCCCTATGAAACATAATGACACACTCACACCACGTCACCAAAGCTATCGCTATCTCCACATACATCGGTGGTGAGGTAACAGGCTCTGGATGGAAAGCATACCAAAGCAAATGAACAAATGACAAAAGCGCACAACTTGAAAAGACAAGACCACTTCTAGTAAGGTCTTTCATGGAGCTTACAAATTAATTGCAGAGCACCAAATGCTTTTAGTTTGTGCTGCTTTCAGCCCAGATGACTCTGTCCAAGTTCAATCAATGCACAGTTTGCAACAACAGCACAACTTCCTGGAGAACAGTTTTATAACTATGTCATCAACAATGTGTCATGATTCCTTTATGGACAGAGAGCCTGGCTATTGTTTGGGCAAATGCTCAGCAGAATTACGGCCCCGGAGTTATTAGCCGGCTGCATCAATGCTGCCTTGTTTTATTATTATTCTATTTATTTTACAAGGTTAGATGCAATTCAGAGCATCGGCTGTTTTCGTTGTTGGGAGAAACTATCCAGAAAAGGTTAAAGACATTTTCGTTTTCATTATTCGTTGAAGCATTCTCCCTCAGGGAAATCTGATGAATGATTGAGCTGTGGAATTTTAAATGCAGCCCAACACAGCCTCCCCCACCCTCCGATTATTTAAATAGATAAATGACATTTCCCTTCATCAAATCAAACAAAGACTCCAATCATGAGTTCTCCTGTTTCCCCCTGTGTCAAAACAGCTCCCATTGCCTCCCCCGTACACGGAGATGATCTTAACAAGACGCTTCAGAAGGGGACAGACACGTCGCCACATACATTCAGAAGTCGGCACACAGGGTCCGCTTCACAACAAAATGGAGAGAGAGAGAGAGAGAGAGAGAGAGATAGAGAGAGAGAAAGAGAGAGAAGGGTAGAGAATGAGAGAGGTAGAGAAAGAGAGAAGAGAGAGGGGTAGAGAGAAAGAAAGACAGAGAGGGCTAGAGAGAGATAGAGAGGGAGAGGTAGAGAGAGAGAGACAGAGAGAGAGAGATAGAGGGTGGGTGAGAGAGAGAGAGAGGGAGAGAGAGAAAGAGAGAGAGAGGGGGTAGAGAGAGATAGACAGAGAGGGAGAGGTAGAGAGAGAGACAGAGAGAGAGAGAAAGAGAGAGCAAGAGTGAAAGAGAGAAAGAGAGAGAGAAGGGTAGAGAAAGAGAGAGAGAGGTAGAGAAAGAGAGAGAAGAGAGAGGGATAGAGAGAGAGAAAGAAAGAGAAGGCTAGAGAGCGATAGAGAGGGAGAGGTAGAGAGAGAGCGCGAGAGATAGAGGGAGAGTGATAGAGAGAGAGAGAGAGAGAGAGAGAGAAAGCGAGAGAAAGAAAGAGAGGGGGAGAAGGGGGTAGAGAGATAGAGAGAGGGAGAGGTAGAGAGACAGACACAGAGAGAGAGAGAGAGAGAGAGAGAGAGAGAGAGAACGAGTGAAAGAGAGAGAGAAGGGTAGAGAAAGAGAGAAAGAGAGAGAGAGGGGTAGAGAGAGAGGAAGAAAGAGAGGGGTAGAGAGCGATAGAGCGAGAGGGAGAGGTAGAGAGAGACAAAGAGATAGAGAGAGAGACAGAGAGAGAGAGAGGGGGGGTAGACAGAGAGAGAGAGAGAGAGAAAGAGGGAGAGGGGTAGAGAGAAAGAAAGAGATAGGGGGAGAGAGTGAGAGGGAGAGAGAGAGAGAGAGAGAGAGAGAGAAGGGGGGGGGGTTATAGAGTCATGTTTTTCCAAAGCCTTGCTGTATATTTGCCCACACGATGTGCCTCCTGGGTGCCAAGGAGACTCTGTTCTGATGAGACAGATGTGCTGTCATCTCTGAACAATCTTAAATACTGTTTATTCTAATTTAAGTGGGCATCGGGCACTCTATTTAAGTTTGCGGCAATGCGTGTTACGGACTTAAAGGGAAAAGGCTCCCAGTGTATTTAGACTTTGGGGAGCCTGAAGAAAAGGCACTCAGCTAATGTATTGCAATTTCCGTACTGGTATAAACAAATAAATATCGTCCACTATTAAGTAGGAGCTCAATGTATTTTATGTCTGCCTTTGTATCTCATATGAAACTCTGTCATTGTAAAATATAATTTCCAAGGAAAAAATGATATCCTGAGATATTATTTTAAACTGAATAGAAAAACGCCGTTTTTAATTTTACCATGGAAATCAAATAAACTGTATATAAAATGAACAACGGGGTTTCTAATTAGTTTCTTCGAAAACTAAAGTTAATTTTGTGTTCTCACATATGTAAATATGCATAGTCTGTCAGAATTCTAAGATATGCACAATCTCACAGTTCTGTGGCCCTCAATGTTTCCATGTGAAAACTGAAAAGCTGCCTAGAAAACTGCATGCCGTCTGCCAGTTCCTGTGCTGGTTGGGTTATTGTGGGGTGCATGGAAGGCTGCATGGCAGATTGGTGCATGTTCCACACCAGGTATTGGACTGGCTGTGTTATGTTTGTGATGAGAAGCTGGTGTGGATGCCGTCTGCCAGTTGCTGTGCTGGCTGGGTTATTGTGGGGTGCATGGAAGGCTGCATGGCACTTTGGTGCATGTTCCACACCAGGTATTGGACTGGCTGTGTTATGTTTGTGACGAGAAGCTGGTGTGTATGCCCTCTGCCAGTTCCTGTGCTGGTTGGGTTATTGTGGGGTGCATGGGAGGCTGCATAGCAGATTGGTGCATTTTCCACACCAGGTATTGGACTGGTTGTGTTATGTTTGTGACGTGAAGCTGGTGTGTATGTCCTATGCCAGTTCCTGTGCTGGTTGGGTTATTGTGGGGTGCATGGAAGGCTGCATGGCAGATTGGTGCATGTTCCACACCAGGTATTGGACTGGCTGTGTTATGTTTGTGATGAGAAGGTGGTGTGGATGCCGTCTGCCAGTTGCTGTGCTGGCTGGGTTATTGTGGGGTGCATGGAAGGCTGCATGGCACTTTGGTGCATGTTCCACACCAGGTATTGGACTGGCTGTGTTATGTTTGTGACGAGAAGCTGGTGTGTATGCCCTCTGCCAGTTCCTGTGCTGGTTGGGTTATTGTGGGGTGCATGGGAGGCTGCATAGCAGATTGGTGCATTTTCCACACCAGGTATTGGACTGGTTGTGTTATGTTTGTGACGTGAAGCTGGTGTGTATGTCCTATGCCAGTTCCTGTGCTGGTTGGGTTATTGTGGGGTGCATGGAATGCTGCATAGCACTTTGGTGCATTTTCCACACCAGGTATTGGACTGGCTGTGTTATGTTTGTGATGAGAAGCTGGTGTGTATGCCCTCTGCCAGTTCCTGTGCTGGTTCGGTTATTGTGGGGTGCATGGAAGGCTGCATAACACTTTGGTGCATTGTCCACAAGAAGTATTGGACTGGTTGTGATGAGAATCTGGCGTGTATGTCCTCTGCCAGTTCCTGTGCTGGCTGGGTTATTGTGGGGCATATCCAACGCTGCATAGCAGATTGGTGCATTTTCCACACCAGGTATTGGACTGGTTGTGATGAGAATCTGGTGTGTATGTCCTCTGCCAGTTCCTGTGCTGGTTGGGTTATTGTGGGGTGCATGGAACGCTGCATAGCACTTTGGTGCATTTTCCACACAAGGTATTGGACTGATTGTGTTATGTTTGTGATGAGAAGCTGGCGTGTATGTCCTCTGACAGTTCTTGTGCTTGTTGGGTTATTGTGGGGGTGCATGGAAGGTTGTATAGCAGATTGGTGTATTTTCCACACAAGGTATTGGACTGATTGTGTTATGTTTGTGATGAGAAGCTGGTGTGCATGTCCTGTGCCAGTTCCTGTGCTCGTTGGGTTATTTTGTGTGTATGGAAGGCTGCATAGCAGATTGGTGCCTTTTCCACACCAGGTATTCGACTGGTTGTGTTATGTTTGTAATGAGAAGCTGGTGTGTACGCCCTCTGTCAGTTCCTGTGCTGGTTGGGTTATTGTGGGGTGCACAGAAGACTGCATAGCAGAGTAGATTGGTGCATTTTCCACACCATTTATTGAACTGGTTGTGTTATGTTTGTGATGTGAAGCTGGTTTGTATGTCCTGTGCCAGTTCCTGTGTAGGTTGGGTTATTGTGGGGTGTATGGAAGGATGCTTAGCAGGCTGGTGTATTTTCCACACCAGGTATTGGACTGGTTGTGTTATGTTTGTGATGAGAAGCTGGTGTTATGCTATCTGCCAGTTCCTGTTCTGGTTGGGTTATTGTGGGGTGCATAGAAGGCTGCATAACACTTTGGTGCATTTTCCACACCAGGTATTGGACTGGTTGTGTTATGTTTGTGACGAGAAGCTGGTGTGTATGCCCTCTGCCAGTTCCTGTGCTGGTTAGGTTATTGTGTGGTGCATGGAAGGCTGCATAACACTTTAATGCATTGTCCACACCAGGTATTGGACTGGTTGTTATGAGAATCTGACAGGTATGTCCTCTGCCAGTTCCTGTGCTGGTTGGGGTACTGTGGGGTGCATGAAAGGCTGCATGGCAGATTGGTGCATGTTCCACACCAGGTATTGGACTGGTTGTGATGAGAATTTGGTGTGTATGCCGTCTGCCAGTTCCTGTGCTGGTTGGGTTATTGTGGGGTGCATGGAAGGCTGCATAGGACTTTGGTCATTTTCCACACCAGGTATTGGACTGGCTGTGTTATGTTTGTGATGAGAAGCTGGTGTGTATGTCCTCTGCCAGTTCCTGTGCTGGTTGGGTTATTGTGGGGTGCATGAAAGGGTGCATAACACTTTGGTGCATTGTCCACACCAAGTATTGGACTGGTTGTGATGAGAATCTGGCGTGTATGTCTTCTGCCAGTTCCTGTGCTGGTTGGGTTATTGTGGGGATTATGCAACGCTACATAGCAGATTGGTGCATTTTCCACACCAGGTATTGGACTGGTTGTGATGAGAAGCTGGCGTCTCTGTCCTCTGACAGTTCCTATGCTGGTTGGATTATTGTGGGGGTGCATGGAAGGCTGTATAGCAGATTGGTGCATTTTCCACACCAGGTATTGGACTGATTGTATTATGTTTGTGATGAGAAGCTGATGTGCATGTCCTCTTCCAGTTCCTGTGCTCGTTGGGTTATTTTGTGTGTATGGAACGCTGCATAGCAGATTGGTGCCTTTTCCACACCAGGTATTGGACTGGTTGTGTTATGTTTGTGATGTGAAGCTGGTGTGTACGCCCTCTGCCAATTCCTGTGCTGGTTGGGTTATTGTGGGGTGCACAGAAGACTGCATAGCAGAGTAGATTGGTGTATTTTCCACACCATTTATTGAACTGGTTGTGTTATGTTTGTGATGTGAAGCTGGTGTGTATGTCCTAGTCCAGTTCCTGTGCTAGTTGTGGTATATTTGTATGTCTGAGGTTGTAAAATAAGTGGGTGCATTTCCTTTGCCGGCACCAATATCTGTAGTGGAAGATGTTTATTGAGCTGTGAGTAATATTGTAAAGTTGGGAGGCGCGTCCTATCTTGTGCTGTGTAATGTGTCTGTTGTTGTATTATAAAGAAGGCAGGAGTCTCATTTTCACGTTTCAAGCTTCTAGCCTGGCATACCTAGTTAATTGCCCCACGGTTATCACACACGCACCATTTCACTGACCACTCGCCAGTGGCTAGTCCACATTATGATGCCAGAAGAAAGGGTTAGTATGGTGTTGTGGTTCTTGGTTGGATGAATGTTGAACACATGCTAGCCTGTATTTGCAGGTCACGGGAATGCTGCATGCATGTTATGGATGCCTGTCCTCACGATCTCAGTTAGGAGATGCCTGATGAAGAGCACATGGTCTGCTGGGCGCCCCAATGTATGTGTGTGTGTGTCTCTCAGGTACTTAGGAATTGTCTTACATGTGAACTTGGATCCTGCAAGCAAAGAATAAAGAAGAATCACAGTTTTGTGTACTGTTGGCTCGAGTGAAAATTATTTGTAGAAACATTTCAAATGCAACCGATATCAACATCAGCAATGCCGGAAGCTGTGGACAAATTGCATAATTCCTGTGTGAAGGAAAACCTGCACTGTGTCCCGTGTACAAGGGCACTGTACACTGGTAGACGTCAAAACGAGAGGCGTAGCAAGAAACCCTGTGGAATGGGGCATGTTACTGTCAACCTCTGTGAACAGAAAAGACGGACGAGTGGGGGCACAGGTATGATCTTAGAGACCACCGAGTCCACTTCAAGCCAACTCTGCGTGGGTGGGCTGAGTCAGGAGGATGCTGTTTTTGACAGTATCCTAATATTATGAGTGGCATGACTTGACTTCCTCCAGAATGAACACCAGGAATGATGCTCTCCCCTTGGCAGGCAAAAAGCCGGCTTGCACTGCTTACCAAAGCCCAAAGGAACCCTTGAGGGATGATGTTACGATCCTTCTAAAGTAGACTGCTTTTCAATTGGTAACACTAATGTGGGGGTCTGCAGTACACTGCCAATGTCTGGTCCAACCAGAGGCAGGAGGGATCAAACGGCAAAGGATGAATGGGTCCCACGCCCCCTACAATCCACCGGGTGAAGTGCACGTGTGCTGTATTGTACCACAGTGGGGAGTCAATCCTTTCTGTAAGTTCTCTTTGGCATCTGCCACGGATACCATCACCTCACTAGCACGAATTACTAAGGGTGAGTGAAAATTCTGCCCGCAAACTGAATTTGCACTGAAATCCGCTTAGGCCAGTTCTGAGAAATCAGCATTATGGTGAAATCAGCATTATGGTGCCACTGAAATTTCACCCGGTTTCAAGCGGAGGGTGGTGTTTTGTTCCCATGCTGGTTTCATGTGTCATGACGAGAAACATCACACATTTTTTTTTTTTTTCGATCCATGCTAGTTACGTGCATTGCCACGAGAAACTTTGCTCAGTTTTTTCGGATCCAGGCTAGATTTGCACAGCAACACGAGACACTGTTTTGGATCTGTACTAGTTTAGCATTGTGGAGTGACAAATTTTGCATGCTTTATTTTTAACCATGCTAGGTTCGCGCAGCGGCACGAGAAACTTTGCATAGCTTTTTGTTCGATTTGTGCTAGGTTTGCACAGCGACACGAGAAATATCGTGCCGCTCTTTTTGATTTGTGCTAGATGTGTGCGGCGGCAGGAGAAGCTTCACGTAGCTTTTTGTCCGAATCATGCTAGTTTCACATAGCAGCACGAGAAACGTAGTGCCACGTTTTTTGATCCGGGCTAGATTCAAGCAGCAGCACAAGATACTTTGAGCGGTTCCTTTCGATTCACGCTATGACACAAGAAACCTTGCACCGCTCTTTGATACGCAGATTAAGGCGAAACTGATCAAAAATCTTACAGATTTCGCTTCCGCGGCTGGCTGAACGGAATTTAACAATTTTGCGCAGCCCTAGGAATTACTTGCGCAAGTGAGCAGTGAGTACAAGGGATGAGTGTGAAACTCAATATTAACCACTGCATTGATCACCTCTTCTTCATTACTCTGCAAGAAATTTGAGAAGTTAAATACTATTGCCCCAAACACAAAGCATCGTAGGCGACTAAAAACGACCCTCTGGTTTCCGTTGTATGTGTGAACCTTGATGCAAATAATTCATAGTAAGGCACTTGCATCATCACAGCGCGGTTGCTGAGCGCTCTCCTCCCTCTTCTCTCCTGGACATGGGTTGGTAAGGTGCTTCCATGACCTATAAATATTATGTCCCTTTGCTGTTCTTGTATAAGTGCCGAACTTGCTAGTGGCGATTCGCTTTCCCCATCCTTCCTCCCTCCCATGTTTCTTCTAGAATTCCACCGTCTCTAAATCCGAGTTGACCCGCTGTAGTATATTCTGACACAGTGCAAGTAAGTGCACACATGCTTGCTTTGTTTATTAATACCGACGAGAAGGGAGTGGTGCAGTCTGAAAGCGCACGGCACCGAAAGGCCTTTGCACCTTAAGGGTGGGCTATCAGGTGGTGATGATGAAGAGGAGTGAAGAGCCGAGCCTGATCAATTCCATTTCTTCTGCATCCAGACATATTGCTTTTCATAACGATGTCATGTTGCACACAGAAACGCTCCTCTCCTACTGGGCAGGAAGGTCACGGCCACAAGGTGCTACGCGGATGGGAACAGAGGAAGTGAGGAGGGGGAGGGCAAAACGTACATCTCCTTGTCGAAAATGTTATCTTTCTAATGTGGGTGATGAGGGCGAGGGCGGCGCGCAAGCTGGTCTTCGAAGGTGCTTGTCACTTCGAATGTGGACTGGCACGAGTCGCCGAGACGGGTGACTATTTGGTGGAGCTCGGACTTGCCACATTATTGACCGCACCAGAGATCACGCTGACAATGACTGTGGGGGGCCCAGCCGGCCTGGGGCTGCTGGAGGGGGGAGCCGAGAAGGCGCGTGCATTTCAGCCTCCGTTTCCATCACCCAGGGAGTGAAGCACAGCAACATGTGAGGGCTGCCGGAGCAAGGCCGGGCCTGCTCAAAAATAGTACGAGGGGAAGACGAAAATCGTCTCCTATTATCACCAATCATCCTCGTAACAGGGAGTTAGTAATAACATCGGTAATCTACAGTAACATTTTTAAAGAATTGCAAATCTACACAATATGCACTTTGTTTTCTGATCTTAAAAAGGGGAATTCCCTTAAAAAGGGTCCCTGCCTCGTCCACACAGTTCTCCCTGCACAGGACACTTTGCTTCTGTTTTAAAAGTGCCGAGGATGCGGTACTTTCAGCAAAAAAGCAAGGAATACAGTTACCATTTGAGTATGTCCAGCAACCAGACACTCCACTATTCTGGAGGACACTAGATTAGCCCAAGATTCCAGGAGAAGTGGCCGGGGAAGATGGCCCCACTTTCCAGTTTGGGCTGGCCTCTGCCTGCCCCTTTCTGCACTGGGCCGTTTCCTGAATCCGGAACTATGCCACTCAGGATGGAGGGTGGGCGTCTGTGAGGATACGTGGCTGCAAGGAGAACTACGGCAGCAAGCGCCTTCACCAGAGGCTCTCGGAAACTTGAACAAAACGCCCCCTGGTGGTTGAGAGAAGGAAGGTTGTTTTCATTATTGTTGCTTCCACGTGTAATTTCATTTCAGGCACTTCTTGGGTATCTTTTCTGGCACAGTTCTCTGCTGCGGGGCAGGGCAGGCGTGTTTGCAGTGGTAGACCTCAAAGGGATGCACACTTGCTGCAGACATTGGTGTGGGAACGCAGGGCACAGATCAAAAGACCAGAAGTCCTCACTCTGTCTTTTACCCAAGTGCCCTCAAATGGGAACAGAAATTCTCTCAGAGGGCCCTTGTATGTGGAGCTTAAGTGGTCCGTGTTAATAGGGCGTCTTATACATTGACAATCTATACTTTATAATGTGCACCCATTTTGCAGACACTTTGGGTCATTTTGGTCAACCTCAACCTGTATTAAGGATACAAAGTGCACGGCAATACCCTGTGACCAAGTTTTGTTAAAAAGTTGGGGTTACGGAGGTATTGAGGGAAGGGCGGGTAAGGGTATCTAAAGAACTTCAACTTACATCATAATGTAATCTATTTTACTATGCACCAGAAAACCAACAAAACAAATTTAAAAAAAGGATACAAAGTGCTCTGAGTTTATTGAGCATTCATGGTCCTAAAGACCAGTTGAGGCTCCTCCCACCAGAAACTCCAGATCCCACATAATCTCTCCTCAGTCAGGCTGAAGGCTGCTAGAGTAGGGAGACTGCTGAAAGGGGCCAGGATTGGGGCTTAGGTAATGTTTTTTTAAAGTGGAAGGACAAAGCAATAATGTTCAAAAAGCCGGGAGACACGCTGGACCAGAGAGGTAGACAAGGAGCAGAGTAATTACTTGAAAAGAGCATGACTATAAAATGTATGTAGGCACGAGACAGCAAGGGGAGCAGTGGGCAACGAGCGGGTTTAAGGATACCAGTAGTGCCAGGCACAACATTGCGCCCAGGCCAACACTTATCGACTGGAATAAACTGAAAACTATAATGTGCTATGGAATGCAAACTGTGTGATCACCCTCGATAATTGGATAGCTCGTGGAATAGTTCATGTCAGACTGTGGCCAGGGTTCTACTGTGAAAGTAAGAAACTGTTTGCGATCAGTGGAAGTTACTTTCATATACAGTGGCCATGTAAATGATAGACTTTTCAAGTGCTTGAAGGTTCAACACATAACCACTCTAAAGCAGTATGGATTACATGCACAGTTCACCTGAGCAAGACACTGCCTGCCTACCTGTTTGCTTCCTCCTCCCCCCAGTCTTATCTCAATTTGCGAAACCTCCCTCGCCTGGTGGTTTGAGGAGCATCAACCGTCACTGATTGGTTTCCATCACAAAAGCAACCATGCCTCCTGACAATGTATAAGGCTCAGCTAATCAAAGGCACTGAACAAACCCAAGCTGTTTGCTTCTCCCCATTCCTCACAGCATTCTTGGACATTGAATCCACAATCCAATCACAGACTGTAATTTGCCTAGCCTGGGCGGGAGTATATTTGGAGAAGATGGTCAGAGAGCATATCATTGCATTCAGCCATTATGGTTTGAAAGGAAAAGGGTATTGCAAAGCCTTCAACAGCATGTGAAGGATCGGGGAGTTTAAGTTCACCCCACATTCTCCCCACGACCGTCTGGGAAAAAGGAGTTCATGGAGGAATGCCCCTACCAGATGCCAGTGATGGAGCCGAGCTGCATCGGCAGGAGGAGTTGCCCGTAGTAATAGAGGAGCCCGGGAAGGACGCCGGCTGGGCCCGGGGACCAGAGGCGGCTGTGGTTCAGGGAGTCGCTCCCCATATATCCCGTGCTCAAGCATCTTCTGACTGATGGCAAATGGTTGCTCAATTTTAAAAGAACTTCCAAACTGGTTTACGTAACATATGACTGGATTATGGAATGACCAGACCTTTCAATTGGGCCCTTATGAAGAAGAGGTTACCCTCGAAACGCGTCGGCCACCCCACAATTGGACAGCATCATCTCTTCATCATTTATTGCTTCATCGCAATTTGTTTTAATATGTCATACGTCATGAATTACTTTGTATAACAGATTGTGCTTTTTGGCAAATTTTATTTTGTTTTCTTCTTTGCCAAATAAATCGTTATATGCTCAACTAACAAAACTGCTGTTATATATTTATACATTGATAGATTTATATCTATATATTTGAAGGCCCTATGTGGCATCAGTAAATAGTGTGCAGGGGACGGGAGGGCCCCACCTTTTGGGCCCTCTTCTATTTTCTCTTTTCTGATTTAGGCTTTGTGCCAAGGCCTTGTTTCCTCCCCTGCACCTTAAAATTCTTAAATCAGCTCTTCTGTACGTATAATGACGATTTGAATTTCTATATCAAATGTTACCAGGTGTGCACCACTGTCAGCATTTTTTGTTTCCTACCAGATGCCATCCCCAAAAAATTCCAACATACCCCTTATCGGCAATATTTTTTCCTCATCTCAAGCAAGATAATTGCTACAAATGTGACTGTCAACCCTGCCACTCTTCTTTGCCGCGTGGCTTTCCCGTGGGTGAGCTTCTCCAGGGATGTCTGGGGTAGCCGTGGCAAATGCTATGCGGCACCAAAAAAGGTTTTGGACTCTTTGGAGTTTGTTAAGTCGATAACCCGATAGGGATATTGGGGCAGTTATCAGGATGCCCTGGGGATGTAACTCTAGTTTACAAAATCGTCCCTTTAAAATATTTAAATGGTATTGGTTAACTCCACAAGCTGTAAAAAAAATGCATAATTTACTCCTCCCAGTGTGACTTCTCTGTCAAGTGCTTCGGAAATAACCCGTAAAATGACCTGTAACTTCCTTCAGTCAATTCTCTCAAAACAGCTGCTGCATATTAGCTGGTATTTTTAGGAGGTTTTTAATGTGCATATCGTGTTCTGCAATCTCATAAATGGAAGCCATTGAACTCTTTGAAAGGTTTACTCTGATGGGTCGCTGGTGAGGATATGCTCGTCGGATGACCTCCCGGATCCAACTGGATCACACAAGGAAAGCAGGAGAACAGGTTGGCCAGGGCGGTCTCCTCAGGGAACAATAGCCATGCATCCAGGGCCCTGTGTGCCAGAGATTAAACCCCCCAGTGGCTCCTTGGAAGAGAAAAGCGAAGTTCGCATTCGCTCGATGCTGTTGAGCTAGAAAATCGGACTGGATTCCGGGCTAGTGATGTAAACCACTGGAGCACCATTTGGCCTCCAGGCCGCCTTTTCAGATCCGGCTCCTAAAACAAGATTTCCGAGGCTAATTGCTGGGGTCCATTTCACTAAAACGACCTTTAAAATAAGCACAATGATATCCGCTTGTGTCAAGCTGCTTGCCAGGTCCCCTCCACCGCTTCTAGGAGAAGTACAGAGCAAGTTATTATTAACCAATGTCATGGTGCTCGATTATCGACCAGTGGGGGGGAGGGGGGGTAACCCTATTAGATTCAGCAGGGGGGGTCACTAAGTGAGTGCACGCAGAACTGCAAGGACTGCATGTGTGCGCTAGACAAGGCAGTGTGGCAGCAACCTGCGCTGCTGCAGCTGCAGCCGCAGCAGCATAACATTCCGGCATGACTGAGGTCTCACTTAGTTTTAGGACTTGCCTAGGGGGCGTGCGAGCTGCTATTAAAAGGTCTGCAGGGTTGTGGTCGAGGGGGGCTGGGGGGAGGGGGATATGCATAGACCAGCGAGCAGACTACAAGTCAAAGGTTCAAGGCACAGTAGGTTCAACCCTGCCCCACATTCTTCAGAGCAATATAAAATATTAAGTTATGTCTAGAACTACGAAGACCTACCATGCAAGGTATAAGAGTTTGTGGAGTGGACTAAATTCCTCAAGTGATAAAACTGCCGCTTCGTCACCACTCACCTGTCCCAAAAGCGCCAAGTCCACCCTGCACTCAGTACTCGCTTATACAAGCAGACAGAGCATTTCTATAGCGTCCTCTGCTTCATTCAATATTAGGCTTCGGCAAGATCAGGCATGACGCTTTTCAAACACCATATCATGGTGTGCCAACACCCGATAAAGGCCATGCCGGCAAGAACCCAAACTGTCCTTCTGCAACTACTGTACTGCGACCCGCTGTGAAAGGGGAACCATGTCTCGCAATTCAATGCGATTTTAGATGCCCGTGTTGCGGTATGATCCTCTATACAGCTGTGAGGTTGTGCCAACATGATCCCCGTCACTTTCCTCATCATGATATGCCCGACAATGCTGTTCCACACTCTAATTCATGCCACGATGCCATAAAAGTGCTATGTCGCATTCCACATGTATGTGCTGCGTCATGCTATGCTGCAATTAACATGTTTGTTGCGGAAGTGAGCGCTCCAGGGATTAAAAGAAGGGTTTGTTGGACAAGAGCTAAATGCAGCTCCTGTGTCTCAGGCATTGCCCCATAAGAGGGCTCTATCTTTCAAGAACAAGGGTCTAGTACATATAGATTTGCAGATCCAACTTCCACGTGAGAGGCAAGCTATAACCTTTCGTCCATTACGGTGTCATTGGAGTCCAAGTGCTCCACTAGATACACTCCTAAACACCCACAGTCAATCTCACAAAGGTTTCTGTGGCACCAGTTCGTCAGTGGTGTCAAATGTAGCCCCCTGTAGCTTCTGGTGTCAAGATACTCAGGATCTTCTAGGCGCTAAAAAGGAGCCAAGTATCTCCCAGCTGCAGGTCATTTCGAAACCTGAAGAGACTCAACATTGAGGATTGGCACAATGGAAGCAATCCATGCTGTGTTAGGAGCGATGAGCAACTGTAATCTGCAACTAACACCCCCTGTCTACACCAACACCATCCATTGTCTTCACCAACACCATCTACTGTCTACACCAACACCATCCACTGTCTACTCTACACCAACACAATCCACTGTCTTCACCAACACCATCTACTGTCTACACCAACACCATCCACTGTCTACTCTACACCAACACCATCCACTGTCTACACCAATACCATCCACTGTCTACACCAACACCATCTACTGTCTACATCAAAACCATCCACTGTCTACACCAACACCATCTGCTGTCTACACCAACACCATCCACTGTCTACACCAACACCATCTACTGTCTACACCAACACCATCCACTCTCTACATCAACACCATCTGCTATCTACACCAATCACCATGCAATGGCACAATAGCACCCTCCATCTGAATGTCTGTCTTCACACAGCATGTACCACACAAAGCACTCGCTGGAGTTCCCAACTCTATCACCTACTCTTGTCACCTCACCATAGCCCTCCAGTAAAACGCTCCCAAGTGATTGGCTCCAGCCTGCTGAACAGCATCACAAACAATTCTTTACACGTATGTTACGTTACCATGTTTTTATACTTCGCCAGCCACCATTGTAATGCCCCAACATTGCTGGGCCCAATTGCAGGCTCACACACAGAGCATGCACACATCAACGTGTAGGCAATGGTACAAAATGGCTTGCCACGTGTATTAGACGTGACAGAAACCTCTGCTTTGCTTCACCAACACCATCTACTGTCTACACCAACACCATCCACTGTCTACTCTACACCAACACCATCCACTGTCTACACCAATACCATCCACTGTCTACACCATCTACTGTCTACACCAAAACCATCCACTGTCTACACCAACACCATCTGCTGTCTACACCAACACCATCCACTGTCTACACCAACACCATCTATTGTCTACACCAACACCATCCACTCTCTACATCAACACCATCTGCTATCTACACCAATCACCATGCAATGGCACAATAGCACCCTCCATCTGAATGTCTGTCTTCACACAGCATGTACCACACAAAGCACTCGCTGGAGTTCCCAACTCTATCACCTACTCTTGCCACCTCACCATAGCCCTCCAGTAAAACGCTCCCAAGTGATTGGCTCCAGCCTGCTGAACAGCATCACAAACAATTCTTTACACGTATGTTACGTTACCATGTTTTTATACTTCGCCAGCCACCATTGTAATGCCCCAACAGTGCTGGGCCCAATTGCAGGCTCACACACAGAGCATGCACACATCAACGTGTAGGCAATGGTACAAAATGGCTTGCCACGTGTATTAGACGTGACAGAAACCTCTGCTTTGCTCCAATAGCCCACCCATTGCCTCACCTTTTTACTTACAGGTCCCTAAGCACCAAACAACACTTAAGCATGACCCAGTGGTATAAAGGGCCTCATTATGAAAATCTACCACCTAATCTTCACTTTCGACTGCGATTCTTGCTGTGTGAGTTACAGAGCAAACAGTGCTTGGGGCAAATAACCCAGATTTAGCCCACACTGTATTGTGTGTTTAAATCATATGGTAAATATCTATATGATGTCAACTGAAAACTAGATGTTATTTTAAAAAAGTGGTATTTAAAGTGCCACTTGCTTTTACTATTACCAACATACTCCGAATGAGCTGCAAAGTGGTAAAGATAGTATTCAGTGCACAGATTCGTGTGTGCCTTGGCCTAATCTGCAATGTGCCCCGTGTTGCAGCATGCAGTGAACACCAAAGCACAGTGCAGAGGCCGTAACATTCCTTTTCAACGGGTTGGAATTACAGATTAAGCAGGAGCGCCCCGTGCCTTGGGCCGTGCGCCCCACAGTATTTCTCTGTGGAGTACCCAGCACTTTAAGTGCACTAAGAAATCACGGGGGCCCTAAGGCACTGAAGAGCAGTATTTGTATGCAGGCCTAAGAAGCGAACAGTGCGGCCCCCGAATCCTGAGGAGGCAAGGAAACCCTAAAAGACACGGGCTCCCTACTTAAAGGAGTAGCCACGCGCAGAAGCAGTCAAGTTTTTGTACATGGAATCAAAGGGAGTAAAATCTGTTCGTAAAAGGGATTTAAAATATAATGTGCATCACAATTGACTAGGATAAAGATGTTCAAATATGAAATCGAAATAAAATCAAAATAAGTCAAGTTCCATTCCCTCGGTTATTTAGATGGAAACTCAAGATTCTTACATATTAATTTGATTAAATTCATCTAATGACAAGACGTCAGTATAATGCATTGAAAAGATCAAACAACTGTTCGCTATACTATACCTTTCCTTTCGCCTGTGTAGAAAAAATCATGTATTTTCAAATATGCTGCTAGTGACATCTCGTATGGAAAGTATTGCCACTCATCATCTTTACCTTTACTTAAGGGTGCTAGGAAATCAAGTTGGCAAAGTCCATTCAGGCAGCCCTGGCAGATCTCCAGTTGGAGATCATGTATGTGTTTTTTTGGGCACTGTCAGGGCTGAGCTCCATCTCACTTACAGCCCTGAGGGTACCCAATGTCATGGAATGAGCAGGGATGTGAATTATTGTGCCATATATGAATAGATTAATTGCCATGTTAAACGCATCATTAATTGATGTAAAAAGCTGAAGTTACCCTTGTGCGATTTATCCTTGGCCTCTAGGCCAGGGCCCCTATCTCTCCAGCCTGGAAATCTCTCCATGGGCTCCTGGTGGCTGCAAGGATCAAGTCCAAGACCCTTTGTATTTTCCACAAGGCTTTCTGGGGCCAGAGCCCGCACTACATCCAACGCTCTCTTCCAAAATACCTTCCTTCTCAAACCCTTCGATCAGTTACCTCCAACTCTCTAAGGGTTAGCCACTTCTGCAGGCAGAGTGGGGAGGGGGGTAGATCTCTCCCCTCTGCAGGTGCCTCCCTCTGTAATGGACTCCCTGCACTTCTAAAACTTGAACTAACCACCTGAAGTTTCCTCTTCTCCTCTGCTTTCTCTCTCCCTCCCCTGCTGACCTACCTGCTGTACTGACTGGTTGCTTGGCTACCTTCAGAGTCTCACTGCATACCAGTCTCTTTCTTGATCAGACACCCTTGCACTGCCTCCGGGCCTACCACGCACTTAGGGGCTGTAACTGTAACCCTACAGTCCCTTGTCCTCCTTGCACTGGCCAGAGCCGTGCTGCCCTGGCTGCACTTACTCAGAGCATTGCTGCCCGGTTCTCCCCTCTCCTCTCCCTTGCACTCCCCCCTCCCTTTCCCCTTGCACTACTCATTCTCGCACTTGCACAATC
The DNA here is from genome assembly GCF_040938575.1 of Ambystoma mexicanum. NCBI lineage: Eukaryota > Metazoa > Chordata > Amphibia > Caudata > Ambystomatidae > Ambystoma > Ambystoma mexicanum. Next base: position 220,059,298 of record NC_090933.1, on the reverse strand, counting down.
TGAATGACACAAGGCCTAGTAAGATAGTTTGTCTTGTCATCCCTTTGTCTTCCCTCCCTTGTCTTGTCGCGCTTAGAAACACTTGTGTACAGTCGCGTTATTAATGACTTATATCATATCATAACTGTGCAGCATGCAGCAAGCAATTGTCTGCCTCCCTCCTCCATCTTCCTTCCTCTGCTCAATGATTATTTTTGTAATGGACCTATTGATCTGGGGTTCACCTGGCTGTAATGAATACGTTCTCTAATGCTGACGTTGAGGGATGATCTGCATGCTCCGAGTGGTCTAGAGTGCAACAGTGCAATGCCAGAACCAAAAGCGCAAAATGCTGGTGTGGGTCTGTTTTTTGGGTCAAAGCGAGCCACATTTTGGGTCAGTGTGGGCCAGTTTGATGAGTTACTTCACTCTGCGGCTGGTAGTTTTGACCCGTGGTGCTGAATACATATTCTTTAAATTGCAGAATTTGCATCACATTTTATCTAAAAACTCCCCCTTTGATACTATTCAAACAGTCCGTCACAAAAGGAATGAATTGCCATTTGCAACTGTGAGCCACTTTTTCATTGGTGTCCGAGGCAATTGTATTGCTCAGTCACACCCTGGATGTGAGGGGGGAGTGAAGTGAAGCGAGCCCCAGAATGGAATGGATGCACGCGCTCTCATGTGTAAATCTGAACTAACGTGTAAACGGGCCCAGTCCTGGGATAGTGAAGTCCACAGAAACAGAGGAGATTATTGGTGCATCTATGACTGTAATCGAAGGCAGGGGGATCGCTCAACAGTTCATCACTACATTGGGAGAAAGGGGAGTTGCCAAAATATGAAGCCCAAAATACCACCAACAATAGCAGGAAATGGGGTACGAAGAATGCATTAGTCGGAGCAAAGTCGAAACAAAACACTTTGAAAAAACATGGAAACTCATTACAACAGGATAAAAATAGCTGCCTGTTAAATGAGGACTTCAACATGTTAATGAAGAATGCCCCCCACCCCCGTACTCCGCCCCCTCCAACAGCTCCCTAACACGGCCGCAGTCTGGCATCCTTCTCTTGTTTACCCTGCAGTTGAACTGACCACATTTTTACTGCCAAAGGAAAGCACCATTGTGTTTTGGTGAACTGAAAGCAATGGCCAGAGCACTTTCCAAGGTCATCTTTTTAACAGGAGACAGGCAAAAAAGGTGTACACCCTATGCCGAGCTCTCCGTGGTGAGAACGCAGGCATGAGCAGCAGTGCCAGGTGGCGGGATGTCACTGAATCAGCCTCTTTGTTATCAAGTGGTGCACACACACCTTCTGAAACTCTGAACTAAACACAAACATACCTCTACAGCACCACAAACCGCACACACTTCAGAACTTTGACAACGAAACAAACCTTATACAATCTCACCCCAACATCACATGACGCCTACCAACCAAAAAACGCACCTTCCGGTTTCTCCGAACTCTAGCTGCCAACCGCACATCACAGCTTTCTTGCTCTTCTCCCGCTCAGTCCAACCCTGCCACCGTCCTTGCATTACAGATCCAGAGTGTCAAGAGACCATGCAGGTGGCCACAGTGGGAAGTACAAGAACCTTTAACGTAACTTAACACAGAGATCTGCAGGTGAAAAAGAGCGGAACTCCGAGAGGAAAAGACTCAACGTGTAATGTTTGAGAAATTCTGGATTGAGCGGAAGGAAGGTCAAAGCGATGAACAAGAATCATATTTTTAGAACCTTTCTGAAAAGTATGGTCATTTCACACTCCTTGGACTCTTGCCTAGAGCCATTACAGAACATGCTGGGTTCTGTAGTTGCCGGAAAAATGTCAAGGGAATAACCCCCTGAATGGTATTCCTGAATGGAAAAACACTTCATAATGAGCCCGTTTTACAACTGTAGTGCTCCGCTTGCTTCCGCATGGTGATGGCTGGTGTGGCCTGCACCGATAGTGCCGGCTAACCCCAGGCACATTGGAATAGCACAGACGGCCACAGGACTGCACCAGATTTAATCTCAGTGTGTGGCTGGCCCCAAGGATGGTGATAAGCTTCCACTAGCTCCATCCTCTGGCAAAGCGTGTCACCTGATCTGGGGCACAGCATGTGCATGGTTCAGGCAATGATGCATTCGAGTTGCCATGCTACTGAGGGTACCACAGTGGTATGCAAGCTTGCGTCGGAGGGGCACTCAACACTATGCTCTTCACTCACCACTGACCCTTGTGCCAAACTTTGCAGAAGACAAAGGGCAGTAGAGGTTTGCTACCTCCAGCAGTTTGCTATAATTCAATCCGCTGTGGGGCCACCTCTCACCCCTCCCCCGCCCCCCCCCCCCCGGTTCCCCACCCACACATACACACACGTAAAATACTAGAAGGTGAAAAAACATGCTCATAAACTAATGGTGAGCAGTAGAGAATGTACTATATCACCATACTAGCTACAAAGCACTTATGTGTAGGAAAATAATTGCCTGTAAACATGGCTCTTCCCAGGCTCCTGTACCTTTGTCACATTTCTGTTATCAAACTAAAAGGTTCATTCTGGAAAATGCAGCAGCACCTGAATAGTGTGCACAACTTAATTAATATTCCCGAAAATCACTCAAAGGAAAATGTTTCCTGCAACTGCCTCCATCCCCCAAATAAAAACCCGGTTTCTCACACCTCGGCTATAACTACTCGATCAGTTTGCATTTACACTCGTCCAAATGCGACGCTTTCGGGAGGCTATAACAGCAGTTTCATCCTCTAAACAAAAGGAAAATGGACCTTGAAATTCCATGCTAATGTGGTATGTGGCGAAGAGCACTGGGGTGCAGGCAGGGGTTCCACAGATGTTTGGCCCTCCTCCTCTCCTCCCCTTGAATCCCGCAAAGCAAGAAAGCTGCAAGCAAGCGTCCGAAGGGGAGCGCCACAATCTGCCCTGCAATCCTGGGCTTTAGAGCATGTGTACCCCTCGTTTATTGTGTCCTTTCACTGCTGGCAATCATCTAAGGTAATCAATTACCAAAGTGCAACTGTGTAGCGCTTTGCTACCTATTTGCATGACCCTGGTTAATCATTTCGCCAGCAATGAGTTTTCCAGTCGCAGTAATTGCCTGATCAGCTGCCTTGGCGAGAAGCATTCACGAGTCAAGTCTCTGCGCCCCCACAAATCTGCGAATCTTCCCTTTGGTCAGCAGGCCTCAGCCTCGGCTTCTAGGAAATAAATCAGATCACCAAGGGGCGGAATTTGATGAGTCAAGGCCGCACGCACAGCTGATGAAACAAAGGATTTTCAGGCAAAGGCAAAGTCCATATCCTGGCCTTACCCAGAGGAAGGCGGGAAAAGCCTAGGAGGCATAGTGCTGGGCAAAGAAAGGATAGGCAGAATGGAAATTGGTGTGCTGTGGATTTCGCCTTTGGTGTGTATGTGTTATGTCCCTATTCTATTTCATCATGCTGTGACAGACGGGCAAAAAAGATTGTTTGGACACTAAGCACTCCCCTAGTCCACCGGAAGCGGCATACCATATGTATTACCCATCGCTATTGCAACTATGCACCACCCGAGGGTGCCAAAAGTTTTCATGCGCACTGATTACCGGCCCGCCGCCGTAGGATCCCGCCTCCTTCCTGGGGTCTGCTCCTTGTTAAATCAGTAAGAATATCTGTCAGAGATATCCTGCCGTGCCACTTGGCCGATGTCAAACCTAAGTAAACCCGAACCGAAAAACCAGCAAGTGGCAGAGCGCAAGCGGCCAGGGAGAGACGAGCCTCAGTGCAAACCGCATGGCTGGCTTGCTGATTTTCTTTCCTTCTCGCCTCCCCACCTTCCCTTTATTTTTTATTTGGGGAGGTGAGAAATCGTGGCAATCACGGCAGTCATTTGCGGTACTAATGTCCAATTCAGCCTCCCTTCATTCTCCTGATTTAGGTGGTCAGAGAGTTCCGCCGCCGACATAGGGATGCTGTGCTGTTTAGCAGGCTGTTTAATGGGAAACTGGCAGTCTTATTTCTTTCCTAGATTTGGTTTGTCACTGGGTCTCCATTACATGCCACTCAGCTTTGATGCCTTTGGACAGGCCTGATCAAAAGATGTCATTTGACCTACACAGCATGGCAGAAACTTGGAGAAGTCTCATAAAGGGACACTCTGGGCTGTAAATAAAATGACATTATTATTTCCTCTGTCCTATCATGTAGAAAAGCCAATTATGGTAATGCGCTGCATGTCAATGGGAATACAGCAATCTCTTTGGAGCAGCTAATGCAGGCCTCAGTGTTGCAGCTATGCTTCCTGTGAAAATGTGCCCACTGGAAAACAGAGAGAGGGAAGAGGTGATGGATGCCTCGGAGACAGTTAATACAAAAAAAAATCCAGGGCAGGGCATAAAAAGTGCAAGTCAGCAAAACAAATGGAAGTGCAAAATGCAAACTGTTAAATTTCCAAATTATCTCGTAATTTAATCTTGAATGATTTATAATCTATTGCTGGGAGGCTGTATCGTGTCCTGCGATCCTCTGTGTTTGACAGACACAAAGACAATTTATAGTCCTACTAACGCTTTAGTACCCACTGCATTTTTTTTTCAGCTCACAAGAAAAAAAAAGCAGGCTTCGTGCAAGAGAGCGGCGATCTTGACCTTGTGCCTGAAAGCCACTTAAAAGTTCCGCACAGTCAGAAAGGTGACATTTCTCCGGGAATGTATTCCTGGGTGGGAGAGAGCCGTGCCTGTGCGCTCTGCCGCCACCCGGCTGACGTGGGCCTGTGTGGAGCGGACGTGCTTGGGTTTCCACGTGGATAATGGCCGGCTACGGGATGCTGGCCTGCGTATATAAAGCACAATGCATCTAATGTACCCCGCAGAAAGACCTTACTCGATGTTTGGTCTGAACCCCATCATATTTTTCAATTAACTCTCTCCACTGGGCCATAGAATAGAGAACTGGTGTTTCTGATGATGTTTCCTGTCGGTATTTTGATATCCCCATTTGGATTTTCCTACTAAACATGATCAAGGGCTCACTCTTTAAACCTACTACTGTGGAGGGTTGGGGGGCTGAGCACAGCAGGGCGGGGGTGGGTGGGGGGGTTGTAAGTTGTTTTTTTGTATATCACTATGCTTCACACATGCAGAGGCTAGGCGTGAAAACCTGGTGGTTTCTGCGCCACAGAGAAGCAATCTTAGTCAAACCGAATTGCAAGGTTTTAGCAGAGTTGCAAGAACGATTTCAAGAAAAGATGTATTCACATTGTTTTTTTAGCAAGTGTTTTCTCCCACTCTTTTAGCAAGTGTATTCTCCCTCTCTTTTTTTCTGCCACTTTGCAGACAGCCTCCGAATGGCTCCAGAGATTGCAAACTGTCTTTTGGTAAGCTAACCTCTCCTGGTGCCCAAACCCACCTTTTTGTTCTAGGGCTGAGTATAGAGGCAGAGGCCTGAGGTAAGGACAGAGGAGAGCGGCCATTGTACATCTACAGGCCAGTAGCCGCGTCCATCCCCTTTGCAATCTTGGACAGGTGGAGGTAGCACATTCGTTTTGATAAGGGGTTCAGCAGACACAGACTACCACTGGCCATCTCATTATTTCCATTATCCCGTCCTCAATAAGATAACGAGGCAAACATTAACAGAGGGCTGGTGTGCCTGGGTGTTACAGCTGCCGCACACCCTCATGGGTAATGCATGCTAGATACCATATGCAATAACGATTCAGAAGGAGGGGTATGGACGTGCAATTAGCCCACTGGCAATTCAGGCAGCCATTTTGAAAGTCTAATGAAAATGGAGGCATCAGCTTCACAGGGTTCCGGGCTCTATGGTTTGACCTCAAGTAACAACAGAAAACGTGACAACTAAAATATGTCAGGAGTTCTTCATCTGTAAGAGCAGAAATCTAACCAACTCAGGGAATGCTCTGGATATCAAGTTGGAAAAAACACTTAGAACCAAAAATAGAAAGCCATGATAAATTAACTATTTGGGAGAAGAGCAGGAGTTAGCAGTGAGATAATATTTCACTAGCAAGAGAATGAAATTCAAGGGTGCAGGAATTGAGTTACATGACATAAGGGTGTGCTCGAGGCGGGCTGTTGTTTTATGCGTGAACACATTTACATACAATTGTATAAAAGGTTGCAGGGCCCGCTCCACTCAATATTATCCTAGGTGACCACCAGCATCACTTCCGAAGCACACATCTGCAACTGGCATGGCTTCAAAGAGTTGGGGGCTGTTTGGAAAATGCATTTGTGCAGGGTTTTGGCTCTTCACAGAAGTCTAAGGCCTGGAAAGAGATGTGCAGTTCGATGAGTGCTGTTGGCAGATGTTTGGTGTTCTGTGTTTCAGGAACCCAGTGCTTTGAGACCACGATGATGGTGATGGGGCACAGTATAAAAGATTCCTAACATGAGACAAAATAAATGTGGCCCACGAGTGGTGAAAAGTGTGAAGTTTGTCTGCTTTCATAGGCTTGCTGTCCACTAGGTGTTTGTGGTGCACTGTTGTATTTTGACTGCCCGATAAGTAAAAACTGGGATAAATTGTGCATTATCAGAGAAGCAGCCAGCGCATGGGTCAGGTTGGTTCCATGTTCTTTGATAGTAAGTTGCTTTTTAGTGCCCAATATATGTTATGAGGCGTCCATAATTCCTGGGGTGATGCTGGTACTATGAAGTGTGCTTTGTAGTCAACCTGCATCTCTACAGATATTTTGAACTACAGCCCCAATGATCCCACACCATTCACTATGCAGACTATGGCTGATTGGAGTTGTAGTCCCAAACATCTAGAGAACAATATGTTGCTTAACCCGGGTTTAGGGCAATCTGTTAAGGTCAACGAGACATGATTGGCACCATGCGGTCTGATAGACCTTGTGTTACACATGCCAATGACGCTGTCTATTTTTAAGTCAATGGTGTTTGAGAGCAATACATTGCCTATGAGCTCTGGCACAGTGTTGTGTGCTTGAGAGTCTCATTGGAGTGTGCTGTTACGTTGTTTGTATGTTTTCAAAGAGTAGACCCGTGGTGCTTCTATTGAGTTTGGTCTACACGTAACAGCGCTCCAGCAAGACGATTTTTGCCAGTGCGATGCTCAGCCCAATTCCTCCAGTGAGCAGACGTCTTAAGTGTTGTTAGAGGGTGATATGCTACCACCTGCATGGCCTTTGCTGCTGTGTTGGTTCAGAGTGTGGTGAAGTGAATCTTCAGTCCCCAGAAGGACATAGACCCAATAGTGGTGAACAATTATATGATATGATGTGGCATTTATAACACGCCTGTACACAAGTGTTTCTAGGCGCGACAAGACAAGGAGGGGGAAACAAAGTGAGGACAAAATAATTATCTTACTAGGCCTTGTGTCATTCAGATCATGCAAGTGTGGGGAAGGTGGAAGGGGAGAAGTGCCAGGGTGTAGGGGAAGGGGGAAGTGCAGTTAACTAACAAGTGCAGCCAGCGGGTGGCAAATAAGTGAAGAGAGAAGGGACAGTAGGGTTGCAGATACAGACCCGTATGTGCTGGAGAGCCCGCAAGCAGTGCAAGGGCAACTGGACATGCAGGAACCTGGGCCTGAGAACAGAGGGTGACCAGGTGACAAGTGCGCAGAGCAGTCAGGTGCATCAGTAGAGGAGAGGAAGATAGAAAGCAGAAGCAAAAAGGAAGGTCTTGAGTTGCTTCCGGAACCAGAGGTGGTTCTGCTCAAGTTTGAGAGAGGCAAGGAGGCTGTTCGAGAGGGAGGCTGCAGCCAAGGAGATAAATATGCCCCCAATTCTCTGCTTGGAGAAGCGTCTCACCCTCAGGGAGTCGGAGGTGGATGAGCATAGAGCTCGAGAAGAAAGATGTTTTGGAAGACAAAGTTGGAGGTGGAGCAGTCCCAGGCCCCAGAAAGTGTTGTGGAGGATGCAGAGGTTCTTGAAGTTAATCCTTGCAGCCACGGGGAGCCAGTGAAGAGATTTCAGAGCTGAAGAGATACGATCCCTGGGCTTGAGGCCAAGGACAAGTCTTGCATTCTTGTTCTGGATTAGTTGCAGAGGGCAGAGAGTAGAAGCAGGCAGATTTAGACAGAGGATGTTGCAATAGTCCAGCCTAGAGAGGACCAGGGCTCTGCAGACAGTGAGCTTCTGGGGGAAGGAGAGGAAAGGATGAATATGTCTGAGGAAGTGCAGCTGAAAGTGTGACTTCTTAGAGACATCAGAGATGTGAGGAGAGGGTGGAGTCGAAGATGACACCAAGGGTCTTAGCCTCACAGGAAGGAGCAGAACATATAACTGAAAATAAGGCAGCAGAAAAAAATGATTTGACAATACACAGCTGAATAAGTAGAATCGTTATTTGATGTTCTTAATTGTGCATGTGTCTTGTGACGCAGTTCTGTTAACTGTTCCCTTAGGCAACGACTGCTGTGTAGGTTCCCTTAGGCAACGACTGCTGCGTAGGTTCCCTTAGGCAACGACTGCTGCGTAGGTTCCCTTAGGCAACGACTGCTGCGTAGGTTCCATTAGGCAACGACTGCTGCGTAGGTTCCATTAGGCAACGACTGCTGCTACTGCTATCAGAGGCAACAATAGAATGGATACGTGTGTGGCAAAAACTGCTTTTTTGGTCCCCTTTTTACATGATTTTACTCTCGATGTCAAAATACAATAATAACTGAGTTGGGTTCCCAATGTTCTGTTTGTGGCGTTGTCTGAAATGTGTGTGCGTATTGCGAAGGGAACTGCAGAATTGATGTTTACCCCAGAATCTATTGTGCTTTCTTAGTATTCACCCTCTCGGTTTTTTAACCGAAATCTTCAATAAGACGCCCCTCGCCTCTGAAGAAACCCTGTATTAAAACCAAGGTGGGGAGTGTATTTGGAAAAAAGCTACATCGAACGTAGTCGGGGAACCAAGGTCAAGAGTTCAAAACCAGGCGAGGTCACTGGTGGTCGGGCGTCTGCCTTGCGGTGACCGATCGGTGACCTCCGAAATGGGCTGGCTCCAGGAACAGGTGTTTACCTCTCAGGAGCGACCCTCGCAGCCGGAGCACACTGAAACCGGCTGAACGAAAGGGTCAAAAAGCCTGAATAACGAATGAGAGAGAAGGACCTTTTGACCCTCTAGATGTGATCGCGCGGGAGAACAGCAAGGCCTTGCGCCCTGCGGCAATTCCGTGTCTGACCTGCTGTGAAGATTACTGGGTAACGACAGGCTCTCGGAGCTGTCAATCTGCCGTCTTTTCTTTCTCTTAGTTGATGATTCCAAATAACACACAGCAAACCGAGCTTACGATCGTGGGAGCTCTCGCTGGTGAGCCCACCGCTTCAGGTTTGGACATAACCCGCATTATAGATTAACTTCCACAGCTGTACTTAACTCTGGTAAACATTTGCCAATCCTGGCCCGGTGTAGTTGGCGGCTAACCAATTAGCAGGTTCGCAGTGCAAAATGACTTTTCTGCAGATTGGTTCAGCCATTAAGACAAAGGAGCTCGCATTTTCCCTATAGAAGGTTTGCTGCCCTGCGCCTGCGCACCGCTGGGGGCCTTGAATCAGGCTGGGGAGTCAAGAGAAGGGCTTTGAGCAATGCCCGCTGCATAGAGGCATTCTGGAAGGTGATTTGCGAATCAAAACATGGACAACATATATGCATGGAGTAGGTTTATTATTTTATCTAAAGGAAACAGCAAGCCTTCACAAATCACGTTCTTGTCGAAAACAGCATCAGTGGTTAGATAGGCAACAGTGGAGCCAAATGGAAGGCATTTTCTTTATTTTACATATTAAAAGTTAAGACAGAGAGAATATGGGTTAGCACAAATTGGTGTAAAAGGGCCGGAAAGGTTTTGAGATTTCCCTCAATGCTAGCCTTTGTGACGAGGCCGGCAACTCTGATAAACAAATCATTTTTTAGCACAGGTGGCCTACCTGGCCTGGGCAGTGAGACAACAGATCTAAGGCGTATGATCGCCACGCTGCTCTCCATGTGCCATCGCCATCTCTTGGATACTATTTTTCACTCTCCTGAGAGAACACAAAATGGTGCTTCCTGGCAGCACGGGCTAAGACCGGAAAGAGCAGGCGGTCCTCACTGGGTAGCTTACTGAATTCTGGAGGTTCTACCTTCTAGCTCCGCCTGTTTCTTGAATCCATTCTTAAAACATCTCAGCACAGAACAAATAACATCCCCATGACTTTCCTGGAAATCAGCAGGACATGGCTCTATTTTCAACTCCATATTTCGTTGCATATTACCTATCGTCCAGGACAGGAAGGGAAATACCTAATGGTTGTTTGAAAAGATGTTATTACATTATAATTAGTTATTTATAACACGCCTAATACCCAGAGGTTTCTAAGCGCGGACCCAGGAATCGAAACTGTGTCACTCCACGCCAACTTGTTTCCAAGGTGAGCGCGTTGCCCCTGAGCTATTCTCCAGAGACACCTCGAGTACAACGCTACCCCCATGCGTCTTACCAACCAAACGCAAGTGTACTTTTTCTCTGAGGGCTGGTGAGGAGCTCCTCACATTTACAGTTGTTGGGGCACAGGGCTTGTACGTAACTTTGCCCGCTGCTGAGAGCGTCCTCCTCCATCCGAGCAACATCTGCATTGATGGGAGAAGCCCCTAGATGTTGTTGAGGCAGGGGCAGCGCACAGAGTGTAGATGTGTGCTGTGTGGAGCACTCCTTTTCACCCATAGCAATGTCCTCCATCAAAGATCGTCCACCTTCCCAGCTGACGTTTTTCAGGATGGAGGAAAATGGTTGGAAACAAAGATGATTAGACTGAGGCCATATTCCTTGGCCCCTCCAACTAGAAAAGCAATCCCCAAAGGTCACGCAGAGAGAAGGTAGGATTGTTTATCCCCACACAATTTCCCATTCAACGTCGTTGAGGAGGAGGTGATAGAGAAATCGCCACATTCATTTGTTCCCTGCGCATTGCATCTGTTTCTTCGAGACTGTATACATGTATCAGCTGGCCCATTTCTATTATTGGATTTTCCTCTGCCAGTCCTTCAGGTCCTCCCCCCCACCCTTTGTAATTTTAGTTTATTTTTTATTTTTGCATTCTTAAAGCGCTCACACTGCTCGGGGGGATCAAGGCGCTGTTACAGGAATATGCGTATTTATAACACGCTTAATACACAGAGGTTTCTAAGTGCGGACCCGGGGATCGTACCTGTGTTGCTTCGTGTCTTGTTTCCAAGGCGAGCACGTTGCCGCTGCGCTGTCCCCCGGGACGATCATTCTCCCTTCCATTAACAATGCTGCTGTGAGTTCCTAATGTCAGCTGCCTCTTTGCTCCCTAGGTTTGCTGATGTTTTTGCCCTATTCTTATTGCTCTACCCAGTAACATGCCTCCTCTTCTGAGGTCTTTCGCTGGTAAGCGAGGCCACCCTCATGCTGGAATGGTTTAACACTACCACTTGCATGTCTCAGCTTATTCCGGCTTGAGTTTAATGTGAGAGTGGGTGGCCTACGACCCATTCAAAGATGTCATCTCTGTTAAAGACGCAGCTAATAACATGCACATGTAGGAACACTGATGCACCATGACTATGCAACAGGCATGCAATTTGAACTCGCTGACGACACTGATTCAGTCACATGCATTTATTTATTCAACCAAATACTTAAGCCCAAGACCATCATACACATAATTTTCAACCAAGTTATTGGTTCTACCTGGATCCCAAAAACACTCATCAGAACAAGCACAACATGACCTTGATTTTTATTGTTGTCCAACGCCATAGTCGAGATACTCTACTTCAGCAATAGGAGCTAGGGTGCGCCATCCTGACTGCGTCTAAAGGAGGGGAACGGAGAAGAAAGTCCTTTGTGGGGCTCGGAAAAAAACATATGGCGCCCTTTGCTCCCATGTTAGTGCCACCCCAGCACCACGAGTGTGTTCCAAATCCCTTATTGGTCAAAACAAGACTTGTTTTTTAGAAATAGAAGAAAAGAAAAATATCCCAGGTGCTTCCCCTACACAATTTTGCCAAAGAGGTACGATTCACTTTAAAGCTACTTTCCCACAGGTTTTCAGCTACAAAAAAAAAATCACACTGTAAACGGACCTTTACGAGTTCCTCACAACTGACTGGTAAAAATCGTCATCCGATTGCCTTAGTTAATTTATCAAAACAAAACAGGTTCCACTTGAACTCTGACCCACCTCGTGAGATGGAATGGGTCAAAGTCTTATTGCAGACCAAGCTAAATGGTGCAATGTCAAGGCAATTCTGGCCACATTCATTGGTCAAACCAAGTTCATACAGTGTCACTGGTGTAACATTTCCATTACATCACACGTCATCTCTTAGGGCAATCCACAGGAAATGTCCCCGAAATCCCACATAACACACCCCAACAACATTTCTCAGCATTATCAGTTCCTAAAGTCAAAGCATGAGCTTGATTAAAAACAAAAAAAACTTCTGGAAGTTGAGGATTGCTTCCTTGTCCAGTCCGCTGTCTCTTTCGTAGAGGTCTGATTGGGGTCAGACTGCTGCCTATAAGTAGTGGAGACTGCTTGGGTACTTACCACCTACCACCGATAGTGAACGCAAGTCCTCGTCTCACCCCCAAACGCCTGGTTCTGCATCCAGTGGAATTGTGTGAAAGAGGCACAGGTGGCGTGAGCCCTTGATATGCAGCACCAACAGCAGGTCCCAGACGCGCGTCTCCAAGTGTCACATCCCATGAATCTGGGGCGCCGCCAGTCTTGTCCAGGTTCGTCTTGTTCACCACCATCGCACATTATATCCACCCGCGCAGCAGAGCATTTTGTGGCGCAGTGTTTTCATACTCGATTCTAGGTGGTGCTGCTCAGCTGCTACAACCTCTCTCTCTCTGGAGAACAGTGTAATCAAGAATCCACGAAGGAATTGAAAACAAAGCACCGCGTGCTGGCCCGATGACAAGAATCCCGAATCCCAAATGTCACCGTCCCTAACTACATAGTTGGTAGGGTGGAGGGAATGTTGTTTTTTGATTGATGCCGTTGATTGTTGCCCTGCAGTTGCAGAAACAATGGGAACATGCCGTTTTCTAAATGCAATAATTATATCTTACAGAATTTCTGAGCGATACGTTTTTTTCATGATGTGAAATTTTTTTTGTACTAAACCAAGAAATTGTGAAAATGAGATTAAGTAAAAGGTTTGTAATAAACCAAAGTACTAATAAAAAATAAAAAAATAATAATTAACTTAACATCACTTTTGCTTTTTGCCACAGATGAAAAAGATCTTGTTGACTGTGAAAGCTCATGCGTTGTTGCAACTTTGTATGATATTTGCAGTTAGTATAATACATGGTCTGAAAACGTTGTGATTAACATAGCTGAAAGGACCTAACAGACTTCCCGGAAGTCACACGTTTAATGAGCGCTCGCTCTCTGGTTTAGCCAGGGCAGCAGATGACGTCTGAATCAGAAAGAAAGCCCTCGGCGCTCCAGCAGTGACGAGTGAGCAAGAGGGGGCGGGGCTATCATGGCTTCAGCAGACACACGTCCGTCTTTGGGGTGGCAGTCGGCATATCCACGCTGGCATGAGGAACATGCGGGGCTTTAAAACAACTTTGAAAACTGGCCGGGACGCAATGTTTGCCTGTAGTGAGGCACAACAAAGAGGCGGGCGAACACCAGGTGCAATGCGTCAGGCCTCTGTTTTGGGTAAGAGCTAAACCCCAGTGAACATGCAAACAAAACTTCCCTCTTCTCCAAAGAGTTTGGATACTAACCAGGCATCGGGACCACGTGTAATATTGGAAAGCAAAAAATGGCCAACACTGTCTTCCCTAATCAACTTCGCTGCCTCTGTCAATTAGGGTACAGGGCGATATGTTTCAATGTAAAGGGGAGAGAAAACAAAATAAGTGCAGCATTTGTCAATGACCTAAAGCAGATTTGAGAATGCTTTAAATATAGAACGGTTGAACATTTAGTTATTTAGGTCCCTTTACATGAATGGTTTTGATGTTTTGTATAAGTGCCTAAGAGTCTCTATGCAGGCACTTTAGAGCATTTTTGTATCATTTGGCTATAGGCATGGCACTGCAAAAAGGCCCAACGTGCCTATTGAACAAGGCCTCTAGGCATGGCGAGTGAACATGCCCCCAGGACCAGCCTATGCCTAATGGACACTATGCTCAAGGAATGGCCTTTGGTCATGCCACAGGACCCTCATACGGACCCACAGAGTCTCTAGGTGCATTGAACACATCCACAGTGCCCCCTTGAAATGGTCTATTGACACTGTGCCTTAAGCATGGCCTTTTGCTATGCCCGTAGGCGCCCAGTAGATGCTGTGCAAAGGGCATGGCCTTTGTCCTTGAGCTGTGCACATCTAAGTCACACACAGGGCCTGTGAACATGACCAGTGGACACTGTGCCTGACACAATGGAAATGCTGAATCCAGATCTGGATTCACAGATCTTTTACACAAGATCTGAGGATTTGGAGTTGGTTTATGTGGATTCCATAATGCAGACATCTCTTTCTTTGTATGGCTACTCCACACCATATTCCACACTTCTAACTCATTTCCTTGCCTACCCTTCACTTCACTTCAAAATATATCCTACCATTCTGCGTATGCCATTGTTCTACCCTTTTTCTATCATATGCGTGCCTGAGGACCTATGCTAATTCTAAACCCTTTGTCGACAAATATGCCACTCTTATTTGGTTAAAAGAAAGCAGATTTTCAACCCTCTAGTCCCAAAGTGCCACAATATACCCCTTTTCCCTTTTTTGTGCAGCACAGAATATGCATAGCCTCAAGAGTCTGTGGATCAAGATGGCCACTAGATAGAAAATGATCCTGTGCTTCCCCAACCAATTAAAATATTATGTGCTTCTCTAACCAATAAGAATTGCTTCCTCGCTTTCATTAACCAATCCAATTCAATCTGAATACTCTGTTTCCATGGACTGATCTGTGGACTTGATTCAACCAATCAGGATCCGCGTTAGAGGCATGTGTATCTGTGGACTAAACTGAAAGTTCGACAAATCTATCATTTCATTTTGCTTGATTTGCTTTTTATAAAAACTGTTGAAGGGACATTCACCATATCAAAAAAACATTGCGAGTTAGACCAGAGGCCAGCTTCTCGAGCTGATAGGGTGTAATTCTGTCCAGGAATAGGCGAGAGCAAGAATTCCCTACTGGAGTTTGCATCAGATATGCAAATTCACTACATTTTTCATGAAAATGGAGAGCTGGTTGCACTTTTTATTTGTGAAGATTTTGTGCCATTTCGTCAACCGTGCCTACGTTATTAGCGGCCTCAAAATTTGCAATTGCAACTAGCTATTGCCGAAATATAATGCATTCTTGGCGTCTTAAGAAAGGGTGTTCTATGTGCACATGGAGAACTGACATTAGTACCAAGCGAGGGTCAATAAGATTGTTACAAACAATCTAATTAGCCCTGGCCTAGACCTTACCAGCCTGAGAAAGACTCACCTGCAATGGGTGCTCAAAGCACCGTGTCCCTCCAAGTTCCTTTTCTTTCTTCCTCTGGCCGCCATGGAAAGGGAGAAGGGACTATGTGGCATGTCAGCCATTTTCTTTCTTTTTTTCTCAAGTTGCAAAACCATTTCCCTGACTTTTCACAACTCGAGAAAGAAATGCTATTAGTATCCCGGTACGATGTGTCAGGGTACTAATAGCAATAGAACCCTCAGAGGGTTTGTAACTATCACCCCAGGGGCAATTCCAGACAGGTAATACTCCCTATTCGGGTTGTATTGCTTCATTCATGCTGATGTGAGTATATTTTATGCCTGGCTAGCAGGTTACAACATTTTAACCTCGTTCTCGGCATCTGAAAAAGTGGTCTTTCGATATGGAGTACAATTTAAGCATAGCTTCGGAGTCAGTATCTCCGATTCTGTACATTTCATGAGCCATGAGAGGCAGGTGAGAGTAGGGAAAAAAGTATGGAGAGGGGACAAAAGATTAACATTAGGGGTAAAAAGTCAGGAAGGGAGTGCCAATGAATTGCTGCCTATTGTCAATGGTTAGTGCCCCGCAAGACAAGCTTTACTTGTTAACCAAACAGTAATCAGACACCACAAACTGAATAGTTACAAGAAGGTTTAAACTACACCTTCACATATTATAGTATGTATGCAATTCACATGGCTATTTTTAATATCCGCAGTTTTATATGAAAAATCGATCAAGTGAATGCATGCAAATAATTGAAAGGGAACTCTTCCATCGTCAAATCGATCCATGAAATGTAACTGTCTTCTCTTCATCAGCCAATGTTTTTCAGGATTCTCCAGTGAAAGTTCCTGCCTCTTCCCCCGCTATTGCGGTCCCAGCATGCCTAACTGGAAAATAAGTTAGGCAGGCGTTACCTTGCACACAGATATGCTGAAACAAAATGGGACTTCCATATGCAGGAGGATGAAGTGGACCATCTGAGACTCAGACCGCCACACCCTTGTATGATATGATATTTGATTTGTATCGCGCTCGTACACAAGTGTTTCAGAGCGTGAAACTGCAAGATGGAGTTGTAGTTGGCATCTCATATGGTCGTGAAATTAGGTAAATGTCTATCATGGAAAGGGGTCCAAGAGTCCTCAAAATGCATAGACAGAATGACCAATACAAAGACTGTGAGGATTGGATGCTGATCATTTCTTAAGTACCATGAAGCATCCTTTTCTTCCTCGACGCAGCATAGCTCTTAGTCACAATTTGGCCTAAGTTTGGTTCTGAGGTGTCGATATTCTTAGAAGTCTCAATGTGCATATTAACAACCTGATATAGGTCCAAGTTGCCCCAGGTTTGTGCAGCAGATTAGATTACATAATGAACATATAAGGGGATGCATGTAAGCCTTTCATGTGTTTAATCTATAAAGACAGCAAAATGTTTACCTGAGGAGAAATCAACAACACAACTGACTTATAACTCTTTGCTATTATTAACATACAGGTAGTGTACATCAAAGAGTAAGTACAACTAAGGGATCACTGTCTTCCATCAAGACTTTTTCCTTTTTATGTTGAGGCATTTATAATGATAAACCAAAGGCTGGACTATCTATGGCTCTTGTCTTTAGATCCCTACACTGGCTCTGATTCTCAGCACGATTAGCATTTAAGCTTCTCTGCATTGCCTACAAGGCACGTTTTGATCGAGGCCCTATGGTCATTCGTGATCAGCTCAGGCATTATTCCTCCTCGCAATCATTCTCAGGGCCAAGCCAGCATCTCATAAATTAGAAATGGGAGGCAGAGCTTGTATTTATATAGTCCCCCATGTGTGGGACTCCACTCTCAGGAATCTTAAAAATAAACCCTAACTTCATGAATTTCAAGAACGATCTTAAAACTTTGATTTTGGCAATACACCCCTATTCATACTAGTCTTTATCAACCTGAACGGTTGCAGCTTCCAACAACACCAGGAGGCCGCACGTGGAAACCAGAGTCATCAGACAGTGGATTTCTGGAATAAATGAGTGGCCTTCATTGGTGGCCTGTTGGAATGGAGCGTTACAATTCCTTTTCTGGAAAAAAAACAGACCCAATTTAAAACTTTGCAAGCATGTCTGAGGACCGGCAGACTGCTGGTGATGGGACTTCTTCCCCACTCAATGGACAGCCGGAAGGATCGCTCTGAGACAATGCGCTAATCTTGGTGACAGGACAACGCCGTGCAACATGGGTCCAAACCCCCGGTAAAGCACTTAGAAGCTGGAGGAAGCTGGTATAAAGTCCTGCAGTGCTATAAAAATAATATTTATAATAAATAATTGATAAGCAAAAAAATGGTTATTTAATTCCATAAGTGCTCTCTATTTGTGCATTGTGGTTGTATAGAGCATTGGATTTCCATTTGAAGCATATGTGCAGGTCATGTTTACTTGTCTGGATTTTGTTTATTTTTTCCGTCGTTTTTTGCAACAATGTGTACACATCTCACTAAACAAAGGGACCCCGCGCAGACATCAGGGAAGCAGTAATTTTTCTTCTGTTCTCTCTATCCAGGCTGCTGTCTCCCTTGCAGGATCTTTGAAACAGCCCACAACCTGGTTGGGCACTGAGATTGTGCCAGTGCATGAATAAATTCATGGAGAGGCACCCCCTGGCTACAGGCTAATCCTGATATTAGAAAGTTTAAAGCAAAGGAACAGTTCTGCTCATTTTATTTTATGATCAGATTTGGGGGGTTGGTTTCAGCTGTACCTTACAGGCAGACCTTGGAAACAATGGCTCCAAATGGATCCATTTTTTTACCCACTAATATTTGTTTACAAAGTGTGATACTTAGAAGGCTGTGGGTCAGTGGAGTAACTTTGCTGACAATGTTGGGGAGTGAGGGGCACGACATTTAAATGAAAGGGGGCACGGCCAATTGAGTGGGGCAGAATGGTTGCCATAAAAGTGTGCAGGGGGGCTTGTCCCCCCTAAAATTACACTTATGCTGTGGGGGAGGAGGGGGGAAAGGCAGCGCAGGAAATAAGTACTCAATAGCAATACTTCCATTATCTTTCTCTGCACAGAGGCTCCCTTGAGGATGGAGTCAGGTGGGAAAATAAGGACACCAATTGGGCAGACTCTTTAATGCAAAGGCCATGCACCAAAACTTCCTCATGGTTCTTGCAGATCTGACTCTATGTTTGGCTGGATAAGAAGTGTTTTTCTGCTGAATTTAGGCTATACCGAGATTCACTCACCTCTGTATGTGGGTGATGTTGCCTTATTGCATCAGGCCTAAAAGAGACGCACCGGATAGGTTCTCTTTACGTGCAAGAAGCCAACAAACACTCAGAAATAAACATTTTGAAACAGAGGTCTTCACCCATTGAGAGGAAGCCACACACACACACACACACACACGCACACACACATTTTCACTCTTGCTCTGCCTCCCTCTTCTAACACAAATGACATTTAAGAAATCCTGCCATGAGATCGGAGACCTCCTACACTGTGTTCCCGAAAGAAACTGAAAATCTACCAATTTCATTAGCAGCCCTTATCCTGCTAACTGTTTGTAACATACTAAGCTGTAACCAATGCCTATACCCCCAAGGGTGAAGTGCGCTATACAAATGTATAAATAAATAAATTAATAAATTGAGCTTATGAAAAGGGTTATGCATGTGGCCTTGTAAAATAGACAAAGAGAATGAGCTCTAGGTCAAACGGGAATCCAGTGCAGATGACGATCAAGTGTACAAAGAACAACTGTACAGTGAAAACAAAAGGGGTGGCTCTTAATCCATGTCTACAACACTCCCAGCCCGCCAGTGGGTCTCATTATTCGCTGCCAGCAGGAGGCTGAAAATTGGAAGGCTCATGTAACCCTGATGGGGCGCAGAGTGGGGAGAAATCACCTGTTAGCAAATGGAAGGGGTGCATGATGGGGGCTCCCCCTTGCACACAGGGGCGGTCTGCAGCCTTTCCAGGGGAGTTACATCAGAACGTGGTGACCAGGCTATAAGGACGCGCATAGAAAAGGAGAGCAATGTGGCTCCAAGACCGCTGCCTAAATCTATGCATCCCAAAGGTACCCATATGAAACGTACTAGATTGGGGGGGTCCCATTTTCTTAGAAATATTTCTTGCAGAGGAAAAAGCGAGATTTTCCTGGTGTTTGTCCTTTGAAGACCAATACTTCCCGCTCACCTTGAGCTTCGCAGAGAACTTTAACTTTGCTACCTTGGGAACTTTTTTTGCGAATAGATAACAGAAACTATAGCTCTACCTATTGAGGCAAAACCGGTCTTCCACTCACGTTACCCGAGGGACCTGTTCCACTAGGAATCAATGCTGTGCCCCTGTACTAGTGAGAGGGCACAGTGGTGCAACCCCTCTCATCTTAGAAACACAGGGAGTCTGTCCCATTAATAAGGTAGGAGTTTCTAAAGGTCCCAGGAGGAAGCTTACGTCTTCTCCTTGGGCCTCTTTTTCCTAAGAAGGATGGTGGCGCTTTTGTGCAATTTTGTCCCGAGTCCTGATCAACTATTGCAAAGGACTGCGCAAGACTTGAACACTCTTCAAAACAACCTGTACATCAAAGGAGGCATGAATCTGAAGGAGTGGCTTAGCAGGGTGCTCATCAGCCGTTGGATCTACCAGGAACAAAGCACTGGTGGGATCCTTGAGATGGAATTGTATTTTGAGCCTGATTTACCTTTAGCGGGGCTTAGCTGAAATCATACACACCTGAAGGAAATTACACACTACAGAACATGCCCTCAAAGCCGTGCCTGGTTTTCATTCATTCATTGCACATTTGCCAAAGGGTGGTCAGTCTTTTTTTAAATTGTGCATTTATTGCCTCATGAACAAGCACTGGACTTGTTGTAGGTAAGGACAGCTCATTGATCTAGCCAATCAGGCCATTGGGCCTGATTCACAGAACGTTTTTCAACGGGATTGCGCCATTATTAAACGCTTCAGTGCATCAGGCCCTTTAATGTGTCCTCCAGCCCTGCAGAACAGTTGTCTCCTGCTGCCCCTCCATCCATCAACTGAGGTCAAAACTATCCTGTTTATCAGTGTTTATTTATGAGTGGAGTATTTCACGTCAGAAAGACGTGCAGGGGCTCCCTAACAACCATTAGACACCCTGCACTCAGAGAAGACGGACAGACGCAACATGAACGAAACCCGCCCAAAAAAACAGCGGAATGAAATGCTGTTCTGCTCCTATGATCCAAGCCCTTCTCGCAGCAGTCGGGGTCTGGCGCCTTGACGTGCAGGCGCAGCTCAAATGACGTCGCGGTTGACGCTGTTTGTGAAAGTTGGGAACGTGAATAACACCAGCGAAGCGGTGGATTTCTTGCACCCGCCACACGGGAAGCACCTTTGCAGCGGGAGCCGAAGGGCCCCGGGCACGACGGGGCACAATTACGGCGACGCCGGAACACCGCATCTCCGCGCAAACGCATCGGACGCCTCATTTCTGTGGGGAATCTTTAAAGCAAAGGCGTCTCAAGTGAGAAAGAACGCCTGCCACGCGGCGTGCTATTCCCCCCTGGGGCTGCTGCACCACAAAGGATTCAACGCGTTCTAATGGAGACGTTATTAATGAGAAAGAAAAATTACACTTTACGAAAAAGTAAACAGGGCTCTGCCCGCCAATGGTTTGCATGTTTCCGGGCGGGCTGCATATTCATTTTTTTTTTAACGAGCAATGTAGAAGCCGATACTTCGGTATTAAGAGCAAGTGCTGCAGAATCTGCATCTTCTGTTTGTAAAAGGTTTGAGTGTTATCTGCGCCGTCCTAATGAGGAGGTCGGGTATGGAGGTGCCTATATGCCGAGCTGTAATTAGCGCCTAGGGAAATCATGAATATGTGCGGGATGGCACATCCGAGCAGGAGCTTAACATTTTCTGAGCAATTATGGTAATGCGTAAAAATATGTTTCTGTTTAAACAAATACAGCCTACACAGGGACAAGTAATTCTGTTTAGGTACTCCGAGCACCCAACTGCAAACATGTTTGGCCTGCGATTAGATTACAATGTTCGCATTCCTACCAGGAGCCCTGCCAATTCCACGAGCACGGCAATAAGGCTGTTTAGGGCCGAACATCCGCCCGCCGTCCCCCCCCCCGCCCTCCCGCTGCACCAGATATGGAATGTGGTGCGCTGCACAACCCTCAAGGCGGACCATCCGGTATCCTGTCAGTAGGTGCACATGCTGCTAGGAGAGCTTAGTGGGTTGAGTGAATGCTGTCATGCCTTGCATGTCATCTGCATTCCAGAGGTTCGAAAAATTCAGTATGACTGTGTCATCTATTACTGAAGATACAATGTAATATGTGTAGTGCACTCAAATAGTTGTGGAGACTGAGGGGCAGGGGCAGACTAGACAAGACATAAACAGGTCGCGCGTTCGCCTGATGTACCAGAAGCATCAATGACTCCAGGGCTGGCAGCTTGATGATTTCACGTTTCTCCCATGCACGTGATGGCTGCCACTTGACGGCCACTTGGCTGGCCACTTGACGACTTTGAGCTTCTTCCTTGCACGTAATCGAAGACTCCAGGGCTGGCCATTCAACGATTTTGGGCTTCTTCCTTGCACGTGATCGAAGACTCCAGGCCTGGCCCCTTGACGATTTTGGGCTTCTTCTTTGCACGTGATCGAATACTCCAGGCCTGGCCCCTTGTTTCATGCATCTTCCATGCATGTGATCGAAGACTCCAGGGCTGGCCACGCAATGATTTTGGGCTTCTTCCATGCATGTGATCGAAGACTCCAGGGCTGGCCCCTTGACGATTTCGACTTCTTCCATGCACGTGATCGAAGACTCCAGGCCTGGCCCCTTGACGATTTTGTGCTTCTTCCATGCATGTGATCGAAGACTCTAGGGCTTCTTCCATGTCCGTGATGATTTCAGGTTAGCTACATGCATGCCACTAAAGCCAAAGCAGCCCTCAACAGAGACAAACCAATTAAAAGACACATTGGCATAACTAAAGGGCCTGTAAGAGCTTCAGCAGCAACACCATCCTACTATGGTCACTGCTGTAAACAGAGGGCTGGCCACTAGTCAACCACATCCACACAGCTCACGTGTGCCTGCAGGACAGATAGCAAACTGTGTTAGGTGCATGCTGAATAGTTCTCTGCTCACAGTATAGATAACATCAAATCCCAGGGGCAAAGTAACAATGTGTATTAAAATCAGTGCTCTGAAGAATACGAAGAAGCACTACATGCAACAAACATGGTTTGAAATTGCTGGGAGCGATTTAGCTCCTGGCTATGGCCTAGGAGAGCCTGCTTAGGTTGACATAACCAGCTACCAGGAGCGCCCTTTGGCTCCCGGTGACTGGTGCCCCACAACCATACCCATCTGACATGCACTCTCTGTCTGGAATTAGGAAACCTCTAAAAGACATTGGAAGCATGATGGGCTACAGTTGGCATATGAAAGTTAGATTTGTGGCCCGCTATGTACTAGCTCCTTCCTCATTCTGTTGGAGCAGCTGAGAGAAGGAGAGACGAATGGGCAAGGCGGTGTCACAGAAAAGAAATGGCCAGAGATGAAAGCGTTGTGGCAATAAAGAAACCACAACAGTTATTGATGCAGTAACAGAAACAGATCTAGTGGCAGGGCTGTGGATGCACCTGCAAAGGTAGCTAATGACTAAACGAGAGGTAGAAGCACAGACATGTAAAATAAAAACAAAGAGAAAGCAACGCAAAGAGGAATGGCAAGAGGCAGAAAATCAACGGAAACAGCAACAGAAAATGACAGAGTGACGTAGCAATGGTAGGAGGGGTTTTGTATCGGCTATTCTGGCATCTGTGCATCACAATGTTACATCGCTATACATACATTTTTTTTCAATCTCTGCATTTCCTTTAGTCTTTTTATGCACTTATTTCTTCCTAAGTTATCAATTCAGCTTTCCTCGTCCTGAAAACGAATTTATGAGACATGAATATCTCCTAGGCCACGATGAGTATGGTTGGAGGAAACTCCTGACATTCCAGACCTACTTACAGCTCCTGCTCCACAAATTCCAATTTCGACCCTTGAACAAACGATGATCAGCTCTGTTTATTTTGACTCTGGCCTGTGCATCCTGCTTTTATATACTGTCTCAGAGCAAAGTGTTTGAGAGAGAGCATCACTTCATTACCTGGCGATACAGCTATGTTAGCTCTGGGTTTAGAAGGCTTATGTGTGTGTGAAAGACAGTGCTTCTAAGCGTGGGGGTGTTGTCAGTGGTGCACGGAGGAGACTATTTTCAACCATTTTGAACTGGGCTTGTGTTCCATACTGCCCGGGCTGCTGGTGGTCTCCCAGTCTGCCATTGGTATGGAGGTAATAGCTCAGGGAATCAAGTGTGCACTGTTGACATCACCATTCACTGCCACGGTTACAGGTTCGGGTCCCACCTTCATACCTCCGAAGTCAATAAGCTGAGTACCATTAAACTGGGCCAATAATAACTGTCAACATTAACAGAGCTATGAAACGGCAATGGCTGCGGCAGCAAGAGCTATAAAGCAGGCCGCTAGTATTAAGTATACATCTGAGGTGCATGCTTCAGTTGTACAGGGACAGGAAACATGCTAAGGGCCGGGTTTTTTTAAAATTTTTTGTTGCCACGCAGTTACACAACTGAAAAAACCTTTCAGAGAAGCGAAGCTGATTGCTTCCTGAGAAAGTTGAGGAGGCTTCTCCAAAACCGCTTCACATGGTTGCACTTCCAAAATAGAGACAAGTTAAGGGGAGGGGGTTATAATTTTAAGTGTCAAATGCAGATACACAGAGAAAGAAAAGCAGCGTGTGTGCCTTGATGCAAATTCCTAATCGCGGCACTGGGAAGCCAATCTCTGCAAGTGCACTTTGATTTACAGAATGGGTGCTTTTGTGAGAGAAAAGACAGATTAACTGTTAAACCCGTTGGTTTCAAGAAGGCATTTTAGAAGCACGAGACGAGGATCCCGGGCAGGTTTGAAGCCCATTTAACAATCACGTATATATGTTCTTCTCGTAACACGCCTTTAAATATTCAGAGTCAAAAGCCATTACTTTGCAACTGGAATAGAACAACTATTTAAAAGGAAGCGCAGAAGTCATTTAAAATTAAAGGTTAAATCAACATCCACACTGCACGTTTTAGGGATTGTCAGCAGGTACATTTTTTTTACCTGGAGGGGTGAACGCCCCCCCTCCCCCGGCTCCTAATTTGGCTCGAGTGCGGGCAGTGAGAGACCCTAAACCAAATTAGGGGGGGGGGATTGAAGAGGTTCACCCGAGAGAACATGCAATAATGAGTGAAATTATGTATTCTCAGGCCCAATTTTGAGAAACAATCCGTATAAAAAAACATGGAATTTACTTTTGATTCTGCAGGGAAACACATGAAAAACTACATGTGACAACAACGGTATGCAGTAGAGTTTTACAACACATTGTCATGCAGGCTTCTCTAGGAGGAAAGTCACAAGGCCTGTCCCAACAATTTATGCAACTGTTGCCTCCCCTTCATGTTGGCAGTGACAAGGTTCGAAATTGCCAGGGGCGGCAAGCTATTTAGTTCCTGGTTGTAGCCAGGGGGAGCCTGGTCAGAATGAAACCAACACCCACCAGGAGCTACTTTTGACTCCTAGGGTAAGAGGTGCCATACAGATCAAGGTATGAAATTTTAACTATATATGTTTTGGAATGTATATAAAGGATGCTACAGAATACACTTAGGGGACTTTTAGAGCATATTGGATAACATGAAATGGACAAAAAGTTTGAGTTTGTATCTTGCACAAAGTTAGATTTGCTGCACACTCTGTACTAGAACCTGGTTCCGCAGAGGTTGCTCCTGCCTAAATGGTTATACCTGAATCCCAGCATTTGCTTTTTGCTCCTGGTCAACAAATCCCAATTTTGAACCCTGCAGTGACCAATGACGAGGCTGGTCTCAACAATATATGCCAGCATTGCTACTATAAAACACATGCTGCTTTTATGCTACTCATCCCCAAGGAAATTTTGATGCTGATTCAACTACATAATGCCAGTATTGCTCTGAAAATGCTTCCCTAAAAGATGCGAGTGATGCTCTTTAAAACACTTTTTCATGATCAAGTGACTCCAAAAAGCCCCCATTATGTTCTGTAAAACACATTTCTATGCTATCAAAAGAACTATGTCAATATTATACTGTAAAAGACGTTTTCATGATCCCAGTGTGTAGCTCTTCTGCCCTGGCTGGCTACCCCTCATCCTGCACATTATAAAACCACTTACCAGCAAACATTATAAATCCACTTACCAGCAAACAATAATCACGACATACGCCTAATGGGTCCGGCCCACTGACCCACGGCATGGCAGCAGTAAGGCAGACCCAGTAATACTGTTCTAGGCCTCTCACCTTCTTGGCAGGGCTAGAATAAGGTAGGGCACAGTGCTACCCCTGCCTTAAAGGGCTGGTCATCACTGATATTGGGGTACCTTATAAACCACATTATGTTATGTATTAACAATTTTATGAAGAAAGACTTCTAATAACCGAATTTGGGCACAGACAAGAACCAAAAGTATCAAACCAGTAATATTTGTAAAGGTTATTTATATGAGGTATATACAAAGATCAGCTGTTCATGCCTTCTGTAGAAGGCAGGCAGAGTTTCTAGAAGCATTGATCACGGCTACAGTTTATCCAGGATAGGATGTTTACAAGTGTGCCAGGACAACGCCTCACTCATCACAGCGCGAGACCATACCAATGGTGAAAGGCGTTATACAAATGCCCATTAGCAGGGCCTGCCTTAGGGGTGGGACACCCGGGTGACCGCCCGAGGTGCCCTGCCATTAGCCCCCAACACGCCAGCTTCGGGGAGTCTTTCAAGGTCTCCCCCGAGCTGCCATGGTGGGAGAATGCGTGGCAGTCGCCCTATTGAATTTAAATGTGATCTGCTCACGTGAGCGGAGCGCATTCAATAACAGTAGGGAGCTGATGCAAAGCATCAGCCCTTACTGAAAAATTTGGTGGCCAGGGGTGCACTTGAGGGAGGGGGGGGGGGCAGCGCCACATTTTTGTTTTGCCGCCCATGGCACTAAGGCTGGCCCTGCCCATTACATTACTAAAAAATGTCCCCTGCCTTCAGTGGAAATGGTGCTTCTTGGCACAAGAAAGTATCTCAATTCAACCCAGCTGTCACTATGCTGCATATCTTCCATTTTACGCCAGAAGGCGAGGTGGTGCAACTACTGCCCATTACTCAGGAAGAGCCCACCTGCCATCTCAGTTCAGTTCTCCTTCTTGCTATAAGCAGAGCTAAGATGTGTTACCTTACTGAATTGAACGGAAACAAAGTCTGGGAGATCGGGGGGAATGGACTGCACCCACCATCTTACTCGTTGCTCCTATTGGACCAGCACATAGCATCCTCATCCTTGCCCAGCTATGGGATACTTTTTATTTACCATGTGTATTCTAACATAACGTCAGTGGCGTTATCGATATCAGACACATCTTGAGTTACCATGGGACGGTCAATTAGACAATGTATAGAAATGTAAAATAGCAGAACGATACAGAGAAGTCCTTTCTCACGTGGCATACTATTCAGTATGCCCAGCAGTGCTCTCTCTCCTGGTGCAACACTGTCATGTTCCAGCACGCCTACACCCATTCACCCTGTGCAATGTTAAACATCACATCTCTATCTATCTATCAATATGTATATGTATGTTTTTTCAAATCTCTAATTTTATCTCTGCATTGGGACTTACAGAATGAAATAAGAAGCAAGACAGCCCAGGACTCCAATGGAATGACAGATGGTTACAAACATAATTGTTATGGTCAGTGTTGTGGTAAATGACATAAGCACCAAGCAGAGTGCGCATTATTTAATAAGTGATTCAAGCATACAACCCTTTTGTCACCGCCATGTTCATGAACTATAGGGAGCTGTGGTCATTATTATGTTCCCAAAATGCTGTTTAATTTATGCAAATTAGCCAAGGCCCCTCCTTGATGCTTTGTATCCCCTTACCCTGTCTCATAAGAGTAATTTGAAAAGTACAATAGGAATATACCACACTGATCATATTTAAATGATATCTTATATCAGAACATTATTTATATGCTTATTCTAGGTTTTGATAGTATTGTTTGCTCAGTAGCACAAATGTAATGTTTTTGTTATGGCTAAAATGTATACTGGAAGTGATAATTAGAAATGAACATTGTATAATTTTAGAAGAGTCCTTTAATCTTGCTAGTACAATTAAACACAACTTCTTTAATAGCTTCTTTTGCAAACAAAAAACAGCACCCCCTCCTCCCCAGGCCCTTCAATATGTCTGTGTTTATTCGCTGTCCATGCTGCTCTAAGCCTTGACTGGGGTGGCTCACTTTTGTAAATAGACCACTCACCTATATTATTTCTACGTGACTGAGCACTCTTTTGAAATGTATTTCAAATGTTATAGGCAAATGGGTTCTTGGATGACAACTATGCTCCTTGTGTAGCCAGTCAACAGGACCCTCCAGTCTTCCCGATTCCATGTGCATTGTGGATGCACAGGCGGCACGTGGTCCTCAACTTGACTTCCGCTCCGAAGGTTTGTATCCTAGGCCGCTTTCCATTATTCGGGTTTTGATTCCAACACCTCGGGGAGAGAGGTAGAGGTATGGAGTAATATCGCGTGCAGTTTATAAGCAAGGTCAATTAAAAATATTTACAATTTAGGAACTAATGCGCGTTCATTTTCAGTGAACAGCCACACCCCACCCATGGAAGTTGAATATTTTGACATCTGTTTAAATGGCATCTCTGTTATTTTGCTGGCAGTAAAAAAGGCAATTGGTGGTAGTCTCATTTTGATGTTTTATTTTTTTTACAGGTGATTACACGCGTGCCTTTTATAGGTCTACCACGTGGTAGTGGGTGCAGCCAGCAGTGTTTTTAACCACGTTATATTGTTGGCAAAATAAGTAAATAAAATGCTTCAAGCGGGGAAATGGTGTGCCCAGAGAAAAGACCCAATGCTCCTTTTCTCACCAAAATTCAGTTCAAAGCTAAAAATACAGCTTGGCTGCTTTTTATTTTTAAGAAATACAGGCTGAGGTCAGGGCGCCTTCTCCATTATACAGCGGAAAAGTCATCCAAGGGTGGAGATGCCTTTTAAATGCCTGGGTTGATTTGTTTCTACTGCCTGGCTGATACTCCTTAAAGACTAATACCAATAATATCACATCTGTATATATGTCCGTACCAGGCTCCGTTTTCTAAGCGCTTTTATAATAGATGTTTTTATACACCAACTCAATGGCACTCGATTTACCAACTTTAAAAGATATAGGTTACACCTGCCATCCTACTATTTAAATCTGTGTATCGCTTATATATGACTTAAGCAAGAAGCGGCTGGGTACCTTACCAGCATTCATGTTTTCTCAACCAAAGAGCAATCAGACTTCTTGTTAGTGCAGGCCTTCGCGTCATACTGAACATTACCAAATGAAAGGGATGGGCTTACAAATCCACAATAGGGCACCATGCATGCTGTCCAAACTGCGTCATCTCCCTGGAAGGCGCAAAAGAATGCGGAGGGGACAACATTCGCCAATATAAAGAGTGCAGAACCAAGAGGGAAGGCCAGAAAATACTCCTGAGCATTTAGGCCAGATAAAAAAATTGTCAATCCATTACTCAATGTATCAATACATGAACTGTGTTGAATTCTAGAGGCAGTAGTTGAGTCAGGGCCATCAATCGAACCCACCAGCCATTAGGCATGC
This sequence comes from Ambystoma mexicanum, assembly GCF_040938575.1. NCBI lineage: Eukaryota > Metazoa > Chordata > Amphibia > Caudata > Ambystomatidae > Ambystoma > Ambystoma mexicanum. The sequence goes on along the minus strand of NC_090933.1, from coordinate 220,030,063 downwards.
TTCGATAAAAGCTTCAAGAACACTCTTCTGCCGCTTGGTGAGGCTTATAAGGCATCGGGGGAGAGGGGATTGGGAACAATAACTAGGTTAAGGACATTGCACAGTCATGGGCATGGGCAAGGATAACTCGCTTTGTCATTCGGGAGTGAAAAAGGACTCAAAGTTCCAGATTGGACCCGAACCTTGTACTATCTCCAGGTTCAGAGTTCTTTCTCTTTTCATCCCTAACCAACACATAACCACCAAAAGAATCTACCAGAACATTTGCCTTTTACGGTTAAAAAGATCCTGCACTGAATGAGAGAAAATGGACTTGCCTCAGGAGAGGCACCCACAAATCACATATGTGGGCAAAGCATACGACTCCAAAAATCACATCTTCGCCTATGGATGCATTTTAGGACTCGAAATTGGCATTAGCTACTAGCCATCGGCTAGTGTTAATGGGCTCTTAGCTAGTAAGAAATGGAGTGCACGTGTAGAAGTGAGGTGGCAAGTGACTTTTTATGGCTGGCTACTAGCTTGCAAGGTCCATGGTGCATTATCAACAAATTTAAGGAAACAAGTTCCACATGCATATCCATCTCACTTGGTGGCCTAGTATTTGCACAAAAATGAAAGATAAGGACTTCTGTCGACAGATACAGTTGATACAAAAATGAGATGACATTGTTATATCGATGATGGGTTGCTTCCTTTCAGCCTGGCCACATTTGTGGCTACCTTCTCCAACGTAGTCCACAGCACGCAACAACCAAGAGCACGCAAGGTCCCTGCTTACATTCACAAGCAAGAAGAAGGCGTAGCCATTGGCCCAATGTCTACAACCGCAGCGGACAACCAGCAATAAGGGAATCAGACAGTGCAGCAACGATACTTTCACCTAGACAGCAAAACCTTTCCGAAACTCTCTGAACAAAAGCAGGGCGTTTGAAAATGAACAGTTCTCCAAGTCAACGACAGCAAAGTGAGGCTTATTAAGAACCTAGACGCATGGACATGGTGTCAATAAAACGACCTCAGACGAAAAAACCCATCTGCAAAGGAACAATTCATAAGTCAGACAAAAGTTCTCTGTAATTTTTGGAGAACAAGGCTATGTGTTCTTGTTATGACGTAACCTTATGCTTTTGAGGCCACTTGGAAGGATGGGATGGAATGTGTATGGTGGAGGGTACCTCGGCGTTCCCAGCAAGTCTGTAGAAGAGCCTGTGGTGGAAGGAGGAGGCTGTGCTGGGGGTTGTTACCTATGGCCTACAATAAATAAGTCATAAAGCACTTTACCTGGCATGTCGTGCGCTTTAAATCAGTTCTCTGACCCTTATTTCTGGTAAACAATTACTATAATGATAAAAGGGTAAATGTTCTTCAAAAAGGATATAAAGTAGACCTCATCTACGTGTTATCAAGTAAAACCTACAGCAGCAGTAGGCAGAGGGTTGCCTTGCAGTTGTCTTAGCCTAAACTCCCAGTATCATGGTGGCCGTAGACCAAAACAACATTTAGGTTGCTTAAAGGGTCGGGCAGTGCATTGAGCACAACCAACCTTATGATGTAGGAGAATGGAAGGGGGGCTGATTGTACGGTTGCACATTTTTTTAAACTGAATTTCGGGCAGCCCACTGCAAGAATATTTACTAAATTGGCAATGAAGTTCCTGGAAGGATGGCGAATAATAATAATTGGGTTTCTTTGCATAGCGCTTTCATCTCAAGCGCCTTTCATAAAACATATTGCAAGGGTGAAAGGCTGAGCTGGTCTTTCCGGGATTAGAACCTGCGACCTGCAGATTAAACACAGATCACAGCAATGAGTGTTTAACCCACTGAGCCATCTTACTTGCTATAAAGAAATAAATATTGTGTGCAGAAATTGGGCATGGATAAGCATTTCGAGGAACCGGCATGTAAAACCCGACATGCCAATTACCAAAAGCGACCTCAAATTGATGTCTATGAACATGATTGTTAACATGAAACACAGCTCGCAAAAAAGGGTACCTTTTTGTTTCAAGACCAATGAGCATCATTAGTTTAACACCAGAATTTTTAGGAAACATACTTTGACAGCCAAACTTCAACAGTCGCAGCATGACAGGCGCTATTGATTCCCAAGAAATTATTATTTCCTGACCATTATGTAAAAGACCTCCAAGAAGCAATACATGGCCTTTTTTATATATTGTTGCTTCCAATTAGGCCCCATGGTCTCAACAACGGCAAGTTTGAAAAGAAAATGGTTGCAAAGCCACAAGTCTTTCTTTGTGTTTATCTAGAAAAGAATGCCTCAACACAGTGTTGGACAGGGCAACAAGCAGACACTGTGGGGATGGTGATACGCGATATACCATGCTGGGACCTCACCGGACTCCCTTCCTCTGTTACTATTTAATCTTTTGGCCAATGCCAGGGGACCAGGGCACGGGTTTTAAGAAAAAGCTTTGCCCTGGTATTCGAGGAGTCGTACACAGATTTTTCTGCCTCCCGCCTGCCCCATTGGGATTTGAGTGTGTTCATAGGGCACTGAACGGGTTAACCACGGCCCTTTTACAATCATTTCTTCCCACATGCACATTTTATCCTCTCCCATTTTCCGTTAAAAAAATAAGACTTAATTGAACATTTTATAATGAGAAATAAAGTGCTAGCATATGAATCCGGGGGCTTGAGCATACTGCATGTTCATGGCACATCCTGATCTGGGAAAACAAAGTAAACAATCTGACCTTTTTGAGCCGGTCAAATTTCCAATTAATGGAATTCCAAGCCCTTTCACCCACACAGCCCATCCCACAAGCAACAATCCATATATTTGATCTCTCTAACAAAACAAGATGCAGTGTGAATCAGCTATGCATAGTGTACAACAGAATCCCTCATTATGACAGGTAGAACGCAGCAACCAAGATTATTGGTCACCAGGCCAATTACACCTGATCCGACACGCCGGAGAGGGCATGGATGCTATTTGCACTACAAGTTGCCAATCTTGTAACCTGGGGGTGCTGAGAGCATTGTATTTTGCTTGAATGAATGAGACGCGTTCATTCAAACAAAATACTTTAGCAAGATGGCTGCCACGGAGCTGGAAGACAGGGCTCCATACGGAGCCCCTCTTCATTTCTGTGGCGGTTAGCGCAGACAATGGGAGGAGGCACCAGCGGTGGGTGCTGTTGCCGCAGAAATCACTTAAGTGGGGGATTAAAAGAAGGAGGGTGGAGGGAAGATGTTGGGAGAAGCAGCCATCAGGTTGCTCGGAACGCAGGCTTAGATCGGTAGTTTCAGCCCTTGTTTCGAGCAACCTGATTGGTTGCAGCTAACGCCCTGGTCCTAATGGAATATCATGCCTGGCGGTCACAAAGGAGGCTTATGTCCATGTTTATTGTAAAACCGCCACCCCACCCTCTGGTCCTTCCTTTGATAGTTCCTGAATAGCTGTACAGCTGAGGATTCCATAAGTACAGGGCGTAAGATGCAGGCGTAAGCAGCCATGCCTATGGTGCAGGAGAGAAACAAACATATATTTCAGGTGACATAAAAGTCTCTGGGCTCTGCAAAGCTGAGTGTGTTCTCTAGGATGTCAGTGGAAAAAGCACGGAAATAGGCTTCTAGCTGACAAACACCCCAAAGGCCCATTCATACTGTAGGCATTGACAGCCAAAAGCTTGCAAGGGATCCGATATAACATAAGTAAGTAAGCTGTCACATCCAGGAAGTAGCAGGGGTCAAAACAAGTTCTTCTTGTTAGAAAAAAAAGACATCTGCTTGTAGGAGGAAATCGGGTTTTGGGATGTGTGTGTGTGTGTGCGCAATTAAAGTAACAAATAAGACAATGTGTGTGAATAGTATAAACAGTACATTCTGCTGTACAATCTACATACAAGCCTGTGGGTTATGGAAGGATTTCGCCCCTTCACCCTAGAATCAATGCACAAGCAGAAACGGTTATGTATATAGTCAACAACCACTTTTGTAGCTTTTGAAAAGGTTCATTGTGCAGTTGTGTGTGCAGTCGTTTTCGATAAAGGGCTGTGCTGCGGTTGCCCGCTTATCTTAATTGCCATATCATTGAGGATTTTCTGTTTACATGTGCGTGTCTGTTATAGACATAGATACAAACACACAGCACAGACACATGGAATTATTTTCAATACTTGAGATAAATGCACAATATTGGGGAATAGCCCATTTCAATCTATCAAAAGCCTTTCTATATGAAATACGAAAATACATAACGAGAACTATGGGCCCGATTCATTTAATTTTTTGCATGGTTCAAACTGACTTTGCACTCACGACACAAACCCCGATTCATGGAACTGTGCAAAGTGCAGCGCAAAGTCAACTCAGTGCATAGTCATTTTTGCAGTACAAAATGACCTGGCATGGACTTTGCACTGCAAAAATATACTCTGCACAGTTCAGCAGCGCAAACTCACTTTGCACCGTGCAAAGAATTGCATGAATCGGGCCCTATGTGTATTCCGGTCCAATAATGCGGTCTTGTGTTTCTTCAGCTTCATGTTATTATTTCATTAAAGCCCCACTAGGTCAGTATACTACCATAAGAGGCCCTTACCCTTTATGCGTGATCGCTCCCTCGTACACACATACATACCCACACACACATGTGGGCACACCAAGTACCATAATCCTATTCTATTATTTTCGTTTAACAGGCGGCAGAGAGGAATGTGTGGAAATGGTCAGGTTCAGCTTGTACGTTCCATGTTATAATGGAACCGGGTGAATAAAGGGGTTCAATGGTGCCTAGCCACTCTAGGCTGAAGCACAAAGACCACCACAACAACAGCAAGAAAAGAACTAGTCTGGAGTAGCTAGAGCAATGCACTAGCTACTCCAGACTGGTGCAGGCTGACCATCCGAGAAATCCAAACCAGTTTCCTTCCTGCCACCACACTCTCCTTATTCTTGAAAACTGAAAACATGAAAAGCATGCAAGCTTCTTTTTTTTTTTACTTGGGAAAAGGTCATTCTGTTTTCTTAGCTACCATTAAAAAAACAGTATGGTTAGATTTGACATGCATATGCAAATAAAGCGCACAAAAACACTGATCTTCCTTCACAGCGAATTACGGCATCTGTATCGGATGCGGATATAAACACCATGACTAACACAAAACACCATCTTCACGGTTTAATTGGCAATATGGCGATAATAAATGCATCCGCACTGGGCAAGGTTACCGTCTCCTGGCATGCGACTGCTCCAGCCTACATGTTCCTTAACTGATCAAGTATAAAATTCAATAAATATTGTACTTGCGTAGCTAACAGTTGTGAAATTAACATACACAAACAACATTTGGAAAGTATTTCCCATTGCTTCGTCTCAGCAGATGGATGGCAGCCTGGATCACCAATCCAGCGGATGCTGTGCAATACCCAGCCAATAAAGGGCTGCATATTATCAGTGTTTGGCTGCGATTGGCCAATGTATGGGCTCTAACTCTAAGCAAGACCGTCCACGGAAGGTTGCGGCTGGAATCCATTGATGATACAGAATAGAAAACAGAGAATAACTTTTTTTTACCGAAACGGAAATACCGAAAAAATCTCGCATTTTTTATTAAAATGTATATGGGGGTGGGGTAAAAGAGGGAGGGGATTGGGGAGGGTTTAGAAGCACAGGAAAACAGGGGGTTTGTAAAAAAGGTTCGGTAAAAAAGTATTCTCTGAAATTTCAATTCGGTATCATCACATAGATCCCTTTGGGTGTGTCGGATTATCACTCCCCACCACTAAAACTGAACATTTAATTTTGCTCCCAGCCAAACAGCTTGCAGCACCTTTGCATTCATCTCGGGTCCTCAATTGCAACTGCAGATTATGCATATGAGCACGATTGCTTGCGTCGAAAGAGGAAAAAAAATACCTCCTTGTAAATAAATGCCTTTAATTAAAAAAAAAAAGCGGCCCAATCATTTTGCTTCCGAGCATTTGAGCTCAGAAGAATTCTAATGAGAGTAATGTTTACCAGCCCGCGATTTCGTTATTTGGTAAATCCGAGGGTACGCATTTGATTAAATCACTTATGCAAGCACAACAAACACGGAAGCCGGAAGCAGCAGGAAAAAAATGGTAGGCTCCTCTTGGGGTGCTTTTTGCGGACGGTGTAAATAAATGCATTCATGCACAATAAAGCGCAAGTGAAAATAAAAAGGTCTAGACAGTGAACCATTGCCTGAAAACACCACCGAGGATAGGAGGCCAATTTGGGGTTTGCACCTTGTGTATTAAATGTGGACGCACAAAGCAAGAAAGCTTTTGGATCTGCATAGAGCAAGATGGCTGGGTCCGTTTATCGCCAGCTAAGTCATCAGTTCAGCAATCTATAGATGTATTAGGTGCATTCGAGTCTACTCATGTGTAGAGATCCACTGGTGTCGTCGTGTAGAGCTGTGGGAAGGCTGTTCCACCGTATTGATCTCATCATGGACCGCGTGGGGTTCGAAGGTCAATTTCCTGCAGGACTCTATAGGTAGAGCAGGACTACACTAGACGGTTGGCTGTCGCCTTATGTAACGCCCTACACTGACAGCAGGCTTGTTGGTATCGCAAGGCCCTGATCTCCCTCCAATGTTGCCGCAAGGTTAAATCTACCAGGGACGAGGGGCAGGGATAGGGGGCCAAGCACTTTGGGACCGGAACCATCCTTTCAGAAAGACTTCAGCATCCACTGTGAACACCTAGTCGAGGTAACCGTGCAGAGGGTGTACTGGAACAACAACAACAAATCAAGCTCTTCTTTCTTGTGTGACAGTGGCCACTGGGAATTGACTTAAGTGGGTCCTTCAGAGAGCTGTCTAACCGTACAGCAGGCTGCCTAATTAATGAACTTTTGATTGGAGATTAATTTGGCAATTTTATTTTATTTTTCCACCTAAAAACAATGGCAAGCACTTACGCGTTCTAATTAGCGCTACAGGTCTAGAGGTGGGGGAGGTGGCCACGGACGCCTTTTTCATATTGTAGCCAGATCACTTTAACGGCAAGCAGCTCATAATGTGCAATTATCTGGGAATTAACAGTACACCAACGACTTGCACTTCACACAAACCATGGGTACAGTAACGCTGTAATCAAACAACAGACGGACGAGCGGGAAAATGAGGCATGGCCTAGCGGGTAGCGGGGCACCTGAGCTCTAGAATATGGCACTGAGGCACCAATGTTGAATTTTCCTTTGCGCACATTGTGTGGTCTGATGGAAAGGCATCCACACCATAGGCCTCAGCTTCTCAGCTGCTACAACTGCTTCCTAGCTGCTACAACTACTTCTTAGCACAAGCGTCAAACTATAGAGCAAGGAATGCCACTGACGCATAGAGGTCGAATTCAGAGAACTATGCGCTTTCTGTTTCCATGAGGCCTCTACCAGATCGGTTGTTAGCTTCCACGAGTTGATAAGTCTGCCTAGTCTACCTGCATGGCGTGCAAACTTACCGGATAAATAGTGAAGACCCCGCCACCCGGACTTCTACCTGCTGTGTTCATACACGAACGAGGAGCGAAACCCTGCCGAGGGAGACCTTCTCATTCCTGAACCGTAACCCTTTCTCCTTTGAAATACCCTTCTTCTGTGATAATCTGCAGAAATTGCAAGGGAAACCTCTCAAATGTTCAAGTGGGCTCTCTTCAAACTAAGATTCCTTACAGTTTCCTGCGAGAAACGGGCAAATTTGAAATTACGCTGCAAACACAAAAAGCACTTTCTCTCCCGAGAAAGCTGAAGAAGACTGTTTTTGTGAATTGAGACCAATGTATTTCCTTCCAGCCAAGTGTTTGCTTTGGTTGCCTACATAGCTTATACTGAGCTATTTAACCAAATCCTGCTTATAACAGCACGCATTTGATGAAAGAAAGAGGCGATGCATATGCAACGTAATGATTGGCTCATTTTTAAAGTCACCCCCCACTATTGTTGTGGTTTTCAATGGCAGGGATGAGAAGACAAGGGGCGGTATTAGTTTGTATTTATTTATTGCCACCAGCTTGCCCACTTCATCCTTTTTACGTTCTAAGCAGAAAAGGCATGACAAAAATACAGCACAGGGTGCATTCTGGGTTCGTTGTAACACAGTGCAGAAAAAAAGCTCTTTCATTATGCCTGGGTGCAACATTTGCACTCATCTCTAGCCATTTGCTAGTGATATTTGAGGTCTGGCGAGTAAGACATGGTGAGCTGTGTGTATGTGTAGAATTGGGGTGGCTAGTGACTTTTTTTTATGGCTGACTAGCTCGCAACTTTAATTTTTGCCCCTGATTCTGCATATACCTTCGGTGTCAGTTGGCATTTTTCACGTGTTTTTCAGGAGATATTCCAAATTCTATGTCCTGGCACCACCAGAGCAGAGATCCCCCCCCCCCAAGCAATGGACCACCACTTTATACTCCCATGATGCCTAAAAAAACAAACGCAACTCTGCTGCTGTGATACTTACTCCCACACTGTGGCCTTTGCAGGCAGGAAGAAGCGTGGTGCACAACAAACACGCATTACACCTGATATACAGACCACAGCAGAAAACATTCTACTCCAAGGAGAACTGAAAGGCGACAGGCACTTGAGCACCATTTTGAAATTGGCCGCCTCAGAAAGCATCATTAGGCCATTGAACCCGCGTGGACAGTCGCTGGCTGGGCATCAGTACAGCAGCACGGGTTTTAGCAGCACAGGGCCTTTCAAAGATGATGGCTTAACCTCCTCAGAGAGTGTTTGATGTGGTGTTAACTGCCAGCCTTGCAGTTTTCCAAGTAGTGCAAATAACAGGTGTTGCCATTAAAAGAGCAAATAGTGCTTCTTGAGAGGGCTCCGAAACCCCTGGCCTGAAGGGCGAGCCACCAATGAGCTATCTTATCAGTTTGCATGCTGTCCGTGTAAATGCGGTGTATTTGTGGAGGGTCTGGCTGGGCCATGATCTATCGCCGCTGCTGCCTGGCGGCTCTATCATTGCCCGCTACTTTGTTAAATGAGCTTCGAGCCTCCATCTTGTTGAGCAGGTGTCCAGATAAGTGAAATCATGTAACAGCTGAATGGAGGATGGAAACTACAGGAAATTCACGACCCCTAGACAAAGGCGACCCAGAGGCACTCAGGGAGCCGGGTAGACTTCCTGAGCCTTAATATCCACTGGTGTACTGTGTTCATAACTAGTTTAACTAGCTAGCTGCAGGTATTCCGAGCCCCCTGCTAATAAAAATACCTTTTTGTGGGTGCTAAATCCACACAAACTCTAACAAACCGAAAAAGGCAAGATCGGTCAATTTATTACAGGGCTTTCCAATGCTTCCTCTGAAGAAAGCGTCAAAGGAGGCTGCCTTGCAGGAATTACGACAGAAGCTTCTGCCAAACGTTCCCGGTGATAACAGCGTGTCCTTCCACTGTCTCGCTATCGATATATCTCCTCTCGCAAAGGTTTGCAGGCCGGCGATGCAAGAACCTCCTCTCGGGCATGTGTGGGCCCTCCGCCACCTGACAGCATTAGAAATTGAGCTCCTCTGGTGCCTCTGCCTACCACGCTAATTTGTTACTTTGGCTGTTGCCCGCGTGGGACACTCCAAAAGGGGGAGGTGTCCATCCCAGTGCACTGCTCAACAAAAAACAAACACGAGAAGAGCATCTTACCAGGGCTAGTCTCTCTGACCTGCCAAATGATCAAATCCAGTCAGTTTTGAGGCTATCCACAAACAAGCATGGTAAGATGCATAAGAATGTATATTTGTAGGCCCATACAACGGAGAATTTCTTGTCATGAGCATTCTCTAGGCAACAAAGTTGTGCTGCTGCTAAAGCTTAATAAGTGAAAAGGGTACAGCTGGAATTTGACCCTTACTGACAATTATGACTTGGCTACACATGGCTACTGCATGGGCAATCATGTGCATGACTTCGAATGCTAACCCAGGCAATACTTTCTCAAACTTTGATCAACTCAACACACAGACACAGTAATTTGTGTAGGTCAGGCGCCGGGCACGTGGCTTCCGCAGCAGTGGGGACTGCCTCGCTGATTGTGGCAGATGCCACCATTTGGCTCACTCCCAAGTACAGAGAAGCAGAGAATAAGCAGATACTCCATTAAAGAAACCATGTTTCTACAATATGAGTTTGGAAAGGTATTTAAAATGGAAAGCCTGGTTGTAAAATGGTGTGCCATGGCTGATGTACATCATGGAGTGTTTAAAGAATCTACGTCCCACTAAAGCAGCAAACCCCTTTTCGTCATGCGAAATGTGATATAATGCAGATTTCTATAAACGAAATGAAATGTGTTTCTGACAACAAAGAACCCTGCAAGCCACCACCTGCTGATGACATAGTTGTCTTTTCACCTACACTGGCTGATGGGTTCATGACGCAAGAAAGAAACGTAACCGGGTGTAGCTGTGTCCTCAGCCTCAGGCCAGGGTGTATACAGCAGTGCAAGGAGTCTTCTACTTTCTGTGTCCGCAGTCCAGGGCTACACTTGAATTTAGAGACAGAAGCGCCTTCAGATTTGCCTGTGCCCCAATCCCCCAGTGTCCCTTATATATTTAGCGGCACCAATTGGCATGCGATGTCGAGGTGGGTCGATGGAGCTGGCAGCAACAATGCCACCAGCAGCGCAGGGTTGGTGGTAACCCCATACTATCCTGCATTTTACCCCTGTGCACCCCCCGCCACTGCGCTGCCCCAGGGACCCGCTGGAGATTTCCCCACATGGCTGCATATGTGTGGTGGTGTAGGAGGCATCCTAGAGAGATGAATGTGTCTGCGGGCCAGGAAAGGGCAGGGCTGCCTTTATCAGCCACAAGATGGCATCTCACCACCCACTGCCCCATCAGGCACACTTCATTTTGCCACCTTCCGGTGCAGGTAATCACCGGAAGAAGATTATCTGCTTGGCAAATTCCTATCACCAGCTCCATAAATGGGTTATCTTGTCTGCCATTACGATTGAAAGAGGAAACTACGGATTGATTCCCAACAACGTTACCAAGGAAACGTGGATAGAAGTCATGGAGAAGATTAGCGTTCTCATGGGTGGTCGGTCTTTTGGGGTATTTCTTAAGTGTAAAGCGGGGCATGCTGCATTGATCTGACACCAGTTGTTGTTCTAACATGTTCATTTTAACAGGAACATTGGCAGCAAGGAGGACTTGGATGGGGCAGATGGCTCTATCTAAAATATGTGCCCTTAAATTGTCTGAGCGGGAAAACAAAATGTATCTAAACTAATTGTCATTTAATCACAGTCATTTGGCAGGAAGAACCCTCCTCTTGCTCAATTACGTTATACATAGAAAACCTCAAATATGTACGTCATCTTTGTCATGGGACCTTAAAAGGGGACCCCCACCCCAGCTAAGTATCTAATGTCGGAATGTATTTCGTCTGCATTACACGTTTCTGAAATCTGTATGTTTGGTGAGTGTCGCGCCAAAGCTGCCTCATGTCCCGCGTGACTCCTTTAGCCAGTGCTTATTTCACACACTGCAGGCTGGGACTTGTAGTTTAAGATCTCCCATTTAAAATATAGGCCTGCAGGGTCGAGTCTGCAGTGTGCAAAACAGGGACTGGTTTAAGGCATCACGCATGACATGGGGCCACTTGGCCACCATGGGACTATCATCCAGCATGGCCTCTGACTTGCACCAGCTTCCTTCAAAACCAATCCCCCATGCAGCAGTGACACAGCACACACTGGCTGCTCAACTGAAACTTTCAGACACCGACTACGCATCTTGTACCACACTCATCTGTCCCCTCACTCGCCGCGTGCTCTCCCACCCACTGGCTTCCAACGCCATGGGTCGCTCTATCCTTATCGTTGTTATGACCCATGCACAGGTGCTCAATACATAAATATGAACACACAGGTCTAATGAGGAGTTCTCTCATAACATATGTTGCTGGCAAATCGCGGTATCACCCTGGACGGTGCTGAGCAAATCCACAGTAGAATAATCCTGGATGGGTGTGCAGTGCTTTAATGTCGCTTCCTCCCAAAACCTGAATTTTGTGCGCAAAAGTGGCTGTTCCACTGTCCTGCACGGTACACAGCTAGGAAACACACATCATCCTTACATTTTAGGTTCTTGAACCTAAAAGTGGAGGTTTGACTGACATGCCTCTCGTCATTTGAGTGCTGAAAAAAATAAATAAAGCTGCAGGGCCTCCGCAGAATTCATCTACTGACTGAGATTTTGTGCGAGTGTACCAAAATCCTAACAGTGTCTCACTGCTAAATCAGTGTGCTGGGCTTCCACGTGCTGACCACGCCTGCGAGGAGGATCCCATGGGCTCCCCTTTTCAATCCTTGCCGCTTTGCCATCGACTGTACACTCTCACTGATGAATGTATAATTGAACCATCTTTCCACTTGTGCAAACCTCATGAGGCGCCGGAAATTGCCAATGATATGTATGTGTGGATCACAGAAGTGTAACACTGCTGTGTCTTTAATGCTTTGCATAACGTTCAATACAACTATTGACACATCTATGAAACGCTTGTTCTGTTGCTTTTTATGGTTTCTGTAGCGATCATCCACGTTAACGGGCTGTCCATGCAAATGTTGTCCAGCACCTGGCCAAGAGAGCAGGGCATGAAACTTGACAGCAGCAGTGTGCCTGCTCACATTGAATTCAGATTATACTCATTTACATTATGCAAGTATACGAATCAACTGACCCATTTGGAGAGAGACTGGTCTTGATCTTGGCTGTGCCTGTGCGCTTGGTAGGGGCGAGCACCATCTTGGTGTCTCCGGGCGGCATCCATGAATGTCGCCGCAGACTATCAGCGGTGGAGGCTCGATCGAGGAAGTAGCTGTGATATTAGCAGATGGCAATGACAACTACTGATCAATTAGTCAATTCCCGGAGTCATTGGGTGCTTAATGAAGCACACGCAGTTGATACATGTGAAAAACGACAACAACTATTGCCCCTTCAGCAATACACACTACCTTTTGTGGACCACACGGTTGGCCCATTTTCACTGACACTATAATCCCAGTACTCACAATAGTACAATAGAGAAGCACACAATAGTGTTACTGCGGATCTAACTGAAAGGAATTTGATTTCTACCGTGTAATGCTGAATCGTTCACAAGTCTCCTTAAGGAGATCAGCTGCACGTTTTCCCGTGGAGATTAGCAAAAGTGTCTAAGTCAAGACACAGTGCAGCGGCCCCTAGCGTAAGGCACTATCCATCCATCTGTGGTGTCGTCAGCACACCATCCTGAGTGTTGGCTGAAATGTGACCGCAATGCACTCAGTGGACAAGACACGTTCTCACCATGCATACTTTTGTTTGTGCTCTGAAGAACTCCTTCTGCTGTCCCTGCTTTTGGCCCACTGCATTTCTCTTCCTTTTAGAAGGAACACTGGAAATAAAAAATGCAGATCACATTGGAAGCTGGCAGTCTCATTGTCGTGACCTAGGGTGAAGAACCTTGCACCCAGGTTCAAAGAGTGTCTTAAAATATACGAGGCAGACAGAAAATCTGGTGGCCACAAATGCACACAAACGGGGTTCAGTTTGAGTCTCTACTGTGTTGGCAAGTACTGGACACAATTCTTACAATTGCAAGTTGCAAACTACTAGCTAGGCATAAAAAGTGACTCGCCCATTCAATTCTCCACATACACACAGCACGCCTTTTCTGACTCCTAACAGTAACAGTGCTTGTGTGATGCATTTACAGGGAGACATCAATCGCTAAGGCTCAAAGTTAGCAGTAGACTCTTCACATAGCCCTGTCCCTTGAGGCAGTAACGTAGGAGCTTCCAAATTGCAGAACCTTTAAAAATTGCCATTTGTGTTTATATTTTAACCAAACGTCCAGCCATGAAAGTACATGCAGTTTTCATGAACAGCCTAAGTATTCCTACCCTTAAGCCTCTTAGCAGCTTAATTCCCAGATAATGGTGTAAAAAGAAAAAAAAAGAAATCACACTCAAAATAATACAGCGCCCTTGTCAGGGGAGTCACACACGATAAGTTAAAGGTCCCACGCTTGGATCTGAATGTTATCCTGCTATCACATTCTTCAAGAACTGAGGGTATGTACTTGGTACGGCAATTGCCAAACCTGGAATCGTAGACAGTGTCCGTAAGAAAGATTTTTTAAAAGTGAAAAAGAAACTGGTTGAGTCCCGAGCTGGTGGGCCTACAGCCGCGAGTCGCACCTCACAGACGCTCAGAGATCTGGGGTTGCTTGCAGTCTTGTGCAAGGGATGTGACTGAGCAGATTAGGGTGGAACAAAGCCTGACTTACATGTGAAGGGGTGCCAGAGCAATGCCTACGATCCTAATTTATTCCAAAACCTGCATCCTTTTCTCTTCAGAGTTGCCTGCCCACATAGTCTGCCTGGATGGGCTTCCTTCTTAGCGGGTGCAGTGCTCGGCAAAGTAAGCGCTGGCTTCAGACATGGGGCAATCCTGCAGGTTGCTTATTCGAATCCTACCATTACATTGGGGGACAACAAATAGAACACCACCTGGAATATGGCATGACGTGCTATGCAAAAATGTAATGTTAAGAATATACTTTACCATGAGCCTATTTGTTAAACTCATCCAATGAGAAGGAGGAAGTGATCTTCCAAACGTGCCTTGGTGCTGTTGCGTCCAAAAAGTAACCACAGTCTAAAGCAGTGAAAGTGGTCGTCGAAAAGTTGTTGATGCTCTAAACTCCGCGCCTTGACTGATCTCTAAACTGCAACTACGGGTCACCAGGCGGTCCAAATTTGGAACTGCATGCATCGTTTGCAGGGCCATATTTTGAATACGAAATGCATTGTAAACCTCCAATCAGAGGTCACTGCTCTATGCAGATTAGGGCCCCACTCCTCTGTTAGGCCATGCCGAGCCGGACGTGATGCCTCTGCTGTCTCAGGCAACTGATAATGACAAACTTACAGCTGCCAGACTGGGTCGTTCCTGCAGCGTTATGCCAACCAGTGCAAAATCCTCTCTTTTGGGAAGGGGATTAAACACTTGCTGGCTTCTGGGGTCCTTTTACAGAAGCAGCAGCAAGGCAGGCCACTCTTTAAAATTAACCCAGGTTGGCTCCACAGAGAACACAGACACTGCTTCTCGGTTCCCAAAGGTCAGCAAGGGAGCCATGCAAGGTGGACCCTGTCAGTGGCATGCTCGCTGCATCACATGCCGCCATCTTAGAGGAGTGAAACCCTCCCTACCAAGACCAGGCCTCAAGGCACTGTGCTCGGACCACATCCATCACCACTGAAAAGTGTACTACAAAGTCTCTCGTAGCCAGGGCCGAAGTCGAGCGCGCGCGTGGTTGGCGTCCCCCAACTACTTTTTTCTGAGGGCCGACGATGTCCACCAAGGTATTTTAGAGGCGTGTGTAAAACAGGACACTTTGACTGTCTTTTTCAAAATTACAATTTGAAACACGACCTGGGGAGCTAGGTTCACAGATCGAGCACTGCACCACATATTATATGGTGAAAAATAACGAACCAGTAAAGGTGAAATGTCTCATTTTGGGACTGCATTCTTCAGGGAAAACATTGGCACTGATTCTTGGGGTTTAAAACGTGCACACGTTTTATCATTTCCAAACGCCATCAGAAGAAAATATCCTTTCTTAGATTTTTGTGTATGTTGATTTTATGAAAGGCAAATATTTGTCATGTGCAATTTGTATAATTATGCAAAGCAAATTGAATGACGCTTGAATACTTCGCCTTGGAAGATCATTTCTGGTGATGTCACATCCCATTGTGTATGTTAATGACCTCCTCCCCTTTTTTTTAGGACTTGACCCCTGTTCTTACTTTTTAATGAACATCATCACACTGATGAGTCCCAAAAAAATGATGTTTCTCCCTTAAATATCTTACCAAAGGACAACACCATGTTCAGAAGTGTGCTATTACGTGAAAGCATGTAGGTTTTGAGTTGGTCTTGTAAAAGGCACCGCTGCCACTGTGGTGGTCCTGTGGTGCATGGCTGTGCGAGAAAAGAGGAGGGGATAGTGTGTTAGTGGACTAGAGGGTGGGGCAGATATGAAACCTGAGAGGTTGGTGTATGACGCTGGAAGTGCCAGAGTCCTGAGGGCCAGTGGTTTGTGGCAGTGATACTTGGGTATGTGTTTTGTTCAAAAGGGGAGCTGTAGATCTATTGAATGGCAGCTCTGCAGACCAGGTTAGCCACTGACTTTCGGAGAGGTGGCGCGACAGTGCGGATGACCGGGTGCCTGAAAAATGTTATGATAATTGCAAGCACTCCTAGCACCTGCTATTAAACACTTTTTTGGTAGTTGACCATTTCGAAAAATATGGTTTTACGATAAAAAATTAACCTTTTTTTAATGTCCATCTTTAAGGTGCACCGTGCAACTAACTGTTTGCGTAGCAACAGTTTTACGTGTACACCACAGTCGGACATTACACCTTGTTTTAATGCAGCCATTTAAGTGGTAATGGCTCAGCAGGTGAGATGAAAAAAAAGTCGAGTTTATTGCCATACAAATCTGTAATTTAAGAAAAATAGAGGTAGTTACAGAAATGATAAACATCCAGACCGGCATTTTAAAAACATGGTTGCCTGAACAAACATCGACTCTATCATCAAATGCCCCCTGATGCTAGGAAAAAAAAAGTCTCTCTGCACCCCCACATACTACCAACCCCAAAAGGATGCTGCTGCATGCAAAGCCTTTAAAATGAAAATCAGTATTCGAATACATGAAAAGCTACACAATTTTACTCCACTACAAAATGTAATGAAACCCCATTTCCTTAGGAACTGGGTGGTAAACAATAATGCTAACTGCTATGCTGAGAACAGGGGCAGTCGAAAATGCAAGCGCAAGAAAGGAAAGCGCTATACAAATAACCTGTCTCCATTTTCGGTGAACATCAAAGTCACAGGAGAAACCATAAGACCATTTGTAAATTGCACAACTTAGAGACTGCCATCTTCACCCAACTCAAATCCTTAACAGCTGCATGTAGCACATGAGGATTGTTATATGTATCGAAAAATCTCAATAAAAACATAAAATATGAAAAGTGACACACTCAAAACATTTCCTAAAGTCAAATGCTACAGTGTTTATCATTATATGAGGTTGGCATGGAAATGACCAGGGGTCAAGTTGCCCAAGCCTGTCCACACTCTAGAGGATGCATAGGTTGCCCTGACAGAATCGCTTATCAATGAAAGTTTGCCCAGATTTCGAGGGAAGTGTGAAATTGTCAGTTAACGGAGGGGGGGGGGGATAAAATACTGTTGGTACTCTTGTTCAGAGAGGAATTGCCATAGTATTTCAGTGCTGGACTGCCCATGTGGGCGGGACAAAGACATATATGCAAATGGATATTTCCCATCTGTGAAAGGTACAGTGAGCAAAAAGCAGACGGCTGCGAACTCTCAATGTGGTTAACAACCACTGAACAGGTTATCATGCCTTGTTCTTCCGAGAGAGGGGCGCCTGCTACCTTTGTTGTATTCTTTGAAGGAACTTGAGGTTGGTCACCCTAGGTTACCTGGGTGCAACCAGACGTGGACTCCCTGCTCACTGTGCTTAGAGAGGCTCAGCTTCACCTCACTGATGATGCCCAACAAGGCTGAAACATGTGTATGGGGTTGCTGTTGGTACTATTGTTCAGAGAGGAATGTTAATGTTAATGTTAAAGGATATTTGTACCGCGCACTATCACCACCGGAGTGGTCCCCTGGCTCTCTGGCGGCTCTGAAAGAGGGGGCGGTGGGGGTGAGTTAGTGGGAATGAGCTGGAAAAGTGCAAGATAGCAGTGATGTGCTGTTGGCAGTCTCAGCCTCTGGACTTGCCATAGCATTTCGGTGCTGGACTGCCCATGTGGGCGGGACAAAGACTGATATGCAAATGGATATTTCCCATCTGTGAAAGGTACAGTGAGCAAAAAGCAGATGGCTACGAACTCTCAATGTGGTTAACAACCACTGAACAGGTTATCATGCATTGTTCTTCCGAGAGAGGGGTGCCTGCTACCTTTGTTCAATATAATACGTACACATTGCACAAGGGCGCTGTTCCCACTATGTATACCAATGGTGAGTAAACAGGGGGCACAGTGAGAATACTTTTGTTGTTGTTTCAATAAGTGGAAAAAAGTGTTAGTGGAATACACAAGGTCAATCAGGATTTCGTTTAGAACACCCTTAAATCCCACAGGCTGTGCTAAATCAAAAACACTCCTCAGAACAATAAGGCGAGGCTATGGGAAAGATACATAATGGAACTCTCTCATAATTGATTGAGGAAGCCTCCTATACATTAAGCACTTCCACCTTGCAGGGTAAGGAATGTACTACAGGATGGTGAGTTGGATGAAACCTCAGCTAAATCAAACTATCACACCCTGCTGCTAATGTCATTTGTTGTTTGTGCTGTCCTGAGAAGCGAGAAGTCAAAATCTTTACTACTTGCAAAATTCATGTTTGCAATTATTATATCCTTTGGGGAACAATCGTGACATCATCTGAATACGATCCCGTGAAGCTGGGTCAAGATTTACGATTAACCAGAATATTTATGTTACAGAACATTTCAGGCACCAGCAAGTTCAACATTCGATTGTTATGAATTTCTCTACTGTTATGAATCATTGATGAGCTTTTCAATTTGAGCTATGACTGTCTAGCCAGCATCAATTGATCCTATATCGATGAGGGCAGAAAAGATCAACAGAAGACAAAAATGCGCAGTCGCGCTACCACCAATAGATTGACATCTCTGAGCAACTCTAGTTACCACAAGTGCATCAAGAGGGCTGGAAACACACGGCTATCTACTGAGACGGGGTTGCTTACCTTTGAATGTCAGGTTGAATGAAACAAGTGAGCAAACTTTTGTTACAGTTTTTTCTACTAGTGTAAAGAGTAATGCCACTAACCCGGTTAGTTCATATGGGGGAAATAAATGGTTCCTTATTCCTCAAATATCTTGTCTAACAGAATTCCCTATTCGCTGTCAGAAATCACAGGACTCAAAATATCTGGCAGCTATTTAAGCTCCTGGTTGTAGGCTCGACAAGCCTAGTTAACTGGACACAAACTGCCAGTAAGGTCTGCTTTTAACTCTCCGACCCAGCTTGTACCATTCAAACATACCTATGTGACAATAATTATGCTTCTTTGGGCCTTTGCATGAAGGTGCATTAGGAAAGCTCTAGAAGACTTTTGAAGCATAATGGGTCATATATAATTGACTCAGATATATCGCTTGCATCTCACTGGGAAATTAAATTTGCAGACGTATTAGCGACTCATTCTCCACTGGTGGCACCTACCCACTGTTTGCTGCAAGATACACATAAGCAGTTTTTCGCTGCTGCTTAGTCAAACTTTATTTCTAACCTTTATCAGTAGTAACCGCTCTGTGGTATTGCCTCTGCAAAAGCAGACTGATTCTCCACAACATCTATAGTAAACCATGCCAGACGGCATTCATTGCTCCACAGGGTCCACAATTAGCCCCACTCAACAAAGCATGTACTAAAATTAAAATGAAAACAGCCCGAAGGATGATGCTTCATCATGCCCTGCGTTGCCTTGAAAACAGATTGCCACTGACCAACAAGCTGGATGCCCAAGCATCAGGATCAGAGCAAAAACGTAGTAGGCACAAACTAACGCCAACTCATGTGTTGAACCTGGTGACACGGGTTAAACGTCAAGCATCAACACTCGAAAGTGGGCAACTACTTCTGGTCTTGCATAGTTTCCTTTCATATACTGCTCAATTCTGGGTAGACCTAGCAGGCGGGCGAGGGGGTCCACAAGCCCTCAATATCTGCACATACGAGAAATGCAGCAGACAGAGGTAACGAAATGCCAGAAAAAAAACAGGTGGGTCAAGTGGGGAGGCCAAGCTGGAGCAGAGTACCCCAGCCCCAGAAGGCAACATCTTAGCCGCCGTTCCACTGTCCCGGAGGTCAAAAGAGAATTTGGACTCACTTATTAGCCCAGCATTCCACCTCTCAAGTCCTGTTCCAACCACCTTTAGTGTCCTACAAGAGGCAACCGCAAGCTTAAATCCTCCAGAACCACTTTTGGACCCTGCTGTGGGTTTTGTTCTAAACCTGTATCAACAGATTAAGAAACAGAGCTCTAGATTTAAAATCAGCCCATTCACTTGAAAAGTAGTGGAAGGGACCTGCTTTCACTTGGCATAAGTGAATAATAGCATTAAAAAAGCTGTTGTGGCCCTAGTGAAGAGTCTCCATGCTTGCTGAAAGGCAGACTTCTTCCCTGCAGGCCTTCACTAGCTGAAACACGAAAACACATGTAAGGTCATGTGACACGTTGAACTTCAGAAAATAAAGATCTGGTTTGCTATACTCACGTAATGGTGTTATTTACACATGCTGGTCTTTTCGAGTTACTATCGTACCAGGCAGGATGCTTTATAGCCACTCGCGGCACGCCCCTTATAAGGTGCATTACTGTGGCGTGCATTAGAATGAGGTAGTGGGCAAGTTGTTAGGTATTCGTGTGATTCTGAAGGACCTACACTGCAAACTGGTGCTGTTTTTTCTAAACTCTGACCACGCAAAGCAGGATACCAAATCCGATCTAAAAATGGCTCCCTGTAGTTCTTAAAATGCATGACCTCTAGAGAATTCTGTAGAGGTTAACGGGTTACACCTTTGCTGCAGTTGCATTCTGCTTGGAGGCACACAATGAGCTGTAGACTACATTTCATTTTTGAGCAGTCCTGGTGAAGGCACCAAAAACATCCAAACTGCAAAAACACCACGGAAAGTTCTGCAAAACCAAAATGCTTTCTCGCTCAATTAAACCCCAGGTTTCACATATCAGTTATGTGGATTTATCTGTTTTTTCTACGTTAACTATGTAAACAAATAGAAAGACTGGACTGTCCGGTTCAGATCCATCCGATTGGAAAACAAACCTCTGCGAACTGTTGTTCGCAGGCTTAAAGAGGTGCGAGTGCCCGATTACAAACGAAAGAATAAGGGAGGAAAGGCAGTCCCGTTAACCTTCTTGCAAAGCATTAGCTCCGCAACACATGAGGGCAAAACCACAGTATATTTGGAAAACTCAACGTCGCATGGACCTGTTCGACAAATCACTGTCTCTAGGAAATGGGACCACATCACCCTAAGTTTATGCGAATTACACTGACTCCTCAAGCCGGCTAGGATGTGGTTCAAATCCGCAGGCCTCACCTACACCAGCCGACCTAATGGGCAACCTTAAAGCACTGGCAATGCCAACTGTTTGGGATTTTGTGTAGGCACAGGAAAGGCATGTGTTATGTAAGGTTATGTGTAAGGCACTGCCATAGTGGTATTAACGGACCATTGATGGTAGCAGTTGCAAAATCGTGCGAGTACCTGGGCACATAATAGCAGTGCCTGGCAAATGCCTAATATGTATACAACATAAAGCTGTTGGCTTTGCCACTGCTTCTTTTTTTCAACAGGACTTCATTGAAGGACAGTCATAGTGCTTATAAATTGAGTGGCAGAAGGCAGACCTGGTTAAGACATTTGTATTACACCATATGCGTATTTGCAGCTCCAATAAGCAGCTAATTCTTAGAAGACTGTTTGAAAAAAACACTGGCAGGCAGCTCAAGTACAAGGGTTGATGGTAAGGCCTGATAAAGCTAGCTCAAAGAGTTCCCATGAGGGGGTGTTTTGGGTGGGGAGGGACAGGAAGTGGACGGGAATGGCCATAGTGATTAGAATGGCAACTAACAGTCAATGGGTGGATAATTAACCCAACAACACCTGCAATCTTTGTGTCCCTCCTCATAAACCATTTCTCCCTACCTGTACTCTAATGCAATCTTTTTGTCTTCTAGGTGCTCCTTTAGCGCCACCCTATACTCCAAACTAAACAAAAGAGCAGCACACGATTATCTCGCAGTATGGCCATCATGAGACTGGGAACTAGACCAGCTTGCAAGGAGAAAATAGGATGCAGTTCTCCACATGCTACTCCACGGTCCTCTGCAACTGCATCCCGGTGGCAATCTGGACTGCTCAAAGACTCCTTTAGTTTCGAAAATAACTGAAGACCTGGCTCTTCCAACAATGCATGCAGTAAACTAGATACCGGCTCTAGTGTGCACTCCCTCATCCTTATATTGTAGTGTTATCATTATTACTTGATAACTTGTTACATTTTTGTTACCAATTCTTTGCTCCATGGCCGTTGGTGCGCTTTGTTGCTCCCGAGCTAAGTTTGCACTATAAAAATATATTATTAATAAGTGCAATGATTGAAACAAATATAGACCTTAAAGGATGGGTCACTAGAATCCATGTCTCTGATACTCTATCGCTGAGTTTTTTAGCCCAATATATAGTTTCATTTCAATTGAAAGTGGAACCGAAAGCAACCAGAACACTTTCTTGCACTCAATGAAAGGCTGGATGTGCTGCCGGTGATCGAGAGCATGGATTATTATAATTATCATTGTTCTTTTATAACACGTTTAATACCGGAGACCGGTTTCTAAGCGCAAGACCAGGATTCATACCTTTTGCTATGCGTTGTCTTGCTTCCAAGACAAAAGCGTAGCCCCTGAGCTATCCTCCCTGCCCAATTGCAATGATTGAATGCTCGGCTCCATTGAACACCACCTCCCATCTACACTAATCAGCATACTCAGTGGCAAGAGACCACGGGAGTCGTAGCCCAAGACCTCTGGAGAGCCTCGACTTGCAGACCCCTGATCTAGAAGATCCACCCAAGCTAGCCCAACAATGTTAAATGCAATCGGGTTTTTGATTTTCAAGATAATACCCTCTACAGATGCCCCAACGTTAGACTGGGCTATTCCCTAAAAGAGTTGTTGTGATGGCCTAAACTCTGTGGTATTTTATCTAACATCAATTAGGGGACTGTTATTTACTTCTTTATAACAAAAATGCGAAGCAAAATGATATACTGTAAGCAATATTATCCCAATATTCACAAATTCGAGAAGAGATTCAGTCCAAGCATTGCACATGTTTTCAGCCTGCAAACATTCTTGGCGCATTCATCCGAAAGAAGGTCACCGTACATGCCGGCAATTATGCAGGTTGTTCAATTTATAACCGAAGTGGCAAGTATCTCTATTTTTCAATGTTAAAGATGTCTCAGGCAATAAGAAATTAAGACTGTACCTTCTGATGACATACTAGTGGAAATTCATTTGCTGGTGGAAGAAATGAGAATATACACCTAGTGAATGAAGGGACGAGGGAGCTAACGCATAATCTTTCGGGGATCTGGCACCACAGCTGATGGCAGATGATGATGATAGGAGGTTAATGATCCACAATGCCACACAGGACATCTAGGCATCATTGGAACCCTTCCACACCCCTTTGCCACTGATTAACCTATCACACTCAATTAACCACCACAAGAAAATGGTCAATACCAACCAATTATTGATCTCCTAAACAGCACACACAGCCTTTCTTCTTCATGTAGAACCACGAAACAAGTCATCATTATCTGTGTGTTACTGTTCTACTGCCCATTTATATAGTTGCAGGTGTGACCTAGCACAATAGGGTTAGGCAAGCATTGACCAATAGACCACATTTTACATGGTAATTCCATGCAAATGAAACATTCAAAAAAACGACTTGAGGTCAACACAAAATAATAGGGCCTCATTACACGGAAGGCGGTAAGACATGGCGCTATTAGCGCCATGGCTGCCGCCGGTACCTTACCGGGTCCGCCTTGGTGGATGGCGGAATTAGCGCCATATTCCAAGGTGTGTGGGGGCGCTAATTCCGCTATCCACCATTGCCCCTTCATCATTGCCAGTCAGCCCCATAGGGCTCCATGTTAATGGTGAAGGTGCTAATTACGGTACCGCAAATTGCGGTGCCGTAATTAGCACCAAGGTCCCTTTGGGGGTCCCGTACTTAACGCCTGTAAAAACCAGGCGTTAAGGGAGGACCCGCAAAGGGACCTCGTAGTAAGGCGGTAAGGGTTTACCGGTACCGGTAAACCCTTACCGCCTTCCGTGTAATGAGGCCCATAGTGCTTTCCTATCTTTTTGCCTGTGACAGAACAACATCTCCGTGATATCTAACGTGTGAAGGGCCATCTGCCTCACCCTACACTTGGTCGATTTGTTACAAAAATGTGTCTTTTCCTTCCTTAAAAGTCACAATTTGTCAGTAAAAATTAGATTGTGAGTTAGTTAGGCAAGGTTCTGTGCCACGACACATGGAATCCAAACAAGTTCATATTATTGAATAGATGTTTTATTCTTATTTAAAAAAAACGTTTTGCCCTTCAGTACAAACCTAGGACGTCCTAGGTTATGTCTAAACTTCCTAAGCCAACATTAACCAAATGGTGGCCCGTGATAATGTTTCACCCTGGTAGGACTTTGTCAAGGCGTAGTAGTAAATATACAGCAATTATTACAAAATACCCTGTTCTAAATTACAGGCAATCGTGTGTTAGTAACATTGTGTATAACATTCCAATAGTTGTCTAAGTATCCTGATACTGTTAATTCACAATTTTACGATATTAGCAACCTTGGTTAATCAGAATCTTTGCCACATTGCAAACGTTTTCCTGCATTAATATCATGCATTAGTATCCCATTGACGTTGTGTTATTACACTAGTTAGTTGTTATTCCATAAGATAGGTTCTAGTTCACATTCACAGTTGGCCATAGGCCACATCATAAATAATCCTGTAGGAGTAGAGATAGAGGAGGAAAGAAGAAAAGAATGAAGAGGAGTGTGGGGGAGTGTTTTGTTATATTCGATATAGATTTTAAATGGGGGTACTGTGGTGACCAAGCAATTGTCTCGCCAACCAAGTTCAGAGTAATAGTATCCGTGAGTGAACAATCTATACGTAGGTGGAAGTCTCTCAGCCGTGTATAATGGTGAGCAATGTCCCCTGGCTAGTTACAAAGCAATGGGTCCCATAGTGGTTGGGCGTATCAAGTGGTCAAAACTTTTGAGGCAGCTAGTAGTACAGGGGTGAACTAACTGGGTGGAAATCCTTGAAGTGGTAGGTGCCCTGCTGGTAGCATGCTGAGAAAAGTATCACATGACCCATGCAAAACATGATGTTGACTAATACCTGGAGAATTCTCATGTACATCTCTGTACAGTTCAAGTCCTATTATCATTGCCCATGTGTTCGTCATACTGCATAGGATTGGGTCGGTGGAAACAGTTAATATGAATTATGGAGGTATATCCTTCCATTGGCATTATATGTTAAGTGCTTAGTTATGAGCAGCAGGCTAAGGTGCATAACTTGATTGTATGTATGCATATAACTCCTAAAGGGAGAATAATTATTGTTACTAGAGTCCTATTAGGGCACAGTTGCATTCACCTTATTTTTATATATATCAATGAGTGGGCCTGGTGCAGTCTTACTTTATTAGGAGAGGTCGTATCTCAGCATTCGGATGGCGGTGCTCCGCTTGTGTGTGGGGGCAGTGCCATCTATGGACCGGAATAATATGCTGTCCCATGATGACGGTCAGGCGTAAAAACACTGTGATGTCATCAATGTCATCAAGGCTGCAAATCGCAGAGAAAAAGTCTTAGACATACCATTCGCCCTACCTTTTGAACAACTTGTAGGTGAACAATGTCAACTGTGACATTAGAAACTACAACTGATTTTATTTTTATTCGAACCCCAATGCATTTTGTGGGGTTTTCACCTTCTATTCTCATTACTTTATCAGGTTTGGAATTCACGTATGGATCTTACGGCAAAGGATTCTCAGTCTACAGACTTTCATTTAGTATAGGACTGAAAAATTGACAGGCCTGGAAACATAAAAAATGTCTGAAGGAAAGTTCTGTGACTGCACTCAAGAAATCCCTACAGACGAAGCCCAGCACCATCTCTCCACATATGTACTTAAACCTTGAAGACTCGGATCACACTAAATCCAACCGCAGTGTTCTCAAACTGAGCGGCTCTACCGCCAATAACATGTCTTAGTCTCCTCGCAACTGACAAGGAGTGAATAAAAAGCAGCCAATCAGACTCTGCCATACTGTGACAGTTCCCATTCCATTCTGACATTTTAGCAGTCAGAAAAGAAAAAGAAGCACAGCACAAAATGTATGGCAGGAAACAAAAAAGCAAAACAAATAGGAAGTGAATGGGCCTCATTATGACCCTGGCGCTGACGGGTAAGGCACCGGCACCGTTCATACCGTCCCGCCGCATTACGAGTTCTGCTGTTCATCTCGTAATGGGCCGGCTATTGCCCAATCGCGGGAGCCGGTGCCGGTAGCGAGCATGGTGGTAGCCGGTAAAGCTTAATAGGGAAAGAATGCAGGTTTCCACGAGGACCACGTTCCAGTTTTACCATTGACTTTATACTAAGAGTGCAGACTTGAAATCCAAGGAACCTAACTAGGGGGAAAATCGGACGGTGCTTCATTGGCATTGCTTCCCATTCAATTAAAGACTGCTGTGCTGGGAATGGGGATGCCTCACACAACTGGAGTCGTGCCCTAGAATATCCTCATTGGTGGAATCACTTTGGTGAGAAGCATCCTGGATGCCGAAGAGGGATGAGGCTCATGGTAACTACACCCTTTGATGAAATCTCTATAGGGAAGTCTGGAGTGTTGCAACCAATTGACCATGGTGTTCCACTGTTGCAAATTGAGGTCTGGTCTCCTTCCGAGGATTCAAGCAAGACTTGCTCACTTTGGATTTCTTGAGAATCCTACAACTGGTCACTTTCCCATGAAATGGATGCGTGGGCTTTATTGAAACTATTGTTTTATGCTTGCCAATCTACTGAAACTACATGGAGTCCAGTCTTCAACCATAGCATTTACCGAGAATGGCACATTAGATGTGTTAGATCAGTGCCTCTGAAACTAGAAGCGAAAAGGGGGCACGGGGATAAAACCCACATGCTAGTCCTCCTACTATACAGATAAAAGTTCGAGAAGAAGAAAAAAAAAGTCCGTTATGGTATGAAATAGGTTGAAAAGAAAAATAACATTAAAGGTCAGAAGAGGAACATTGCACGAGTACAGAAAGGGCCACTATGAATGAGAAACTAAATAATACGGGGATGCAAATGTGCAAAAGATTTTGCTTTAATCTCACATGAGGTTCTGAAGTGGCCTGCATGTGGGATGTGCAGCCTAACACGCCACAAAAGAACAAATAAGCCAACAGTGGATTCCGAGAAAGTGCTATTTTTAGGGTACAATTCCCCTAACAAACGAGCACTACTATATCAGAAGGCTAGCAACCTACCACAAGTGACAAAAGCAAAAAACAGACTGCGGCTCCTGGGGAAAAGCCATTCAACTCATACTTCACAAACAAGGCAATCATGCGCAAGAAAGAGGTTAAGGCACTCTGCCACCGCCAGCTCTCCTGGTGTTGCTAATGTAGTCACACACATTAGGTCTACAGCACAGAAAACCTATTCTTTACGCTTCTCCCCGCCCGGCACTCCGGTGTTCCCGGCACACTTTGCATGACATGGTTGCAACTAGCAGGCTACAAAGCAGGCACCCTGGGGACAACAAGCCTCTTACTATTGGTATTATTATTACCATCAATAATATATTATCTTTCTATTTCTCCTCCATGTGTTCGAGAGACATTTTGCAATAGTCGACAGCAAACCGGTGCAGGGCTATTTATTTCAGCCGGTTTAGCCATTTACAGGCACTAGGAATGATGATCATTCTTTTTTTACGGCCGGGTTTATGTTGGTTTTTATTCATTTATGAGGTTTTTACTCCTTTACTTGGTATTCCAGGGGGACGCCCTGTTAATACAACATCAGCCGAGGCTACTTATTTACGAAAGCTGCCTTTCTCCGAACTTGTGCATTTGTACTGCACGAACGCGTGAGAACACACGAGCAAGCGGTAGGGTGGTCTGATGTCCCACCAGAGAGCACTGTGAGGGCCAACGCCGGGAAGACGAAGACAGGATCTTAACTAGTCTGGTCTTGTACAGGAGAACAGCCCCTCGGTGCATGGTTCTGGAAGCATTGAGCGATGGGTGAGGTTCGAGCGAGGAGATGGTGAGATCGGGAGGTCTCTTTCAGACATAACAGAGACCGTGTGGGAGGATCTGTGGAGGCTTATACAGTTACTGCTTTGCCGGGAAAAGCAGAGGAGAGGAACACGATTTGGGGGTGGGCAAACACCCCAGTAGACTCGAATTTTCATTTTTTTTAAAGCACCCAGATTCATCTGCAGAGGAAACTGTAGTCTGACCTGGAGACCCTGACCAAGTCTACCTTTGTTTTAAAAAAAATCTCTTAATCACATGTTAACGCACTCAAAAATGTACTTCTTTTTTGACATGTGCCCAACTTTTTATCTTATTAAATAAAAAAGTGGAGAAAAAAATACCTTCTTTATAGTCACATAACAGATAGATGTTATATTGCAGCCTGCTTTTATTCCCTTTGGTATGGACGTACTAGATGTTTACACGCCAATAGCATGGCCCTTTCAAAATTAGGGTGGGAGAACCATGTGGTAAGAAGACCTGGTAAGAGTATGTGTGCATGCATAGGACAGGAGGCGTCCCCGTACAAAATCAGGCAACAGCAGCTATATCCCGGAGCAAAATGAAGACAGCATGACATCGAAAGACAAGGCCGTTACACAGAGTCAGAACTCTAGCAGGGTAGGAGCCGCTTCTTTATCATCAGCAGTGCCCCGCAGCCTCGTTCGGCACGCCACATGACCCCAGACGTGCAGACAGGGTGGGGTCTGAGCGGGCAAGGCCCACCCAAAAATTGTAAATGCACACTCAGCAGTGCTGTGTGGTCATTTACAGATGTTAATGTCACTGCGGTGGCCCCAACTACATTAGCTTCAGGCCCCACTTGTTAGCCAATCCTGGCTATGCCTCTGCATGACCCACACCTCACCCTGTGCGGCTGCTCGACGGTCCTCCCCATCCACACGGACTTACCTTCTCATTGCTATCCTGGCCCATCTCCCTCACTGCCCTACTGCACACTGGCTGCTCATGAACACTGAGGAGGGACTCTGCGAGTTCACTTTGTCATTTTCATGGTGGCCATCTTTCATTGTTTTTTTGTTTACATGAGAAACGTCTGGCGCCTTCGGTGTGAGCCTTCTCTCAATGTAAAAAAACACAATATTTTAAGCATTCCGGACGTAATGTCTGTATATTATTATCTCTGATTTCCTCCAATGCAAGCTTTATTTGTTTATTTATTTTGATGTTTGGAAAGCGCCACGCGCCCTTAGGCCTTAGAGTCCACAAATCAGTAAGGCAGTAGGAGTGCCTGGGAACTCGTCAATGGCTCTTCCTTCCCACAGGTCCTCTAACTTGGTCTGCAGGCCGTTACTGACCGGGAATGCCTGCATGGTCAGGTAATAAACATGCATGCACCAGAATCACAATGCAGCCACAGCAGGGACCGATTCCCTACACTATTTCCCTCATCTGCACCATCCATAACTAAACTCCAATAATTCAAATTTTAAATGGCCAGGTTCGTTTGTTTAGTTCAGCTCTTCTATATTAAATAAGTCCATTTAGAGATTGTTGGGCAACGGCAAGGAAACGTGTAAGAAATGAACACAACAGTACTTTGCTAGATATACACTCTAACAATAGTTGTGCTATGTATGTGCTATTAATTAGGTGGAAAGAGGAGCTTATATGGCACACTTCAGTATTATAAAAGGGAGGTAAGGACGACTGTAACAGACACTGGTGAAGCTACTTAACACGCGTGGATGGCTTTGAAAGCCGTACAGAGTTTAGGAGCAAACTGTGGTTAACAAGAATGTGTGCAGTGAATGAATTGCATGTGACCCCTACACAGCACATGCAATGCTATAGTCCACTGGCGTAAATGTACGTGACGCTCCAAGCGATTTCATGCCCTCCCCCTTCACCCCTCTGAAGAGATCACAGGAAGTGACATCACACAACCGTTTCTCTCTAGGATCAGTTCCTATCCCTTTTTTCTGTAAGCAAGCTGCCTCAAGTAAACGGGCAGCCGTCGATATCAGGGGAAAAACAACCAGCTACTAAAACTATCAAAAGCGAAAGACTTACCTACTTTTATTAGATCAGTAAATATGGTGTGTTAAACCACAAGGGGTCGAATCAAAAAGCAGACAGCAATTCTTCGGCTAGCTTCCCAAAAAGGATCCCTCTGGCCATGTTCTTTTGAAGATAGCCCAAGCTTACCGAGAACACCACACACAATTAGAAATGAAACAACATCATAACTTGGTTTGCAGATTAGAAAACACCTCATCATACATTTACGAAAGTTAGTCGAACAGGTTCAGTTCGATAGCCGCTTTTTGTTATGTGTCATCAACTGAGCGACATGTTTCAATCACCTTTTCCCCTAATTGACTCCTGTAGCCACTTTAGGATCTGCTGCCCACGTGACACGTGTGTATAATGCAGCACGTGCGCTTCCATCCTTTACTTAAAGCCCATAGGTTGCTTTGGATGTTTGTCTTGGTTTTACTTCCCTTGAAAAGTCTGCAGCAAGTTATTGCACGTTTTTGACATTACACAATAGAGTGGAACATGCATTGGCCCTCCATTCACCTTTAAATAATGCAAGAAGGGGCCCACGCGCAACTTTCGTGTAATAATAATAGGTGCGTGCCCGGAACACCGACTATTAGCAAACGGAGTGCAGGAAAAGTCACGCTGACGAAGACATACAAGTGTGTCATTTCACATATATCGTCTTCTGATGCTCCAACACACACATCCTGCTGATGGTCGTGTGCGTTTGTTTGCCAGTGCTCCCTTCTTCCCGGAGCTGGGAAGAAAGGACGCCATGCGCCCACCTTACTCTCATTTCGGAGCACAAGCATGTGAGGAAGACATTGGCCCGCCATTACACAAGTTCACGAGGCAGCGTATGTTAGCTACCCGGATTAACCTTACACAGATTTATTTCTCTGAAATGTACCACCGCACAGATCATCTTACAGGCCTCTCTGTGAGTACAGTCCCGAGGGCATTTCGCTAAGCAGGTCAAAAACGCAAAGGAAATGTTTACTTTACAATTTGTTCGCCTCTTCGCAGGACGAACAATGTACAGGCCCACAAAAATGGCGCCTTCCCCTTTAACTCTGCCGGCAAGATAATGTTTTTACCACAAAAGGTCATACCTGCATGTGATGACTGACAGCGTTTCAGCTAGATTCAAAGCAAACAGCTGCTGCTTTGATTGCCTAGCAACTAAAAGTTGATGGATGACCCTAAAGACGGATAACTATCATAAATCACCTCATTTAGACTCTCAGGGAGAGGGGGGAAAGATTCAAAAACAATGGTTTTCATGACATTTGCTGCTCTCGGTAATGCGCCATGATAAATCTGCCCTCCTTCTGGATGCACGGTTGTGGCTGCTGAAATTAGACACTCTTGTTTTGCAAAGCCGACCTGCACTTCTCGGAGCCGGCTCCCTCGCCACCCTCCACAGCCCCCTTTTGTAAGGTGTGCTGGGTAATAGCACCAGGCCCCCCCTGTCAGTCACCAGGGCGGGGAAGAGCCGAGTCGAATGCCGACAAGACCGAGAGCTTTTAATCAGGAAATAGCAGTCTTACATCACATCCGTGGCACTGGTCTGCATATATTAATAACGGCTACAGTATATTTTAGTGTAATGATTCGACCCGTGTCAACATTACGGCGTCAGTGATTGACGTGAGTCTGATAAACTGTTCTGTTTTTGCAGTCACATCGCTTTGACATGGATTTTAAAGCGGCATTACTTGGTTTTTTTTCAAGCATTTCTTACTTTTGATGAAGTGGCAGATTGAGATATAAATCCCAGGCGCTGTTCAACGCGGGCCTCTTTGTCTGGAAGCGGCATACACGTTTGCGGTCCCGTGTTTGATTTGTACATGGGTTTTGCTACGTCATCACAAACACTCTAAGGCCCAATACGTTACCCTGAGCAATTTTGTATCCCCCACCCTAATATCAATGGGATTAATTACACTGCTCAATCGGCAAATTATCCGTGGTGAGAAAGCAGCAGAATTCTCAGAATTTTGAATACCCAGGAGACCTCAGCACCCCAAAACTTAGTACAGCTGCTGCAGTGTCTAATGTCTAGAGCGAAGTTCCCGAGGGTAGAACCCACAGGCGACCTTCTCCCTATACCTCCTCAGGGGTCTTCAACCTTTGGCCCTCCAAATGTTTTTGACTACAACTCCTCATTATTAACTTTTCTGGCTAGAGCTGATGCTGCTGGATCATACCCCTTAATACTGAGGGTGTATATTTTCGGCCCAACTTTCACAGGAAATCATTGAAGGCTCCCCCAGTCAGGCACGAAACTGACAGGATTGTTATTAACATAACTTCTGAGAAAGGAATGGTTTGTGCTGCGCCTTAAAGTGGAGGAGCTGTGGTGCTCACAGAGCAGGCTCACACAGATTAGTAGCCAACATAAGAACTGCATATAGAGAATAGCTAGCTATTCAAACTTCTAGCACCTCCCACATTTTCGGGCCCATCCAAAGGTGTTTGAGAATCATTGGCAGCTTCAAGGCAGCAAAGCAATTTGCAGCTCGGACTTGTTGCCTGACGGAGACACCATATTGAAGACCAGCATCAGGCCGCTCCCCCCATATTAAACATAAGGCGTGGGCTTGAATGATGCAACTTTTCCTATTGAAAACTGCATCAAACTGCAGGTGATGGAAAAATAACTTTCCAGAGGTGAGTAGTATAAACTGCTTCAACTCCCCAAAATGTCCACTGGCCCGATGTCGCAACAGACGCCCGGGAACATGCGTGGCACAGCAATGTGTAAATGCACTTACTGTGAAGGGTTCATTAAAACAACATCAACCAAATATTATGATGGCCTATTGCACCGTCACACCACAATTGCAATCACACTTCCCCGAAAGTCCACAGGATGCTGCAAAATGTGTGCTGGATTTCTAAAGAAGACACTGCACCAGTGTGAAAAAACTTTAAGTGAGCACCCCATTAAGCATTAGGATATTGCTAAGCACTACACCAGAAATGTGGCTGGTACAACGCTGGATAGTTGCAGCAATTCAGAGCAGTGATTGCCCTGATTTTGGAGAAGGCAAGTACTTTCAGTCAGCAACATAGACTAGTGGCATAGTGTCCACCTTTACTCCCTAAAGAAAGCGAATACACACTTCCACAAAAACTAGGGAGCATAAAAATACTCATAACAACATATAGGAATCAATGGGCACGTAGGAGCAAGCCCCTGGTTCCATTCACACAGCTCCACGGATATGTTGGCTCAATGGTACCAGCATGGCATGGTTAGAGAAAGGAACCCTAATATTATTACTGCCTGATCTGAAGAAGAACCCTTAGGATACAAAACAGAACTGTGCCCTTTGCCTGAATTACTAGGTCTAAAGATGTATGGGTTACAAAAACATATTTCTTTTAGATTAAAAATATATATTTACTTGTCAAAACAAACTGGGAATGGGAATGACATTTTTACTCGAAAGTTAAAAGAAATAGGGGGTACAATACTTCTATTTCAAAATATAATCCGAAGCCTTGAATGAATGTGTGTGAGTATGGGGTGGATGTGATGAGATCAAGGGCATCGTACTATAGTACATGCCATCAGGAATAAGGAGTCCTGCCAGCCCACCTTCAGGGCTTTAACTTCTTTACTGGGAAGGACACCGCTGTCCAGCTCCTCCACACGACTTGTACCACTATGTCCTAGCTCCTCCCATTTTAATTGTGGGGCCACACTGCCGTGTTATTTTAAACCATAGCTAATTAGTCAAAGGAGGAACGCCAGTCATCGCACCTTGAAATCAGTACCTGGCAGTTGCCACCCAATGGTAAACCATTTGATCCTATACACCAAAAAA
Organism: Ambystoma mexicanum; assembly: GCF_040938575.1. Lineage (NCBI taxonomy): Eukaryota > Metazoa > Chordata > Amphibia > Caudata > Ambystomatidae > Ambystoma > Ambystoma mexicanum. Next base: position 219,996,154 of record NC_090933.1, on the reverse strand, counting down.
AAACTGTCGTCCCAATCAAGTAATATTTCTTGACTACTATGATATTGCAGGAGTTGTTCTCATTTCCTTTTCTTTTTGTAGACATGCTATCAAGAATATTTTCCATTACATAGTCAGGCCGCACACGCAGCAGACGTGTCCCGGCTGTGTTGGAAACTTGCCCCCTCCTCCTCCTTCAGCAAGTACATGCTCATTAGCACGTGATCCCTGCTTGCCAAAATACAATAAAAAGCAATGCTCAATTAGATCGTTATTTTTTTTAAGATCTACATTTCAGGCTTTGACCAGCCGGTGGAAATATTACTTTTTAAAAATGTGAACAATAATGGGTGCACTAATAGCCTTATAGACCACTCCCTCGGATCATGTAGGGATTTATGGGCGGTTCACCTCATTAAAACACCCTTGCTGCACTCTGGCCTTTAACTTGGTTTCCGGGGCTCAAAACTGCCAGTGTGGCCCTTGAGCTAGGTCTAGAAGGCTTAATTATGATTCTTGGAATCTTCATGGCGCTCTCCTATTGTAACATCTCCAGGTTATAAGAGCCAGAATTGCCCAGAATTTCTCATACAGCTCATTTTTTTGTCCCCTAATCCCCCATCTCCAACTCACTTGAATTCTCTCCTGGCTCCATTTGGCTTTCTGTGCGGGAGGGCCAGAGGGAAAGAAGAGGAGAAAAGGAGAGTCGTGAGAGGTTTCTGGAACTTAAGAAGGTCCAGCTCAAGTCTGAGGGGAGGAGGCAAGCTGTTCCAAAGGGAGGAGCCAGCCGAGGAAAGGGAGGTACCTCCCACTCTCTGCTTGGAGAAACAGTTGGCCTGCAAAGTGTTGGAGCCAGAGGACTGAAGAACTCTGGCTCGGAGATATTTAGGGAAAGAAAGCTGAATGTAGGGAGGCCCCAGGCCCCAGATGCAAAGGGTCTTGAATTTGATCCTTGTAGACACCGGGAGCCAGTAGAGAGAATTTAGGTCAGCAGAGATACGGTCCCTGGGCTGGGCTTGAGGCCAAGGATAAGTCTTGCAGTCCTATTCTGGATTAGTTGAAGGGAGCGACGGGAGAAAAGAGGCAGCTCGAGGAAGAGGCTGTTGCAGTAGTCCAGCCTAGAGAGAACCAGGGCTCTGGAGACATTGAGCTTCTGGGGGAAGGTGAGGAAAGGTAGAATGCCTCTGAGGCGGTGCAGCTGAAAGTTGGACTTCTTGGCAAGGTCCATGGAGTGGGGAGAGAAGGAGGGAGAGGGGTCAAAGATGATCCCAAGGTTTTTTTGCCTCACAAGTGGATGAGGGGCGTGGACCCAAGCAGAGGTTGATTGCCCAAAATAATCAGTGACAGGGATAGGGCGATAGCCGGGCAAGAAGGGTCAGCAGAGGGCTTTTTTTAGTAGAGGGTGCACAAGCGAGTGCTTAAGGGGTTGATGGAAGGAGCCAGTGGCAAATGAGTTGTTGCAGATGTTAGCCAAGGCTGGGGTGAGAGAGGCAATGTGTCCTTGATGGTTCTGGAGGAATAGGGGAGCACCTGTTTAGAGGAGACTTCCATAGAGCGGACAACTCTGGAGATCTCTAGTGCAATTATGTCACATAATTCATGAAGACCCTTTCTGGAACAATGTTTTGCTGGTCAATAACCTCTGTTACACACCCAGAACAACCATTATTCTCGTGCACAATTTGCACGCGCATGTTGCATTGAGGCAACATTCTGATGCTCATTAGTTCCCTTCATGTTATTCCAGTAAATATTATACTACAATTGGAACTATTCTCCAACACACTATTTGAAGCCTGTTCTTTTGGGTCAAAAGTGAGGGGTATTACTCAGTCACACTATTACGAATTCCACTGCACCCCGACAGTCATTGCTCCCGGGCATAGTATGCAGGCAGGCGTGAGGCTCTGGCACAATATTCAGGTTGGGACTGACTTCTGCCACAGTATTCACACAGGCATACTGCACTGCCACAGTGTCCCGATAGGCCGTAGTAATATTCATCGCATTACTAATATTCAGCACATTATTCATATGCCCATTATTTTAAGACAGACTATTGTCATGGGTGCACATTTTCCCCATTATGCAGGAAGTAAAGCTTTAGTTTACAACATTCTAATACCTACAAAGCCCAGGACATAAATAATGGGGAGCGCTATCTGACCTACTTCTCATGGGCTTTATTCCAGCTGCTACAGTATTTCTGTGTGTGTTATTTTCCATTCCTAATATGCACAATGATTCGCAAATGTTGCACAACTAGAGTCAATCTTATTTTTTTTTTAAACTCCTCATATTTTGGTTAAAACCATGGTTGCAGTTGTGCGTTGTGCGACATAAATATCATAATTGCTATTTTGCTCAGGGTTTCCTTATACTTTAGACAATTGTAAAACCCTTTGGGCAATTGTGCAAGGATAGTGAGATCATTTTAAAAGGTACAAACATATTTCAAGTTGCTCGGCCCCTGAATCCTACAAATAGACACAGCACACCATTTCTTAATCTCCAAGAGTCCATTTTCACGGGAGAAATACTAGTGCCGAGTGTACATTTTGAGGCCTGAATTTAAACAAGTCGTTTAAAAGTGCCCTCTGCTAGCATGAGAAAGCACACAGTGAGTAACGTCCAGGTCCTAAAGACAGGCAGTAAAAGGTGTTTGACCATGGTGAGAAATAGGAATCGTTATGTACCAAAACCGAACCCTATTTGTAAAGCCTTTGTAAAACTGCAGCAGAGTTTATTTCAAGAAAAAGAGCATACAAGACACATCAAATATTGTTTCAGAGATATTTATGCTATAATTCACACACAACAACTAACTCAATGCCTCAGATCCCGCCAATAGATCTAGAACCTAAAGTAGCTACTGAAAGGGGCAATGCGGCAGCCTCTGTCCTGGCCACTGGCACACACGGTTGTTAGTCAGAAGATCCCAGCACTTGCTGTACACATCTGGAAAACTGGATGTAGAGCAAAATCATGGAGGGAGTATAGGTTGCAGGATGTAAGGTTACAATGTCTTAGACTGTGCAAGATCACCACTGGCTCCCAGCACCAAGGCTTGTTTGGTTGTTGACGTTTTGTGCCCCCTGCTGGGGGCATCAAGACTGTCGTGTGTGGAGGAAAAGGAAACAGGAAAGAAGGGCAGGAAGGAGGCACGCAAAGTCTAAAAATGATACACCCATTTTGCCCCACTTCACTCTAAAAAAACTACAACCAGATAGAAAATGCTCTCTCATCAGCATTTATCCCAATAGGCGAAACCCCATTAGAGCACATTTGGCCTCGTTGTAATGGAACTCCCATGGCAACAGAGTTGAGTTGCTAAAGGTTGCTAAGTTTCCATCAGGCTGGTATTGGTATGTTCGGAGGCTCTTGGAGTGGACTGCTCACTCCCCTTCTGACGCACAGCACTGCACCCCAGTATTTTGGACAGCCTCTGTATGGTCAGGGACTAAACAATAACTGGACAGTGCCCAGCGCTTCCCATGCAGTATTAGCAGGATCCATTCCTAAAAAGGATACCAGCAGATAAGATGGGTTACTCCCATGTATTCAAGGGGACAGGTGGAGATGTCAGAGGAAAGAGCTTATTCAGAGCAAATGGGAGTGGAGCTTGCAACAATCTCCCATACAATGCTAAAGCTGCCATACGGCTATGGTTTTAAACTGGATCTGATGCTTTGGGGGGTCTGCCACACATCCTTTCACATCAGGAATGCAGGGATCGAAATTAAGATTGGATAAGCAGGATCTAAAAGCAACTCCTGGGTAGCCAGCATTAATCAGTGAGCAGGAGCAAGGCAACGCTGGGGAACGAGGAGCTAGTACATAGTATTCTGCAAATGTAACTTTAACAGAAGTTGCCATCTTAACATGTTGTCCATTATTTATGCCTCTTAGGCTTCGCATGGCATACAGATGTGTCCTAAAGCTTATTTACTGATTGTCCCAAACACACACAGTTAATGTCACATAGGTATGTTGGTTAGTCATGGGTTGTCTTGGAGAGCCAAAAGTAGCTCCTGGTAACTAACTGTTCATGTCAAGCTAACAATGCTCTTCTAGGCTACAAGCAGAATCTAAATAGCTCCCAGCTACCCTCAAATTCGAACCCTGGGAATTACGCTGTCAATGCCCCAGTAAATGATTCTTCTAATCTTATTTTGTTGACAAATAGGCTTTAAAATCCACCTGCTATATACTTTCCGTTATGTTCCAACGCCTGGAGTTGAACCCTGAAAAAAGGGCTTGCTGCACTGTCCAGACTCAGTCGACCTAAAGTGCTGAGATTACATCAAAGTGTGTATTTTAATAATGCCTTTTAAACATTAATGAGGTGGGATCCAACTGTTCACAAATGAATACTGCAGGGACCCTCTACCAGTTCCACAAGACTGCCACAATCTCATGATTCACGTGAATTATAGATCATGGCACTCTTTATAAAAACAACAATTTGACTGAGTAAGTTGACAGAAGCCAAACAATTGTTGGCCAGACCTATTATGAAAAGATGGAAGTATGTTGATATACGGCTTCGTCTCTGCATATTGTCAACAGCCATTTAACTGCACATTAAGCAGCCATTGGATCGATGTAAGCCTCGGCTCCAGGTCCCAGTGCTTGCCCTGCAAGGCTGGTGCACACTCAGCTTAAGTTCCATTTTGTCGACCCCACTTCTTTTGCAGTGCTGCCAGATTGGATGTTTGCAGGTTCCCTCCAGCTCCCCCTGGTGGCAGTCTAGACAAGCTCCTAAATTTACCTTGCGGTCTCTCCGGCCCTGGCTCTCTACATTTGCAGCCTCTTCTGGAGAGGGCAGAGCAGGTAGGCTGGCCCTTTAAATCAGCCAGCTCAGCTTCTGCAGGCGAGGGAGGTAAAACATGGCATAGTGGAGTTGAGCTCTGCAAGAAAGAAAAAAAATCCTCCATCCATTAAAGTTCATGGATCCTCGTTTCGAGATTGTCCCTCCCCCGGCTGTGTCTCAAGTTACAGCCTTGTACAATCCAAGTCTAAATAATATTCACCATGATAAACGACGCCATAACTCCGATCTCCACAATCAATCTTTGCTTTAAAGGCACATCCATCTTCAATAATGTTGATGTGGATTCTGTAAAATGGCGAACGTGACTGGTTTTCCCTCGACCTCCTAACGGTGGGGAAGGAAGCCCTGAGTGATGGCTGTCAGACCACATCTGGCTGCAAAAAATATAAACGAGCTTCATGCAGGCGAATGAAAGGGCCAGCCCTGGCTGGGAAACAGACGAGCCTGAGCAACAGCTAATTTATAGGCCTGCCTTTCTGGAAAGTTCCTTTGTGGCTTAGGTACCCTCAAGCCCCGCCGCCCCCACCCCTTTCTCTGTGTCCATGGCTGCAAACAGTACCGTTAAAAACATGCTAACTACAGCCAAAGCTAAATATCACGAGGTTTCCTTTGATGCACAAGGAGCCACATGTAAAACCACAAAGTGTCTGCTTGATAGCCAATCAATATCTTCAAACGTCATTAGGTGGATGGATATATGGACATTAGTTGTAGCGTTGCTGTCATACTGTATTAACAGAATGAAGAACCGAGACAGTGCGGTCGCACCTTATTCATGTGGCATTAATATGTAATGCGCTGATATGGGATAAGTACTGGTGCGTTTCTCAGTCAGTCCGGCTACATGCACAACTGCGCACCGCATTGATTGGCTACGCTCTGGAGTAGAGGAGTGAATCGGGAGTACAACATACGAAAACAGCCATGGGCAAACCAACAGACTTTGTGTAGGCAATCAGTCATAGTCACACAGCAAGAAACAATAGTATGCACTGTCCTGGGTTTCTGCATCCTGGGATGGCCAATTGTTATATATATATAATTGTGATGACCAAGGTGGGCAGAGCAAGACTAGTGGAGAACAACGAGTTGTAAAGTAACAATGCCTGCTACTAATACAGGCCAGGCCTACAGACTGCTCTAGTCAGCCTGCATGACATTGGTGCAACTTGAGGGCTGTAACAAACATGATGTGTCCAACGGAACGCTAAAACATTTCTCTTATTTCGAGACACAAATAGAATGTTATGTTGTGTTGATTGGTATCTGTAAATTGCACAGCTGCCATAATCAGCGCTTCTGTTACCCTCAATGAGCGGTTGTGTGTTGCAGCTTTAACCTCAAATATGTTGACAGTGTAGGGTGCAGCCGTGAGTGGAGTCAACAGTGGGTGGAGAGCTACCCGCTCCAATTTGTCAGAGGCGCACTCGAAAATATTTAGGCCCTGGCACTTATTTTTTGGCACATTAGGCACTGGGCACGGGTAAGCATTCACCAGGCACTGCCATCATGTACTACCTATCCATAAAATGACAACAGCAGGAAAAAAGGGTCAGTACCTGGACATGTGAAAACAGGCCTTTAGTGCAAAAACACACACCTTGCATATAATGGAAGTGGCTGAAGGCTGTTTTCATCTGCAATAAAGCCATCAACCATCAGAAGTCTTTCTGCTAAAATAGCACTGCAGCCTCTATACAGAACAAAGCTTGATGTTGCTGAAAGATAGAGTTAGCTCAAAGACATCAATGTGGGGTGTTTTGGGCCAAGAGGGGTAGGTAGCGGGTGGGAATTGCCATAGGGGTTAGCTTGCCCATGGGCATTCAGTTAGTGGGGGAAACCCAAACAACTACAAAGGAAGTGTGTTACTCCTCACATCCCATCTTTACACTTTCAGCGGCCAGTTGCCTCCAGGATTGGTGCGCTCTACAAATGTCAAAATAAATAATATAACTGAACGCAATGGTTTTGGCTTAAAGGTTGCGCTGACGTGCCACTATGTAGCCAAAACTAAAAGGCATTGCAATCACCCCAAGATAGGATAAAAAACAAAATGAACCAAAAAAGTAACAGCTACAGAGACCTGGGGTAAAAATAATCATACAGGCAAGCATTAAACTGTACTGACTATGACTGCAAAAACAACAGATTTAGAGAAAATATGGCTCAGCGTGTTTGGGCATAGGGAGGCCAAGAAGATCTGGCAAAGAGACTGCTGGCAGGAAAGACAACAGTCGGGCTGAACAACTAAAAAATAAATCCTCATGTATGAAGTTGATTCTTATGTGTCCTAACACTATGTTTTACGGAAATGGTACGCTCTAGGCTCATTCGCATAAATCAAGCTAAAACAGCTCGGCATTAATGAGGGCTTACCACGGCACAATTTTAGAACACATTACAAAAATGGGAGGTTATTTTTAATTCCTTTGCACAATCTCCACAGGACTGTAGAAGGTGCTGCAGAGCTTTGAGGGCAAAGGGCATCTGCCAAAAACAATAGAATCCACGGAAATGTATTTTACTGGTATTGGCTGAGTGGTCTAGGTCTCATTTATGAGCTTTGTAGAAGTTTGTGAAGACCCTTGGTCCCTCAAAAGTCTGTGGTCGGGCGCCCACTTGACAACCACAGGCTTGCAGCTGCTGCCTCTCTTCAAGTGTGAGTGCCTGTAACATTTTCAGCAACCATGGAGGAATAGCAGTAATGGAGAAGACGCAAGTCAACCCCGTAGCTCAGAATGCCTCCAAACACGAAGTGGGTGTGCCGGAGTCTGTGATTAATCGCTGTTACTGAGGGGCAGAGGGGTACGCACTGTCCAGTGCCGGCCCCAGGTCGGCACTGTTGAGATTGTTCACGCCCCAACCCACCACAAATGCAGAACAGCAAGGGGAACAGTTCTGTTGTTTGTTGTGGGACCCAGCGCGGCGTGATTTGTTAATAGACACTGAAGTTTACATGACACTGAGCTGGAGGCAAGGTGCCCTTAATTTGCTGCGCCGGAGGCGCCCTTGTACGGCTGCACCCCCTGTGCGCACCATGAGCCGGCGCTGGCTCTGTCCCATGTCTGACTAAGAGAAACGAATAGTGTGACTGCAAAAAAAGCTGCGAGTCCTATATAAATCTGAGACTAGCCGCAGGAAAGCAATAACGACCATAAAGGCTGGTCCTTTGAGGTGGCAAGGCAGGGCAGACTTAAAGAATGCATTTAAAGGAGAATGGTGGGCAGGGTTGTCTTAGTTACAGAAGATATGCACCACACAGTACACTCTTTTCCTATTGTGATTTCCAATATTACATTATTATTTGACCACCTAAAGAGGTGCGCTAATGTGCCATTTTTTGTGGAGGGTGGTGGCTGTGAATCAAACAAGCGCAGTAATCATTAAAACACGATGCCGGAACCCAGAGGTTGCAAATACAGCAGCAATTCACCGACCCTCTTACCAACAGACACTAATACCAGCAAAGAACTGCGAAGTAAATGGCAACAGCAGGACATTTCTCCAATCATACATGCACAGAGTAATCGACCATACAGGCGGGACATGGGTATCCTAAACTGGATACGGGCCAGTCTGGGTTCAGCTTTTCAATTTCATGTATAACTTAAGAGCTCATCAAGGTCATTTTAAAAAGTGTAAGCTTACGGCAACCTTGGATGAGCCAAAATCTCAGAAAAGTATATGTATGTGTATTGTTATATTGCACGACTCGAAGCTGGAGTGGAAGAACACATTTGTGATTCTTATAGCGTACTTCCCGCGTTGTCAGGCAATGCTTGCAGGCACATTACATCGGAACAGATGCTGAATGCAGCCCTATTGTATCCCCCCTGATGTTAGTAGGTGATTACAAGCACCCATCCTCAGATGAAGAGTGAATTAAGAGTACAGGTACATATTCTAGGTGCTACTGAGAGCATCACTTTAAATTACAAAATTTGTAATGGAATTTGTGGACACACAGAGACAACAAAAAGAGCAAAGCAAACTATGCGTTTGGAATACATAAAAATTGACCTAACAACAAGAGAGTTGAACAAACCAACTATGCTTTCTTGAGTTTTACTATCTTGACTTTGGAGAAAGGGCCTGCCCATACGTGTAACCATATCATTGTTAACTACGTACCTAAATGTGCAATCCATGATGTCTGAGCTATCTATGTATGTATATTAGCCACGTTTTCCCCACTGTAACCAGAGAATCAAGTTTACTGTAACCTACGCTGTGATACCTCAGGGTTTGGGCGTATAACAAATGCAATAAACAAATAAAATAAATAAATAAATACATGAGTAATGTCGTGCCCACAACTTTAGTGGAAAAGTAGTGGACATAGAGTTGAATGTGCCAAGAATGTGGTCGTACTTCAGGTAAGATGATGTAAAGAAGAACTTGTGATTGCAGACGGTGGCAGAATAAGGGCCATAGGAGAATCATAGGCGATGAGTGTTGTTCCTGTTAGTCTGTGAAGCCTATTACAAATTTACTAGTGTTTTTCCAGTGCCTCAACAGCATCCTTAGTCCTTGATCCTTTCTAGATGGTCGACATGCTTTTTAAAACCTTCTGCCATATCAACATTTCAATATGGCTTTCAAAAATCATGGGCCTATACCAGTGCATGCTGACTTCATAGCCTAACAGCGGATGGTCTGGTAGAATTTCACGACTCCTAAGCATGCACTAACCTACTCCGCTCGTCAAACAATGCTGCAGGTTTTTGAATGTCAACCCAGGAGGGAAAACCAGAGAAAGCTCTAAGCGGGTGCCCAGGTGACGGGTTTCTACTAGTTCCCTGCTGAGGTGGAGATCGGCAGAGGTGGTGCTTGTCTGAAATAAAGCAGAGACGTGTGCATCAAGTGATCAAGCATCGAGTGAGAGACATGCTCGCCAGGGTCCAAACACATTTTCACTCAGCGTCAATGAAGCTCCTATGATTTCACCCTCACCTCTGACCAAACACAATACTAGCTTAAGAATTCGGTCTAAGCAAGCAATGGTAGTGGGGTGAAAAAAATCTATTTTCTTCTGCATAAATGTGATAGTGCAGTGCTGAATATGCCGGCAGACAAACCATGCATGTAAAGTACTATGAGGCACAATTAGATCGAAGATACCCGTGCATAATGTTCGGTGTGTAAGGATTCCAGTTAACACACGTCTTTTCTAAATTCACAAGATAAACAATAATGCAGCCTGCCTGGGCGTCAGAAGTAGGAAATGGGACATTTCTCCTATCAGACTTGGCCTCAGATGGGCAATCCGGGCCACGCCCTAGGACCATGGTCATGTGCTTCCAAGTGACCCAAGCTTGTGATCAGATCACTTAATGGTTCTTGTCCTTCATGGATAACCTGGAGCAGAGTCAAATGTACCAGTTCATCTGAGGTTTTGGTGCCTACCTAAGTTGCCAATGCACATCCAAGCAGTTATCATATATGAAGTGTCTTCTTCTTGCGATTATCCCCATTGAGACACTTCACATCAAGCCTCTGGGGGGCATAGCCTTCCCCAATGCAACGCGGTATACATTATAATTAGCATCAGATCACTTGAATACTTAGAAAAAAGAAACCTTGGTATGCCAATTACTGTACATGGTGGACCATCAATGGAGGTGCAGACATTTTTTACAAAGCTGGTGACACCGCCCTTTGTGGGAACATTTGTGAACACTATAGCGGGAGATCACCTGGAAGTTATTGATTTGTATAGGAGCAAGGGACACTTAAGGAGAAAATAAAAAAGGCGAGAAACCAGCATCTTTACCCCAACATGCTTTTCAACATACAAACAGCACTTTTTGTTTTCAACTTTTTTTTATGAGCGTTTTACGTTTTCAGTAGGCCAAATTTGAACATTGCCATTTCAAAGTTTTTATAATTTACTGTATTTAGGTCATTACCGTATCTTTTTTTAATGTTTGTATACATTGTTTTGCTTAGTTAATTGTTGCCTCCTGTATTTTGCTCCTTAGCATCACAAAGTAACCACTGCCAAACTGTATGAACTGTTTGCCCTACTTCTGTTTTCTGTATATATATATATATATCACACAGGTGCCTATGTTAATCCTTGCGGTGCCACTCTTTCAAAAAATAGATGGAGTTATGTACATTGCTGAATATAAATCAACTACTCTGCTGCATGGGGCATATTCAGACACTCCGCCTGCATGTTTCTATAATTATGACATCTAATAAGAATTGCCCAAATGTGCTGAGTGTATTTTATTTAAATTATTTAAATAATATTTATTGAAAACTGCATTTCAATATCAGTTCAGTCCTCAAAAATAACGAGTCCAAATTCATTCAACAAAATGTACATCACATTGAAGTTATTTTCCAAAGAAGAAAATATATTCCTGCCGCTAGACAATCAATATTCTGTCTTGACACTTCTACAACAGCCTACATGTGTTTCACTACTAAGCCCTTATTTTCTTTACACGCCTTTAAGTGAACTTCTTCGAGGCTTGTGATATTCTATTACACATGTACACATATAAACAATACTCAGGCTCAATTTGGTGGACTTGTGTCTACTTGCTGTATTCTCCTAAACAAATTTCACAGTTGATTACAATCAATAAATTGTTGTTCATTGTTCAATTAATTTCCTGTTTTCTCAGCCCCTAATTTCCGTTTCCAAACTTCCATTTTATTGCATTGAGATGATATTCCTTCAAAAGAATGTCTTCACACCTTATTCAGGCCTTACTTTTTCGTGACATTATAACCCTCGGGTTCTGGTGTTTTCATGCTCCGTAGCAGTGTTTGAGCATGTGTTTTAGTTGTATTGTTTGACCTAGCTTGATTGTTGATCCACTCTTTATCACTTATTAGCATCCGAGATGATTTGCCCTGGGTATGACCTGTTTTTGCTCCAAAACGAACACTCTTCTTCATGGCCAAGCAAACTAGATGCAGACCAACTATGAAACTTGCACACAGTGATTTAAAATTCCTCTCTACGGACATCATACAACATATTTCGACATCTCCACATCTAACTTATATACAATTGCCCCGGTCAATGCACCCTAGCGCCACGGGCACACAAGACTTCTATCTGAACAAGAAATGTCTCTATGGCCGAGACACAGACCATCTAGAAAAAGGCCTGCCACAGTACCCGGGTACTCCAGAACTTTGCCAATCAACACAGGCGCAAAGCTGTGTTGCATGTTGCCCTCTCTCGCGTAACCTAACCAACACTCCCCTGCCCTTTTCTAGATCTGCCAGAACGGCTGAACACCCTGCACATGGCGGTGGTGCGCAATATAAATCCCAGTTAACATAACATGCTAAAAGAAGTCTTTTTTGCATTCATTTTACTACCCATGAGAGAGCCTTTCTTAAACGGGGCGCTTTGACATGTACATAACACGTCCTGTTAGCAGAAGGTAAACAAACCAGCAGACAGAATCACAAAGATGTGGGAACAAAAACGCATTTTATGAATTTCTTTTCTTGGCAGGTGAGAGGGGAACGCAGCACTAAGAGGTGAATCACATTTGGAGTATGTGTTTAAATTGCTTCCTGAACCCCTGCTGCCGCAAGAGCACGTGCACTTAGGAGCGTGCCTTATTTTTTCAGGTGGCACACAGTGAAATTCTGTAACAGGGAAACCGGAGTTCCTGTGCTTCAACGTGCTCATGACCACCACCATGTTTACTGTGTGCAAATAAAATACCCCGAAAGAAGAGGAGGCATCTAATGACAGCAGACAATTTTCTCCAAACACTTCTGTTTACCTCCTCCAACCCAAAATGACGGATTACGCTTTTCCGGTCCTCTAGTGTTGGAATCAGGAAAGCGTTGATGGACTGATGTGCAAGTCTGGAAAGGATGTTGGATTTTGAGTTAAAGGCTGCTGCGATCTTGCACCCAGGCTGAAGGATGAAAGAATTGTCTGTCTTTGGCAGGTTCACGAAAGTAAGATGACATAGAGTGGCAATAGGGGCTGGTGATGCCTCACACCTGCATGCAGTTTGCACCATGGTGCTATGTTTGTGTCTTCAAATCTTGCAAACTACCTTCCCAGGTCAGTTCTGTAGATGCAGGCAATGCTAGCAAATAACAGAGGGAGTTTACTATGGTGTTTTGCACACTTGATTACATATTTTGTGGCCGGATTTGCTACCAGAAGTTGTAGTCTGGTACAGAGAACACAATTTTGGGTCAAATCTTGCAAACTACCTTCCCAGGTCAGTTCTGTAGATGCAGGCAATGCTAGCAAATAACAGAGGGAGTTTACTATGGTGTTTTGCACACTTGATTACATATTTTGTGGCCGGATTTGCTACCAGAAGTTGTAGTCTGGTACAGAGAACACAATTTTGGGTCAAATCTGATACCCGATAACAGATTCAAGTACAAAGTTGTGCCTCAACTTTTTTTTCTCTTCAACACACGTAGCTGGCTCCACTTTATTCCATTGACTTATACCAAAATATTTTCAGTGAATTGCTACACTGAAGGGCAAACACACCCACTATTGCTTTATCTAACGAGATCAGACTTTATGCAGTTTTTCCGTTACTATCTTACCCCCAAAAATGTACACCAGTTCTCCAGGTCCTGACGGTGGGAAAATGATCCCATATTGGCTGGCTTTAAATATGCCGATGCAGGGTAATTGGTTACCCTGTTCCAGATAGCCATCCACCGCGGCTTAGGAAAATGCTGGTCGGGAATCACAAGCCGGGTTGCGCTTAAGAGGCTCGTTATTCCAAGGAGCCATGGTAGTTCAACCGGGACTGAAATGGCACTTTGCTGCGAGACTGTGGTGTGCACCTCAATGGAGAGACTGATAAATGGCGAGCATGATAGGGCGGCTGCAAATCTGCTCACCTTTATGTGAATGCACCTGCACACCCTACTCCACGCACTACAACGGGAAGAAATTGGGCAAAGGTATATGGGTGAAGGGGGATCTCTTGCAATTGGGACTAGGCAAAATGTGCATAATGCAGTTGAGGAATGTGAAATAATTCCTGGGGCTCTGCCGCCACCCCGATTATTTCCACAAAAGAATTTTACAGAATTGTAATGCCAAGAACCTTGCTTGATTGATTGTTTTGTCATTTTGAATACCATTGACATGTTCCCTACTGCCTGGTTGTGAGCACACTGAGATGCTGCAGAACGTGCTAATGCAGAAAAAGAGAGGCAAGCTCCAGCCATTCCCAGTAGAAATACTACTGGTGTACCTCAGGCTCTGTGCTGGGCAGCTGCTCTACCCTAAGGATGCCCAAAGCCCTTGGAGACCCCAAAAACCACAGAAGGCTGTGTTCTTTAGCCAGTGTGGCTGGGTAGCCCCTAAGACGTCTTTAAGTCAGGGCGGTCTTCAATTTTGAAGTTCCCAAATGAGTGCAATGCCTGCTCTCCAAGCATCCTACCCTCCTGCCAATTTCAATTGTGTGGCTCCAACAGTGATGTGAAGACGGGGACACTCAAGCCAGTACTGGGCTTTTCTGGGAATCATATGCAAACATACGACCCTTTCCAAACCCCGTCCTTGTATTGCAGGTACCTCTTAGTATCGTAGTTAAAGGTGGGGGAGGAAGGGGCAACCAGGCAAACCACAAAAGTTTACGTGGACTAAAACAGAATTGCTGGGTCTAGGCCCCAGCCATGTACATGAAAAGCTACAGGTTGAGGAGGTTTCGCATCTTCAGAGGAGTCTAGGCTGAAGGGGAGTGGTCACAGAAAGAACTAGCAAAGTATTTCAACACATGGCCCAATGTGGCTGCAGGTGAACATTTTGGTGCATCCAGCGATAAGTAGTTGGGTATAAATCTGGCCCTCATCGTGTGGAGGCTAAATCTCTTTTGTACTCTTTTAATAGACAGTACCCATGGTATGTCTGTCCTTTCAGCACACAACTCACTCAAAAGTATCACTCTTACGCCAGTGTAAAAGTCTTTAATTGCACACGTCTGTCATGTATTAGAAACTGCCCTCACAAGAAAATAGCTTGTCAACGCTGGAGTGTTTTGCTCCTTTTCTTTCTGATCAACATTAATTTGAACCACAACCAATCCTTACACACCCTGCCCATCAATTCCCGTCTACTTTTGCAAGTGTTTGTCTGTTTGTTTCTATCATCCTCCAGCTTCCATAATCCTCTCAGTCTTTCCCCATTTTCTTTCTACAACAGAGCACCATTTAGTTCTCCAAGGCTTCGGGGAACAATTTGTCACGATCCAGGCAAGCCTTAACATGGTAAGACCACTATGGCGGTGATGTGAACAGTATACAAACTTAAAACATTAACATATAAGAACAATACTTAGCTTTGAGCGGTGCCTCTATAAAATGAAATCTTAGTTTCTAGAATTTTGAAGCTTAACAGCTCCAAGACAGAAATGTTCATCCTTCACCCCAGGACCTACTTAAGACCCTGTCTCTTATTTCAACTGTGACCAATCATCAGCTATTGTAACCAAGAAAGTGTATATTCTTTCACCCTGTTAGTTCGGTTTCTCCCTACATCTGCTCAATGTTTGTCTCTTGTCACTATCGCCTCCCTCGCCCATTGTCCCTTTATTCCATTGGCCCGAGAAAAGATCACACTTTTCGTGGGGACTTTTTTTTAATGCCAATCTCGACTAGGCCATTGTCCTTCACCTGGCATAAGATCACATTACCTCCAGGAAAAGGCTCAACATAAAGCGACTAATCAGATCTGCAGGTAACACGCATGTAACATGGTGACCTTCAGAAACTTCTCTGGCACATGCCTATGAATAGGAATATGAATGACACCCAGCTACTGACATGAAATTATTGAGTGTTAGGTGCTAGAGATGTCATTGTGCTCTGCTCCACTTTTTATGTGTCCCCAAGCCTCAACATATTACCAGAGTTGGGCGGGGCTTTACAACGCATGCGAACGCATGTCCCTGCTCTGTGGAAAATCTCTTCCCAGTGATTTGCGAGAAAGGACACAAACTTCTTTTCGGGCTTCATCTGAATTGCCTTGTTGGCTGGGAGGGAGATGGGGTGTAAGAAGGGACTCCACAGCACGCGAAGCCAGTCTGCCTTTGATGAAAGAGAAAAGCTGACCAACTTCATAGAACTGTGCGATGTAAATACAATACTATACAAATCAAATGCTATGAAGAAAAATAATAGTAGACAGAAAAGTTCCCCAACTGGGAGGATAGCTCAGGGGCAACGAGCTCGCCTTGGAAGCAAGGCGATATGGAGCAACACAGATCCGATCCCTAGGTCCGTGCTTAGAAACCTCTGGATATTAAGTGCGTTATAAATAACAATTATTATATTATAAACTTCTAAAATCATTGAGCATACTTTTGCTTTTCAATCAAAAAAGCACACTGCATGTCATTTTGGCAAAGCCTCTTGGCTCTCTTTAACAACAGATTCTCGTAATATTGTATTTTGTTAGGAAGGTTAAACTACAACTACAAAACACTGTTTCTCTTAACCGGCCTCTAAGCTACGTACACACGTATCTATGATATTATCTCCCGATCAGCTATTCATTCGATCTGCCCTCTGGACGTTCGCAATAACCTACGATATTTTGGTTCCAAAGCTGCGAGTTTTAGTACCGAGGGGCGGTTCGGTAAATCATTGGGCCTGGGCAGCAGCACGCCCTTCTCTTTCAATACCGCGAGAGCCGCCTGTGAATGAGATGTACCACCTGTGAGAGGGCCCGTGCCCGCCCACCCCTTCCCGCCGGCTCCCCACCCTTAGGTGGCTGCGCTCTTCCACTCTCTGATAACGCCCTCTCGGTGTACTAAGTACCTCACACGAGTCCGGCTCTACAAGCAATTTGCGCGTTTTTTTAAAATTGTTATCTTTCCTGCGGGGAACACATGGCGAGCGGCGAGAGTTAACATGGCGGCCTGGAAACTGTAGGTGCGTTCGGTGGCTGCTGCTTGTATCCGTGCTGCGGTGGGCATGGCGGGGGTTGGGCGGAGGGTGGGGGGCTACCAGCGTTGCGGTGAGGGTTAACGCCGTGAAGGTTAAAGGACTTACAGTAACACAGTGAAGACAGAAACATCACACACAGCCTTTCCTGGCAAGAGGCTCGCAGAGGGTAGGAGGGGACTGCGGAATGAACTCTCCCAGGCTTTGTCTTCAGCCTTTCCCAAGGCCCGGCCTGGCCCCTTTGATAAATGACACATGTCATTCTGTCAGTGCCTGACACTGCAGCTGGGAGGGCCGCTGATGAACGGCTCCTCTGAAAAGGAAATCAACTTTTTGGCGCCGAGTGAGACTGTGCCCTGTATAAGGATGTTGTTTCCACACAAAAAAAGTCGAAAGATAGATTTAGTTTTTTTTTTTTTTTTTAAGTTGAAAAACAGATTGAACGACAGCCTACACTTAACATAAATTAACTGGGTAATGGTGAAATGTGCTCGCCTGTGATAAATAAAAGCTACATTAGTCAATTATTAATCACACTGCAACTTGCAGCCAAAGCCCGCGTCTTAGATCGGAGTCCTGCGCTGCCTTACAAACAGATAAGACAATGTTTGATAGATGCCCTGCACAGGGCAATCGGGGAGAAATCAAAGGCCCGGTGGTTTAAACAGGGGGGGTGGGGGGGTGATGCAGAAGTCCTGGAGGCGGGAAACGGTGCCTTGGGGACGCTCAAAGTACTCTGGATAAAACACTGCACCGCATTTCCTACACACCTGCCACCCGTGTTCTAGCTGAAATGCGAATAAAATGGTTTATCATACCGGCGTGACACCGAGAGGCAAACATGCCCCCGCAGGCACAGGCTACTTTCTAGACCGCATTGGTACGCACATCTTCCACGGCGAGCACAATGTATTTCCCAAGCCATCACGAGGCTGCCTCCCTTTGCTTTGCCTGGGGTCAGAGGGGAATACTTTCTTGCATCATGCTACCCAACACCTGCAACACATTTGAAAAGTTGCAGAACATATTTGTAGTAATCTGAAAGAAAACATTCGTGTTGGGCCGCTGTTGTCCGGGAACTGCCGTGGGGTTAGGCGGGAGGGGGTGGGTGGGGGCTATGCATATCTGTAATGAACCTTCATGCAGGTGTTTCACTTCTGATTGACAGCTTGAAGCATCTCCGATCACGCTTGAGCTATCTTGTTTCACATGTCATGCTTTGAGACGTTGCAAGAGTTGTGAGGACATAAGCAAGTCGGGTGGGGTTCCATGCAATGCCCCCTTGTTGGGTTTCACTGCAAACAATACTATAGCCAATGCCCACTCGTGTCCACCATCTGCTTCATGAAAATCCATCCCCTTGCATAACTTTAAAACATTCACAATGCCTTTCTGACCCAAAAAAAAGGTTGATGCTGTATTTTGGTTTCCCCTTCATTGACGTCCGTACATTTCCATTTCAGTGACCATGGAAGGCCACGTGGCCCTTTTGAGGCAACCCCAAGAACCTGTGGCTTCCAATGAGACAATGACCTTCTAGCCATCCGGTGAGCTGTGGTGACTAGTAAGTCATCAGAAGTACTCATTTTGTGGCAGAATATGGTGGCGGCAGACATTCCGACCCCCCTCCTCCCCCACTCGGTTTCATCCCTTTGCTGGTTTCCATAACTGCTAGAGGGCAGAGGCTCAACATCAAAATGAATGCCACCCTATTGCGGATCACAATGGCCTTGTGGGTGGTGGAACCTGCGCGGTTCACGCTTGGGCCATTGATATTGACAGAGAGGAGGGACAGACACCTGTTTATCCATGTTGCTGGTATTACCACCCATTCTAACCAAGACGTTGCCCTACAGAAATTGATTACCCATAGCACGGATCACCGTGGCATACATGTAGGACTCTCTTCTTTGGCGAAATGCCACCTGCTGCACCGAGGCCTGTTGTGTTACTGTCGCATTGGTGTCTAGGTTTGGCACAGGCATCCCGCTCTGCTCTCCAAAGCAGGAGGGGTCGATTTGTGCATGCCTTGGGCATTCAACTGGTAATTTGGGCTAACAGGGCCGGGAACATTGACCATTGAGGCATATTTCAGATAAGGCTTTCTAATTAAACTATGGGACTGATTCACAGAACGTTTTCCTATGGGATTGCGCCATTATAAAATGCGCCCGAGAATCAGGCCCTATGTGCACATACACACACGCCTGCTTCAAACTACACGCATAGATATCATGTATAGGAGCGGCAGCAGAACTGAATGCCCCTAATCAATATGAAGACAACAACATGCCAAAAATGAACAATAAGAATAAGAATATTATTGTCTTCTTATATAGCGGTTCCTGCCAGACACCTCTAGCTTCTAGGCGCTGCAATAACAAGAGTTAATATTACCCCATTTGGAATGGTACTTGATTTATCGACCTCAGAAGGGTGAAAGGCTAATTCGGCCATTCTGCAGATTAAAACGTGCAAAGTGCCGGACCAGTGCTTTACTCGTGTACATATCCCACCCTTGGCAAAAGCAAGGGAAACATTTTAAAAAGGTGAGAAAAACAGAATAAGAACCTGCACTTCAAGATTTTAGTCGAACAGCATTAAAGGCAATCTAGGTGTCAAAAATAAATAAGATTGGGTTCTTGCATAGTGGTTCATGCATGACTCCTCCAGCTTCTAAGCGCTGTATCAACAACAGTTACTATTACCCCCTTTGGAATGGTACTGGATTTATCGACCTCAGAAGGGTGAACGGCTAATTCGGACCTGCCGCAGATTCAAACTTGCAAAGTGCAGGCTGCCCTCTCATGTCAGAGACCGATGCTTTACACGTGTACATATCCACCGTTGGCAAAAGCAAGGGGAACAATTAAAAAAGGCGAGCATGACAAAAGAATAGCTCAGGCCTACGCGGTGTACAATTACTCCATCCCTTTCCCACAGAAAGACAGCCCATGGTCCTTTTGAGCACAACAGGTCAGCTGCTCTTTGCGGCAAACGCACAGTAAAATCATTGTCAGAAAAAGAACAAAAGGAAAATAATCTTTAAACATGTTTGAAACTTTTTTTGGGTTCATGTTTGAGTTTGAAAAATAGTATTTCCTCCAGCACTCCTAGATTTTTAAATGGTGCACGGCATCGTCTTTCACGGCACCAAGGTCTACCACTTTTCAAAAGGTTGCACTCTTGCTTCATGGCCTGTCCTTGATGTGACACTTCCGCTCATCAGAAAGGGATTTATATAATAATCCTGAAGGTGAAGAACAGACATCTGTCAGGGGCGCCGGCTGGGTTTCACTGAGAAATTTAAGAAGGGGGACAGAAATCCTGTTAAGCTGCGCAGTCCCCATCAGACATCAAAAGGTAATAATTAAAGGCGACAGGCAACATCAAATATAAATGTGTTGTGGGTGGGAGCGGGGGGGGGGTTGTGAGGGGCACACCGGCTCTCTCAGTGTGTTTGTGTGTGTGTTGCATTCCCATCTCCTGAAAAGTAGGGGGGAAAAAACAATTTTACAAGTTTAAACTGAAGTCTTTTAAAGCTTGCCATCTGTGGGTACATGAACTACGGATGACCCCGAGTGATTTGCACTCTGCTCAGAAATCCCATAGAAAGCACAGGAAAAAGTATCATTAAGAATGACTGATGACTGCCAGTCATGGTTGACCTCACCCCAAGCTTTGGTCTCTGCCTCAGTAATAAGCTGTCCTTTATTAGCACCAACACTCCATAAAAGGGGTGTGTTTAGTCACAGGATAGTGGCCTTCTAATGCTCATTGCTCCTAGCGGGAAGATTGATCGGTGCTGCCTTTTTTATGGCCCCCTGCGCGGTACATGTACGGTGGCTGCAGTGCTGCTGCGGCGGCGTGTCAGGGCCTGAAATGCCGGCGAGAGGCAGGCACGCACAAGAGGGAGAGAGCTGCGCCAGGAGGGGGACAACAACATGGATTCCGTCTTGCTGCTTTTCTGTACGTGCCAGTTGTGCAGGGCTAGCAACACAAACCGGGAGAAAAGGAGGGAGACAGGAGATGGGGTGTAAAAGGAAAAGAACAATTTAGGGTGCTAAAAAAATAACTTATGACCGCTTCCCGATTGGCAGATATGAAAATTAGTTCAGGGTTATTGGAATGATTTGCCATGCCTCTCAACACACACGCTTGTTTGTGGTGGGTGTCAGCCGCCATGTAATTAGCTCACTCACGGCCAAGCCTTATACGTTGAGGGCTATGAATCTGCCCAAAATCACAAAATGTAGTCTAGGTGAAGCCAGAATTGGGCCCAAAGTCGCCTGCCTCCACAAGTTGCCACTAGACTAGACCGCAATCACAATCTATCTTGTGTCCTTCCATTTTGTGGTGTCATGGTCTGGCCAGTAATCACAATGCAATTCCACTGCGAAAATATGAATTATTATTTATTATAATTGTGGTATTTATTTAGGACGGATCTAGCTTTGAAAAGCCACAGTGCGCTTTGCAGAGCTATACAACAATACCGATACATAACAGTGAATATACAGCGGGGGTAGGATGAGGAGGGGTACAGCAGTACCAGGTGCATGGGGGAGAAGGGCAGGCGGCATCTAGCCAGTCAGGTGGCGTGAGGGGCTACACGATGGCCTAGTTAGCTAAGTTGTTCAACTGCTTCTTCTTCATATCAATGGTGCCTGGGGAATGTTGACTTTCAAGCTGTTTGCACAACAAAGTTCTAAAGGCAGTCTGTGAAAAAAACGGTGTCAACCGTTTTGAACTGACCAAAGATGGGAAAAAAAAGGCCCAAAAACTAGTACTTGGGAGTGAGCCAAGTGGGCATTACCCACACCACCAGACGTGTCTACCCCTAAAGGATTGCAGCACAAGTACAGCAGGGTTTGAAATTGAGGTGGGCTGGGAGCTATTTAGCTCCTGCTTGTGGCCCAAACCAGCCTGGTTAGCTTGACACCATCAGCTACGAGGAGCTACTTTTGGCTCCCCAGGCCAACTGATACCGAACAAACACACCCATGTGGATTTAACTGTGCATTTATGACAATCTGCAAATACGCATTAGGACACTGCTATACAACATTAATGGGCAAAGTGATATGTTTGCATCTTATGTGGAAGTTCGCTATGCAGTAAATCCTGGTTCCTCTGTGGTAGCTCCTGGTCACTGGTTATTTCTGGATACACAGGAGCTGCTTTTAGCTCCCGCTTATCAAATCTTAATTTTGATCTCTGAACAGCCAGCAGAGGTTCAACCAGACGAACTGCAAGCAAGATCAGAAATTACCTACGCTTAAGTCCATTTCATAAGGGGGCATGCGATCAAGGCAACTTTTGTGCATGGTGTTACTTCATTAAATTAATTCCTATACTTAATACCACGCAATTCCTCAGGTGTTTTCAAACAGAAGGAAAGTCAGGTCATAAGGGAACTGTGAACTAAGAGTAGACACCCAAGCCCTGTGCCAATCCCTAGCTTTGGTTTAATTGGGGAGAGTATGGAAATGGATCTACCACTGAGCAAGACTCCCAAACCCTACTGGCAGTTGCCATGAAATCTGCCCGTTTTCCCAATGACCAAATTCCATTGGGCGGTGGCACCAGTTTACTGAAAATCACCATCAGAGCTAGAACCCCGGACACTCTTGCTGGCGGCCTGATCGGATGGGCGGTGGGACCAAACAAGTTGGATGTTTGAGGTAACCGGATCCCAGTAAACGAGTGCACTGCAAAATTCGGACAAAAAATACAAATAAGACACACAGTACCAAGCCTACAGTGGCCCATAAGGGCCATGCCCACCCAAATGGCAAGAGTCGCAATATGGCAGACCCAAAAGCATTACATCACATGTAATTGGACAAGTTCAGGGTTGTGCTTAAGTGCTTAAGCTGGTTACCATACGAAGAGCATGCTTGAAAAGCCCACAAGCAGAGCTCTTATTTTGAGAAGTTGCAAGCCGCGAAAGGGACCAATTGACTTTAGTATAGGCTACAGGGGAATGTCTCAACCGGAAGTAAAGCTACCAGGTTGTCCTCAATTTCAGAAAAGCAGAGAAAACGTGTGTTGCCATTAAGACGCACTTAATACCAAAGAGGTTTCTAAGCATGGCCACGAGATTCGAACCTGCGTTGCTCAGAGTCGTCTTGCTTTCAAGAAGAGCACGTTGCCACTGAACTATAGTACTAGGCAGTTATGGAAAGAGCAGATTCCTTCCTCCAACGAGCTCAACTAAATACTACAGTTCGGCACCTTGAGCCTCGTTGGTGGCAGGGGTATGGGTGATTGCAGGCCTACGACTATTAAATATACATATTCCGTGTTACCCAACATGTTCTTCTTTAAATGTTGCCACACACATGCTCCTACTGTTTTGATCAAATACGTCATAGAACAGAAGTCTTCCTGGACTGGCGCAATGAGGCAGTACATTCCATGGTATGCGGTGTAGAAGGACAACACATGCTTTAAATTGTACTTAACTTTAGCTCTATCAGTCTAGATTGCCACATTATTCTTCATTTTCCTGTCCTACATAAAAAACGAAATGCTTTGTAGCACAAAAGCCAGCCAGATCCTATCCTTTTTACAATGGAAAAGATTTTTCTAACAGCTTTTCAAAGGCGCTGCACGACTTCATGATAACAAAAGGATTTTGAGAGTACTTGAGTTTCACGTCTGAATTCGACACCTAGCAGAACCAGCCATCAAAACACCAGAGCGGGAAGAATACAAGTGGGTGATAGGCAAAGACACAATGCAAGCTCCCTGCAAACCAAATGGGGAAAGTGGGATCTGCAGACCTGCAAACACGAGCGCTAGGTGTCGGAATAATGTGCACAGGTTGCAACCCACAACACTTCCTGGCACACAACAGGAAGAGATTCCCCCCAAAGAGAGAGTGGCAAGGTCCATTCAATAATAATTGCACGCAAGGCAATCCCTGAAAAATCCACAAAATGGAACCTGTCGTCCTAACTAACTGTAAAATGAGTTGGTTGGCATGAAGAAGAGAATGGGTCGAAACAGCCGTAGCAATTTATATCAGTTAATAGGTTTCATGACACCTTTCGACCCACCTAATAGCAAACTATTCACCTGCCCCATGCTAGTGCTATGTTATGTTATTGAGCATTTGTATAGCGCCTTTCACCAGTGGCATGATCCCAAGCCATGGTGGGATGAACGGCCTCTCGGGGACGTAGTCCAGGTCGATAGAAAAATAGGGTGGTAAGTAGTGTGTGTGTGTGTGTGCACTCCGTATGTGAGCAGCTAGGCCAACACTTTGTGGTGGGTAGCTGCATTCTTATGCTAGAAGTAGTGTTGAGGCATTCATACCGCTCTACTCGTGGTTTGTCCACCACTTTAGCCCCAACCCCCCAAAAAGCGCTTTGCCACTGTGTCCCTGAAAATGTACTTACAGCATGCAGTATATAGCTATATAATTTCTATTACCACAGGTGGTATCTACATGCTTTACTGTAGGCCGCTCAAGCCCTAGATGGAACTGCCCTTGGAAGTGGGCCTACCAGTGGAAGTTGGTTGACTCCGCCAGTCTCTTCACACAACTTTCTGCAAAAGGCAGATCAAACAAACAAAAAACATCCTCAGTATATGCGCCCAATGGAAAGAGGAAAAACCCAGGAGCCCCAACATCTGCACACCATACACTGAGATGCAAGCCCACCGTAATCATACCCAGCAATCCCACCAAGGTGACTGACCGAACAGGAACATGAACATTAGCTCCAATAGTGTACATTGCGTTTATTCGTGAAAGTGGGAGAGACTGCAGATTGTTGATGTGCAAAGGCTTTGCCAATGAGGCGAGATGATCATTACGACTCATCAGTACCGGCCGACCTTCTTGATCAATCCCTTATTGCTACTCGAAATCGCATAATGGTTGTGTATAATAGACAGTGGGTGCTGAAAAGGATGGTTATTCCACTCATTTTCGTTCGATGACTGAATTAACGTTCCATGGTGGGGTTCTCAGCCCTGGGAATCGTAACAATAACGGGAAAATAAAATCATGCACGGTCCGGATCCTTTCTGCTTGCATCTGTTCTCTTCGATCTTGAGAGTCTCTGCTCTGCTATTCCAGCATCCCCCTTAATTTCCTATTGTTCCTCCCTCAGTGGCGAGACTTGTGCATGCCAAACTCATTCTTTTTGTTGTGCTAACTTCAGCTTGAGCAATTCGCTATTTCTCGGTGGGGGAACAATGTCAAAAACCATATCTGACGACGAAGCCAGAAGTCAACCAATGCTAATTCTACGAAACTGAAAGATCCACTTACTCCCCCGCCGATTGAATAGCTCACTCACCAGTGACCCAAAAATAGAGAGCAAACCAGCAAAAACTAGCACACTTTGCAACAAGCTCAATCCCACACATACACACACACACACATATAAAATGCAGACCCATTTTTGTTTTGTTTGTGTGTGTATCCTTTGTTTGTATAGTGTCTGTCCGTAGGGAATTTGTTATACATATAGCTGAATTGAGGAACTGGGGTTCAAAAATGTCAACTTACTGCTTTTTGGTTATTCTTATTATTTATTAGCTTTAGTAATGTTGTATTATAAAAGTTCTGAGATTATTTGACTTGTAGTTAATGTTATTCCTCAAATGTATTGGACATGTAATTTGCTATAAATAAAAAAATAAAAAATAAAATGCAGATCAATTTTTCTTTCCAAATTGACTTTTCAGCTCAAATGGTCCTGTCTTCATGTATTTTCTTACTTGCTTTGTATAGTCCTGACATGTGGCCCAGGAACAATGTTAGAGAGCTTGGGGGTATTCACACACACAGACTAGCTAATAAATGTACGCATGGATATTAAAAATTGCTGTGGCATGATATTTTTAGTGGTGATGAGGTGCATGCGAGTAAAAGCATGTGCACGCTATCGCCACCTCCAGATATAATTTATTCCCTCTAATTCCTGTTAAAACAAATGCAGACAGCTGTGATGCCGCCTCGGCCTAGTCAGAGCTTACTTGCTTGTTAAATAAAAAAATAAGGTAGACAAACCACAAAATGTGCTAAATTATCAAAAAAGTGACAAACAAAAAGCATGTGTCTAGCTAGCAGTGAAATGGAAAAAAAGCTTTTAAAAAAGTGGTCAATGAGGTCTGTCTGCCTCGTGCAATGTGATAGCAACCCACTCCAAAGAGATGAGAAAAATGCACTCCTGAGTCCCCTTTGAATATTTAAATTCCAAACACAAACTTAACCCCATGTGGAAATCGAATTTTCAAGGAGGGTAAAGGCTCATGAGAAAGCTCTCTAGTCGGTCAAAAGCATAAAGTAATGTATACGCCCTCAAAACTGGCCCTGGTCACATACAAAATGATCAAATACCCTACACACATACTTTCAAACAGATGTGTGTGTGTGCAGTGTTTAGTGACAGGTGATCACAGCATTCCAGTTGATTATTTCCTTTTCTGAATGCTGCAGTCACCTACTGTGACTACCATGGCCGAGGATTATGGAGTTCATAGTCCACTGCTGTGACATCACTGCAGGAGGATGAGGCATTTTCTCTGTGTGGCCTTTGTTTCTCCTTTTTGGTTTGGTGTGGGGTGAGTGAGGGAGAGAGAAATTTGTTTTGTATGTTATATATTCTGCCATCCTGCGTCCCCTCTACGTGCCCTGCAATGCACACAGAGTGTAAAAGGACACAGGGTAGACCCCTAAACAGCATACCCTTCTAGAAGGTTGGTTTCTTACTAGAGAATACACTGCATCTTGGTTTAGGCAGCCCGAGCGAAGCATTTGTTGTATATCAGATGTTACTTGGAACCCCTCGGTGGACTATATCCATGTAGTTAGTTGATAGTTACCCATCTACATTCTTATACATGTCCACTACCAGAAAGTTACACCATTTCATGTATCTCACTGCTGAGGGAAGGGTAAGTCCTGACTTCCAAGTGGCGCAGCTTCGGCCGAGTCACCCAGCACTCCCTCTCAATGAGCACGTGACATTGCACATTCTGGCAAAAGTTTCTATATTGGTGCTCATACTTTATTCAATGTGCTACATGTTTTACGTACTGAATTCTTGTTCAATGTTTTTACATTTAATAAACATCTGTACATGAGTCAGAATTGTGAGAGTACCTTCATGGCCTAATAAATAAAACGACTAATTAATAAAACTAAAAATACGTCCTTTTTGTATGCACTACATGTTTTGGAAAAAAAACAGTGGTCAGGTTTCCATTTCCACTTGATTTCTACATTGCCAAAACACTTCCATGCACAATAAATCATGGCAGAACAGCACAATTTCTTGGGGAAACATGCACTCGCCAATACTGCATAAGCACTTCTTTTACAATTCCAGGGTTCGAAATTGACAGGAGCTAGGACCTATTTAGCTCCTGCTTGTATCTTAGGAGAGCATCGTTAGCTTAAAACTAACAGCTACCAGAAGCTACTCGTGTCTCCCCAGAGTAAGTGACCTCATACAAACACAACTATGTGATATTAATTGTATATGTTTGAGAATGTGTCTAAAAGGAGAATAAAGAACATACCTAAGGAACATTTAAAGCATAACGGACAACATAAATTGGACAAAAAGTTTACACCTCGCAGACAAGTTGGAGTTGCTGTGCACTATATACTAGCTCCAGGTACCCCAGGGGTAGCTCCTACCTACTTAGAAATTCCCAATAACCAGAAGCTGCTTTTAGCTCCTGCTCATAAAATCCTAATTTCGATCACACAAATCTCCCTGAAAAATAGCCTCTTAAGAAGCAAGTTAAAACTTAGCTCAGTACCTTTTTCTGAAAACAACTCCTTCGAAAAAGTGGGTGTAATGCCACAGACAATTGTGCGTTTTCACATGTCGCATTATATAACGATTCCACAAGAGCAGCCTGCAACAGGATACACACACTGGGCCTTATTGACAAAGATTTGCACCAGAGCAAACCTGCAGGTGCACAATAGCATGCCATATTTGCACCCGTTTTATTATGCCTGAGTCACAAAGCATAGAACTGAATCAAATCCGAGATGTCTGGTGCATCTCTGAGATGCTCATGGCATGCACAAATGTGATTCACAAAGATTTGCTGTAGGGCAGCTTAGAGGTGCACCACGCATCCCCAGGAGTCCTCCAGTTTTAGGCTTTGGGAAGCTGGTAAGGCAGCAGGTGCCAATGCAAGATGCTCATAGGCATTGCCCAGTTTGCTCAGGTGCATATCTTTGTGCATCAAGTCCAACTTTCTGTAAATCAACGTCCACGTTGTATTTGCAGTACACTAGACTTCTGTGCAACTTGTAATAGTTTTACATGCTGTAAATGTTTAATATTATAAAGATTAGTATTACCGGGGCAAACATTCACTAGACAGCCATAAAGGTCACCTCAATTCTATCCATGCACACAGCACACCATTTCTTACTCGCTAAGAGTCAAATATCACTAGCCACAGGTTAATGGCGAGTGTACATTTTGCACCCTGAAGTGACTCAATACCAGTTGGCAAACACTTGGTCCTGTCCTTTCCTTTCCCAAACTCTTATTATCTACTTTCTTAGTCCAGTCTTATGATGTGGACTGAGCAAGAACTACTAGCAAGGGTAAAAATGTCAAGATACAAGCTACTAGCCAGATATAAAAAGTTACTTGCCACCACCGATCTGCACATACACAGAGTGCACCAAGAGTCAATAATCACTAGCCAATGGCTGGTGATGAGCACACATTTTGAAACTGCTACAAAAAATCCCCAAATTCTATATACAACTTGTTAAATTACAGAGATTGTATGCCTGGCATCTAGTGGTTACTTGAATGAAAAAAGTGAAGGTCACTGTGATGATGGCTTACTGAGCATAGTTTTAGAATATGTTTGTTTTTCAGTCATCGTTTCTAATTGATGGAGCGTTTTCCAATGGGGTTTTGCCATTATAAAACACTTCTGTGAATTAGGCCCTTAAACATAATGTGACTTTAACTGCAGTTTTTTAATGAACTATACTTTTCTTTTGTTTAGCAAAGTGAAATTTTGCAATTAAAAAATGGCCTATGGCTAGAGGCTTTTTTTCGCCAGTCTTCATCCCAACACAGCACACCAAACTCCTGAACGTAAAGCGAAATACTGCTTTAACAATGGCATTAGAATAGTAGTTGCATTGAATTTGCTATATTTTAATGAAAAGGCAGAGTGCATGAAAAATTCCATCCAATGCCTACTAATTACCTTTACTGTCTCCCCATCTCCTACCTGAACTTTTACTGTTCCTGTCTGTCTTCCTCTCTCGATGCAACAGGCACACACAGAAAAAAAGAAATATAGTTATGATGTAAATATGAATGCTTCCTTCACTTTTCATTCATTGCAGAAATCACTGTGCAAGAATGGTAATGAGCGTTACATTGTGCAGAAAGGACTTGCAAGATGGTTGAGATAATTCTCTCTCCTCCCAAATCCAATACCTAAACTGGTCCCTATGCCAAAGAAAAACGAATGCCTGTGGTGCCATTTTTAAAGGACCTTTCATGATTATTTAACTCCTAAAGGATCCCGCGAATCAGATTTACAAGTTGTTAAATGCAACCTCTCCACTGACTCAAAATGTGTTGCGTTATACCTGAAACATTCCTAATTTGAAGTCAGAGGAAGCTAGTATACATTCTTAAGTGGAGTAAGGTTACGTTTGCAACCTTTCCCCTGCCCAATCTTTTTGAAGGTTGCCGAAGAAAATGTGCATCAGTTGTCTTCATTGCATGCTGACGAGATGGGGAATTCAAGATCTTAATTTTCTATTTACGTGACTGCTATTTGAATCCTGGTGTCAAGATGCAAGGTTTTTACAGGCTGAGTATAATGCACTTCACGGTTTGTGGATGAATTTTAGAAAAGCACATACAAAAGGGGATAATGATGCAAAAAAGCTACTATGCTTTTTAGAAATAATGATATTTTGAAATTATTATCTCAGACACAGCCCGATCTCTACACACCATTTTGCCAAATGGCAATTTTCCTGTGAAATATCTGTGGAATTGGTGCAAATTTTTCTGAATCAATGAGTTCCACAATTATTTCAGCCAATCAACTCTTCAAAATGATAAATCACTGGGCAAACCAACACCCAATTTACTGCACACAAATGGATTGCCACAAAGGACAAGGTTGTGATAATTTCAAATAGATATGCCAACTGGAATTTTGCATTTAACACAGAAGTGACAATGGAAGCGAATTATGTAGCTGCTAGGGAGCTGCTTGGGCTACCGAAGTGATTTACCTGCTCAGGTAGACGGCCACCTCGGTGCAACCATGAACGCTTAACACAACTCCTTATTGTAAAAGTGATATGAGATATTCCCCAGTCTCCTGCTGAATGCACGGATTATTGTAAACAGCATAACAAGCTGTTAATAAGTGCACTTTGTTTATATTTGAACATATACTGGGAGACACATTATGTTATACACACACAAACGCCGGCATGACTATGATGGCATGTAAATATAGAAGATACATATGTGTGTATTATCGTCCTAAAACACTGTTGAGGGGTTCTGGTCATATGACCAAAAATTCAAAAATTTGGCATGTCATTATGGTGCTCTAACAAACTTACTTTGTTGGTTGTGTTTTAAAAGAAAAATGTTATATGCAATTTATTTGGGCTTCCAATTGGTTGAACATTCACAATTTACAGGAATTGCATCACTTTTATCAATTACAGTCCACGGCTCCTGGATTTTACAGAATTCTGTGCAATTAAGGGTTTTAATACCGCTGTGGTTTGTGAAATAATAGCCAAATTTAAAATATAAATTAAGTTATCAGCCGATTTGTTAAGGACTCTGTTTTGTTTGAAGACCTGCGCCACGTTGTGCCATCAGACCACTATGGTGGTGATGGGCGCAGTGGATAACATAATATTTCAAGTAACTACTAGACACATGTTATACCACCAAAGTAGCAAAACAACGATTTGATAAAGGTCCTAATTTAGACTAGATGTTCCTCCGCTACCACAATCGTGATGAGTTTCCACCTCTTAAAGAAAATGGGAGCAACCGCTTAGACAGAATATTCGAAATCTACAACTAAAATCTTTCCTCAATTACATTTTTGGGTGCCAGTTTTTGGTTTAAAGTTCATCTGGGGACAAGGGTTGATTCATTGCAAAAGTTAAAGGAGCCTCCAACAAGTAGTTGCCTGAAGAATCACCACAAACACTTGTTTCTGGAAGTGTGCAGGAACCCCTAGGAAAGGAGTTTGGGCTCCAAGTCTAAGACGACCTAAAATGAGACTTTGAAAAGTTGACCTTCGAAAAGGTCAACTTCCTTTCCTCTATATTTGTCTTAGAATGACTGAGCATTGGGAACTAAGCATGAGCACAGCCATCCTCACCCACGGACATGGCTAAAATTCTACAGAGGCGAAGGGAACATTACCACCGGACCCCACCCATGGACCTCAAACATTTTAATTTTAAGGTGAGAGCGGTGATAAATTAAATAAGCATCAAGTCTAGTGTGCATTATGTACTTAGTGATTCAAGCCTATAAATCTTTCATCGAACATATTTATTAAATGTAAAGACATGTAGTCATTTGTATATTCCCAAAATGTAAGTGTAAAAGACTGTCCATCTTGTAATGATTACCAACAATCAGAAAATCATTTATACGTTGCTTCTAGGCTTTGATCATCTGCTTTACACAGTAAAACAAGTAATCAATTCTCATTATATACAGAAATGTGGGAGCCCCTAATCTGAGAACTAGCTTGCACAAATAACTTCTATGGGTTGGTTCCCACTAAGGAGGGTCTCCAACCACATTTTAGCTCACTATACCTTTCACAGGGAGAAATATTTGTATTTATTTATTTATAAGCATTTGTAAAGTGCCTAAGCCCAGAGGCATCAAGGCGCTGTTGCGAACCAGTTAGACAGAACATATCTTGTGGAAAATGACAAACGGCAATCAAAGAAATAAAGAAAGTATCAGTATCTTCTCTCCCAATGACAGAGGTCAGGCAGAGATTAGGTGAAGAGACAAGGTTTAAGGGCTTTCCTGAATGCCCCATGAGAGTTTGGGTTACTGCTCTTAGAGATGGTGGGAGGGAATTCCAGTGAGATGCTACTATGACCGGGAAACTGGCACCTCCTCCTCTGATGTGTGTGAACTTCGGCTGTGCGATGTGGCGTAGGTCGGTAGACCTTACCTGCTTAATATGGTTTGTTCTGATGATTTTCAGGCCCAGATATTTGGGTGCTGTGTTCAGCAGGAATTTGGGAGTGATGGTAAGGATTTTGAAATTAATCCATTCCTGGATTGGCGGGCCAGTGTACCTTCTTTCTAGCAGTGAAGTTATGATCACTTTTGGAGATGTTAAGTGCAGAGCGAAGTGCAGTATTTTGGATTACCTGCATTTTACAGATATTTTTCTTGGATGTGCCTGCCGAGAGGGCATTGCAGTAGTCATGTCTTGCTCCAGTTATAGAACCTGCTATGGTAAGGCATCTGGACAGTGTAAGAAATTGTCTGTCTCCGTTAAGTAGTTTGGCCGTGTATGCTGCTGAAGAGGTCGATTGCATTGACTTGTTTTGTGAAGGAGAGAGTGGAATATAAGTGGACTCCCATGGTTTTCACTGAAGCTGCAGGCGGGATTTTAATACCTTCGATCATGAACGAAGAGTATTGGGGGGAGAGTTTTTTGGACCACCCACAACACAAATCATTACCGAAATGCTAAGCTATTCTCCTCTGAAAAAAGACCCACAACCTCAGTGACGTGTTGCAGCCTTGTTAGGCATCACAAGTGAGGTGAAGACATGCTTCTCTAAGCACAGAGAGCCTCTCTAAGCATAGGCTAGAACACACGTTTGGGATTGATGTTGCTACTCTTGTTCATAGGAAACATGCCTCGCATTTCAGTCCTTATCAGCGGGGCTGGCCTGAAAGGCAAAAGGATATTTCCCCTCTGTGAAAGAGTGTGCTAAAACAAGGATGTAGACCCTCATGAGTGGGAACCAACCCATAGAACAGGTTATTTAGTCATGGCTGTTCTCAGTCAAGGGGCTCCCAGATTTCAGTATATCATACTTATTACGACTGAAATCCATATACTAAAGCCACCCTTAGAAATGTACATTGTGAATTTTTTAAAAAAGGGGCTAGATTACAATGTTCACCAATTGCAGAATGTCCTTTTTTATTTTTAGCAGCTGGTTTTGCACACAAAGAATCCCAGCCTCAAGACATCTGTTTTTCCCTCAGTCTGCACAGTGGCCAGATATGGCTAGGGTGGCTCTAGCAAACTTGCACCAGACAAAATGGCCTCACCCACAAGGAAACAGAAACGTGTGTAAGTGTGCATGGACCTAGGCTATTTATGTAGAGCGAACCAAGCTAGAAAGTAACACAGCACTGTACAAAAAGAGTTTGGATCGCCTTGTCAGCCTACGGTCCTCAATAGTCAGTCAGCCGTTATTTGAAGAGCCGGGTCTTCAGAGCTTTCCTGGATCACATGAGGGAGAAAGCCAGCATAATATTAACAGGAAGGTTGTGCCAGAATGTTGGAGCATCGCAGGAGAAGGCTTGTTTTCCGGTTTCCCGGTGTTCAGTTGATCTTCTGAGAATGTGATATTTTCATCAAAGTATGGTGGTGTCTCGGGCATTATAGCTCTGTTGGTGATGCAGGATGTCTTGATGGTGATGCTGTCTTGGATGGGTAACTAATGTTGTGTCTTAAGAATCAGGGAAATGTGGTTGAATTTCTTCATAGACCCATGCTGGACAGCTTTCTGAGGAGCCAGAGTAAAGGTTCGGAAACCTGCTCTTAGCATCGAGGTGGAAGAGCATTGTGGCCTAGACAACGGATCTGCAGTCCAAGGCAGGGAAGAAGGATTTGATTTGGCACAGTAGTGCGAGCTGGTACCATAATGTTTGGGTCTTCTTGAGGAGGTGTGCATTGTAGGAGAGGTCACAACTTATGGAAAAGCTGAGGGACTTTGCATTAGTGATGAATTGGAGGGAGAAGCCATTAAGACCCATCTATGTCAGCCAGTTATCAACTTGGGCGCATTTATTGGCGCCCCAAGGAGGAGGAACTCTGTTTTGGTAGGGTTGAGATTTAGGTAGGCACTTGACATCCAGGCATGAATAGTGGTGAAGCAGCATGTCAATTGTTGAATGTTGTTGAGGCAGTTGACTTTCAGGTTTAATTGTGGTCATCAGCATATTGGTGGATTTAGGTGTTGATTTTGGCAAAGAGTACCCCCAGTGGCTCCAGGTATAGGTTGAAGATGACACGGAAAAGGACAACGCCTTGTGGGGCTCCACGAGTCACTGGGCATTGTTGGAATCTGTCTATGCCCATATGGATGAGCTGGTATATGTTGAGTCAAACCATAGAAGGACTATGGGATCGAATCCCATGTGAGAGAAAAGAGTGTTGGGTAGCGCAGAGAGGCTGAGCAGAACCAAGAGGCATTGGTCGCCCTTGTCCATGATGAGGAGTGCCTCGTTGATGACTTGGATGGGGGTCTTGGTGCTGCATCTTTTTCGGGAAACTGGTCTGCTATTCTTGAAGAAGATTTTGTTGGATGATCTTTTCGAGTGAGACATAGAGAGACACAGTGAGTATAGGATGATGCACTGGATACAGCTAGTGTTTTCAACTGTGTTATTCCTGAGGTCTTTGATAATGTTCACTTCTTTGGATCACACATACCCTCCTTTCCTTCTTGCTTACTACCCGGTTTCCCTTCGTTTCTCTCTGTTAATTTTCTATTTATTAATAAGGGTATTTCTCCTGACTGTTTGCCCTTACCCTTTTTCTCTTATGCTTACCCTGTCCCCTATAGAGACGTTAAAAGGTTTTGTCTAGTCAACCGCTAACCTGGTCGACCTTAAGCAATCTGATTGCAGGTCAACTTACTTTTGCAACTGCGGAACCTGCTATCAATTTAAGTTGCATTTATTTAATAACACAAATAGGGTTTTACCCCAATCAACCTTACTTTTTAATGAATAACAATATGTTGACAACATCATAATTTTGGTTGGTGTGCCGGTTTTCAAGCAAAAGAGTATTATTCCAAAGAGCACAAACTCCAACCAATTGACAATTAAACAACTGGATGAATGACAAAGACTGCTACCATCAATTGTGGTACGCTTTAGAAGAGAGTAATGTGCTGTCTGAACCTACACGCCTCTACGTACAATGAAGCCTCACAAAATGATGCTCGTGTGGGCACTTAATTTGCGAAGTCAAGATGTGCAGTAGCATGTTTGCTTACAAACACACAATCCTCACTTATCACAACCGTTACCTAAACGTGTGCATTTCAACTCCCCGCTGTTGAGTTTTTAATCTTCTCTCTCTGACTTTCACACCTGCTCTGGAATTCGAAAGGACTCGTGCAATCCCAGGATCTGCCGCTGGGCCCTGGTCTAAGGGAACATCTTCGCTTAGGATAAACAAAAGGGTGTCGGCGTAAATCAATCTTTGACGTGTAATTCCAAAATCGTTGGCTTCAGATATAGATCCCGAATCTGCAAAAAGTGTGTTTGTCATGTCTGTAAACATAAAGTGAGCAAAAGAAGCAAATATGATAAATATGTACAGGGCGGGAGAGCGTGGAGTGCCAGAGAAAAGAAATAGAACAGGGGGAAGAGGGAAAGAAGGCAGCGTGGGTGCACATGAAAAGACACACAAGTCAGCCATGGTGTAACAATGAACGCACGCATAGTAAACATGCCCAATCAATACACAGTATATCTATAAACATACACAAAACATTTACACACGTGTTTATTCCTGGATAAACGTGGCCCACGGGCATGAACCTCTGTGTGTCATGCACTAGCTATTGGTACAGCCATATGAATTTGGAAAATAGATTCAAATCATATGTGGGAAATAAATACAATGCATTCACCACACGTGCCATCAAACCCAAAACAACACAGATTGGCTGCTGTTGTGGGTACTTGTGTGTGGTGGGGCTGCTGCATTAAAAGCATAAGGATATGTGCAAATGAAAGCAATAATTTCAGGGCAGAGAATAACTTGGAAGACGTAACCTTTGCTCCTGTCCATCCCATGCGCATCAACAGAGCTTAGTTTGTCTCAGGACAACCTATGTTAGCAGGATGTGAACATTCCAATGGGAGGTTTGTCACTGCAACAAACCGCATGACATTAAAAAGAAACAAGGATTTCCACATTTGAAACAGTTAATATTATTTGATGGTATGGGCACATCTTTGGCAGAGCCGCAGAATTGTGCTTTAAGATGGCTGCCTATGGCTTGCGTATTTGCCCGTTCGGGGGTTGCATTCCTCGGATGACCTGACAGGGACCGTGGAGTTTAGACACCACCAATGTCCTTGTCTGGTTGTTCATTCCTGTACTGCTGTAGCTCGATTACAGGACTGTCAGTTAGGAACTGCATAAGGCGCGATAACATTCCAAGACGGCCTTTCCCTGTGTATTATACAATCTCAATGACAGAAACATAAATAGATGCTCGAGTACCATAAACACTGTGCACTACACGTAATAAGCTCCTGTTTTTACTGACTTACAGTCATAATTACATTTTTTTCGAAAGAAATTGCACTATGATTCCTTATAATTGAATCTAGGAGTATGGGGGAGAGCCGTAAGAAGGCCCTATAATTCACCTACCGCTGTTATTAGCGCCCCACACAGAATAAAATATGCCAGCGTGTGACAAACACATGCACTTGGGCAGGTTTCCTGGCCTCACAGAGGTAAAATTCCCAAAAATGTGAGCGCTTCTTTCTTTACGCGACTGCATTCTTGCTAGCCCGGGCTCTTATGCTGGCCTCACGCTGTGCCTTCCCCAGACCAATTTACGCGGGGAATTACCCGTGCATGTCCTCAAACAGTAGGTGCAAGCTCTTACACAGTAATGCCCTCAAATCCCACAAAATGGCTTTCCTTCCAAAAATCCTGGGAACATTCTATGCTGAAAATGCCCGTGGGCCCTGTGGTCAAATTAGAACTGTGTGTGTGTGTTTTTTTTTCATCTCTAATCATGCATGCACACAACACACACACACACGGCCAGACAAGAGTATTAGACTAGAAGCAGAGGAGCCAAGAGCCAAGAAGCGCGCTATGTTGTACAGGTGCAGTTCCTGCCCTTTGACTAAGTGGAGCTTGTCTTGTTAACGACTTACAATGATGAAAGTGTTTTGAACCATAGTCTCGCGGAAGATTGTTCTAGACCTGGCCTCGCTGGGAAACATACATTCACCCTGAGCTGGGCATAGGCACATTTAATCAGCAGCTAATAACTGTACAGGAGGAGCTGCTCCCTTCATAAATCAATGTGCAAAATAATTGCTAATACACTAGTTATCGATTAGCACACCAACACTCATTTTGAGGCTATAGCTAAGAACTAACAAAGTGACAAGGGTAAAGTGTTATTTCTTTCGCACGCAGACAGCTGGGCTGGAAAAATGACTCCAGCAGGCAGTAATTCTTAATTGACACCTGTCAAGATAATGGCGGCAGTCACAGCTGCTGCAAGAGAATGTGTCCCTCGCCCTGTTCATCTGTCAGCTTTAATACCCTTCCTATGCACATATTTTTCCCTTTGCTCTAATCTACCTAAATTGTCTTGCTTTTTGTTTCAACCTGGATTTTTGGCAGCAGCTAATCCTTTTCTAATGCCTGACCCATTTCTGATTCAACAATCTTTCTCAGATTTGATTAAATGTGAAATGTGCGGTTCTGTATGTAGAAGGACGTGAAAAGGGACAGCCACTTGCTGTTTTTCTTTTTACAGAAACGGTATTAACGTTCAGATGTCTACATGTTGTGTGTTGTACTTGAAGAGGCAACACATGTGAATCCAACACTTACTCTGTAATGCAAGTGCACATGGACTCTCACATACATGCATACAGTTAGCTGTACACCTATCTGCATATTGTCCAAGGTCCCACTCCTGCAGTTATGTAGTGCTTCATCAGAAGCGCTCGGCTTACCTGCACAGGTACTGCATGGTTCACCTGCACAGGTAGCGCATGGGTCACCTGCACAGGTAACGCATGGGTCAAGGATGAGCACACGAGCTCCTCTGAAACAGCGGGGGAATGTCTTCTCATTTTCTATAAATACAGAGGTATGCGGCCCATTACCGTGAACAAAAAAGCTGAAGCCGAAACATGTGTGAAGACGTTCCTCATCACATGCTAATGTTGATCACGCTTACGTTTAACCACCGACGGCCATCGTATGCCACCTTTTCATCAACATTTCCTTTAGAGTGGTCAACAACTCTTCAGTGGTAAAGAATGCGTGTCAGTGTGCAGATGCGCTGTGCATGATTGGCATACAGTGTGCCTGTTTGGTCGTGCATGTGTTTGGTGTATATATTTTTTTAAATGTTTATATTTCTTGGAGCATTTACAGACGTGTGAGGGAGGTGGGGGGGTATATGTGGTTTATGTTTTTTTTTTCTTTCTCCAAAGTAGGAGTTGCGGGTCCATGTGTGGTTTCCAGCCTTTCGACCCAGCGCAATGTGATTGTGGTCTAGGTTGCAAGTGTGTGTAGTGTTTTAATGAGTGTACAGGTTATTGTGTATGGGAAGGCGATTGTGAATGATTTGTTGTGTGTCAGATATTTTCACAAAAGTCCCTATTATTATGTTTAATATTTGAGAGAAAGAAAACGTGTGTATCATGACAATACTGAGTAAATCATAAGTATGGGTGGCCTTATGCATTAGGGAAACAGGTTTTGTGTGTATGTGTGTTGGTTCTGTACAGTGTTCAGTATTTTCCAGATGCGTGAGTGGTCAACGGTGTATATGTATACATGTACACATACATAAAGGGACACGTTTGAAAGATAGATTTCAATTAAACTGTGTTTCTGAATTCCAAATTGGTAGTGCTCATTGTATACAAGATGACAAACTAAATATAAACACACACACAATCTCAAACGAAAAAGGAAAATAAAATTGTATAACTGACCAGGCCTACAGACACGTACATTTCTCCTTTAGAACAGTGTTCAAATGGAAGTCCTAATCAGTTGTGGGTCAGAATACAAGCTGATGCTTTAATCAGCCATCTTTCTTTAGCACAAATAGAGGCAGGCGGCATGACTGGGGTGTGGGTAGTCCAGGACTGAAATTCGACAACTGCTATCCCCATTTCTTGTGTTCACAAAAACTGTTGTATGCTACAAACCCTCGTATATGCACAAGGACAGGCTCAGAGGCATGTAGACATCCCGGCTCCTGGAAACCAAATACAACTGTGCCATTCAGACCCAATTTTGCAAGGTGATCCACACCAGAGAAGAAATAAAGAACATTTATATCCAACGATACGCCAACCATGGAGTGACGCATTCAGATTATCAAAATTTACACCATACCGATTTTCTGGCCCCTTCTCAATTAACCCTTTCCCTCTTTCCCACCTCTGATGACAGGGCTAATGGCCATAAAGGAAAGCGATTTCTGGATACAAGGCTTTCTATTTCATCCTGTGATTTATAGCTCCAATGGGTGGCCCACAAGTCCATCCCCCCGCCCGTACTATTCTAGACCACCCTTCTTTTCTTAAAAGTTCCCACGGAGTTGAACTTGGATATTTCCAGTTCGACCACTGGACATTTGTCTTGCAGGTAAATCATCAAAAGTGTCAAGCCCCTGTGCAAAACACGGATACATTGGACCTATTGAATTGATTTTTTTTAAATAAAAAAAATAGGCCCCAGTGGAAGTTATTAATATCTATTCCAAATGTTAAAAAATACACATTGCTAGATGGGCAGTAAATAAAAATAAATGCTCCTCAAATTGCTGGACTATGGCACCCTTGAATTTGTTGAAAATATGATCACGAATCAGACAGAGTTCACTAAAAGCTGAACTGGTGCAAGATCGTAGAAGAGACACTGTTAGAGCTCCGCAAACATTCCTGATAGTGCAACATCTTATTTCTCTGTCACTTCCACACTAACATCTGAAATTGGGGAACAAACAGCAGCTTGAGCTTGCTCATTCCTTTTTAAGCCCTTTTAAAGGATAATTTTGAAGTGTACCTAACAACTGTGTTTTTAATAAATTATCATTTAATTAGCATAACAAGCAAAGAAAGAAAATGATTCACTGTTTGCTAACAGCTATGCTAAAGAGGTGAGCTGTTTATTTTTTTTAAGGACACTTGTAATTTCAATAGGAAATTAGACGCTGCTTCTTTTATTTAAAAGTGATACTGTTTTCATCCATTCACAGTAACATTCAAACATTTATTTTCAATAAATAATAATTATAAAAAGAGAACTAATAATTATAGCAACATAGACGGGTGATGGCCGATTACCTTTCTTTGAATGGACCTGACCAAAAAAAAGCTCAATTCAACAGAGCACTGCAGCTTTAAACTGCTGACAAAACACTAACAAAGGAACACATGTAAATACATGCCATCTACTCTCCCACTGGGACTTCAACCCGCATGGATGGGGTTAGAGGCCGGTGATTAGTGCTGTGCACCAAGATAATTGTTTATGCAGGCACTACACATGTTTTCAAGGTGCAGTTCTCTGGTATGCACACTTTGATCGGGTTAGCGGGAAATTGTGGGACACAAAAAGGTTTGCTTTGCAATGTAATCCGTCATCAGGAGATTTGTTTGAATAACCCTTCCATCTTTTCTAGGCCCAGACTTTCTTTTCAGCACAGGCTCCAACTTAAAAGATTTCCCATCCGTTTCCTATCCAAGATGGCCCACTAAGTGGATGCATCTGTTGCAGAGATATCGGTACAGCTTGCAGCTCACATGTCCCAATCGCAGAAGGGCCGACTCAGCCACTTGTCGTCCTTTGGGGTCAATAAAACAAGTACCATTTAGTTGGGCAATAACGCCACATATTACTGAAGGGGCAAGCCCCAATCGTGTTTGTGGTTTGACCCATCTAAGTGCTTACTATTATCATCTCACTCGCTTGTGTTCTCTCCCGCTGCTACTCACTTTTCCGTTCTACGCACTCGCTTAAGATCTTGCTAACTCACACATTTATCAACTCTCTCAGTTTTGCAACTGTTTGCTCACTCTGTTTTTCTGGCTCATGTCCAACCACCCACTCACACGTTTGCTCAGTCTGTCTCTATGACAATCACCCATTTCGCGGCTCTCGCTGGTATAGTCTGTCCCTCTATGACATACACTTATTTAGGACCCCGCTCACATATTCTCGATGCTTTCTTCAACGTTTTACCATTCAATAATCATCCCTGGGTTGTTTGTTGCTCTGTGCGAGATACACTCATTTGGTACCACTCACTGGTTTATCCCGTTGCTCTCATCAATATTCAACCATTTGGGTGCCCGTACCGTCTTTACTCATTCGGTCACTTTGACATTCGGTTATGTGTTGACCCCAGCAGCATCTCTGAACAACTGTTCTATCAATCCACAAAAGGAATCAGGATGTTCAGCAATTTATCTGTTGCAATCACACGGCTATTATTCCCCCCCCCCCCGTGAGAAAACCAAACTACTTTTGTTGATCGTAAAATTTTATCTGCACTTTTTGCTGAATTTCTAAGGAGAATGTCAAATTGTAAATGTATGACTGGCGGCAATGGAGCTAGTCGTTTCTCTTGTCAAAGTATGATGATAATGCATTTATAGTAGCGCTTAGACTGGTCTGTCAAAAAGAGAATGACCTAAGATTCCCCAATGTCGTCGACGTACAATTTGCAGACGGTAGTGGTAGTCTTTTGTGCCAGTTCATGACACTCTGAAGCTGGTTTTTTTTCATCCCTCCTTCTCAAGTAACGAGCCATTGTCGAATTGCAGTCTGAGGAATTAATACA
Source organism: Ambystoma mexicanum (assembly GCF_040938575.1). Classification (NCBI taxonomy): domain Eukaryota; kingdom Metazoa; phylum Chordata; class Amphibia; order Caudata; family Ambystomatidae; genus Ambystoma; species Ambystoma mexicanum. The sequence goes on along the minus strand of NC_090933.1, from coordinate 219,954,551 downwards.
ATAGTTTTCAACAACTTCAGTGTGCCAAAAGATTTTTTTAAATTCAAATTCGAATTTTGATCTGTTCCACAAGCATCCCTAGTGTAACAACTGTGCTTTATCTTCAAATTGGAAGGAATGAGAAAAAAACTGCTGAGTGGGGAGGTTATCTGTTGGTTTTATTGCACGGTTTAAAAGCAAGGATTACTGAGGTCATTAAGAAGCATTGTCTCTCTGACATGATTAGTCAGGTAACAAAGTCCATTTGTCACCTGAACCAGCAAATTGAGTTAATACTGCACTGCAGGCTGTGGGGACTGCATAATATCAACTTGATTACATCAAACTGCCTGCAAAGTTGACACCTCACTGAATTTGTCGGCATTAATTGTTAAGCCTGCCACAAATCCATCAGGTTTACAGATAATTAGGAGCCTGCTAATGAAGCTGGCTAAACAACCTTACCTTTTTTGATAATTACCAAGAAGCTTCATCACGAGGAAGCCATTTTCGATTTGTTTGCATGTGTCCGAAGATGTATTTATTTAGATAAGTTGCCTTTCCCATCCAATCACTATGAGGTATTGGTACTTTGTGCCTGTCAGCCCCCCACATCTCCCTGCCTACCTTACAATCAATGTTGTCCCACTAAAACAGACTCTGGAAAAATTCCATCAGTTATGACTAGATTATGGAGAAAAGGGCCGACAAATCAGCCTTGCAAAGCATTGGATTTAGAAAAAAACATCTTACGGAACATAGCAGTGGTCATGCCACTTACCAATGGGCAAGCTTGAAGGCGGTCTAGTGGCTAATTTGCAGACTGTGGAAGCTGGAGTCCTTAAATACAAGCATTGCTCCAACACTTGACCAAACGCTGTGTTTCTGGGGTGATCACTCATAAATTTACCAAAACATAGCGTTGTTAGCAAGAAATTAACATCAACAATAAAGGCTATACAAAAACTGAACGTTTGCGAGGGGCTGTTTGGCTAGCATCCATTGCAGTGGTGTTTTGAAATTTGGGTTACTTAACCCTAACAGTCTAAAATGTGTAAAACTTGTCCCCATATCTAACCCCTCCACCAACATCCTAAGCAATGGCTTAAAAATCTGATGGCGTGAGCCAATCAGATGGGACTACCGAGGACATATGGATGCCATTGGGGTACAGGGTTGGTAGGGGTATCGCTGAAGATGTGTTTAACAAATGCCAGGCCCTACAGCCATCCAAATCACAAGGACACCTAATATGCAAAGTTATAAAACCCAGACGGCCCACGCCCAGCCCGACCGCCGTATTTGAGACCTTGCTTCGACAGCACTAGACCTTATCCCCCAAAGCGTGTGCCATTTTAAATTTCCACTCCACTAAAATGTATATTTGGCTCCACTTTTCAGACCCTCCCCCCTCCTCCTCTCCTCTCGAGTTCCTGTGCTAGCAGATGACTCAGTCATCAACTCTTCAGAGCCATCACTTTGCAGCATTTTTGATTAAGTATGCCAAATGTCGTGTAGAGGAAAGAATGGAAACACTAAGCCTGCCAACTTTTGATTGACCATTAAAGCCAATGATATATGTGCCTGTCAAAAGACAGACAATTAAATCAATATTGGAAAAAAGTCTCCTTGACGGCTTGTTTTTATGTAAGAGCTGCCAGGATGGATTACCCATGCGCCATCATGCCCTTGTCAACTTTGAAACCTTTCACTTAGGGGGGGGGGGCGCATTTCACGATGCAGTATATATCAAGTACTCCGCATCTGCCCTCTGAAGGGGGTTCAGCGGGCAAACGCGGTGTGCAAAAAGTCGCAAGGGGGCCTGGGACGATGACCGTCCTAATAAGATGATACTGTGGAGGAAAGAACACAGGGCATGAACAAAGCCATACCATAAAGAGATGTATGGGCACTCAAGTATACCCAGAATCCTGCCTAAATGTAGCAAAATGAATGTGCTTTTATTTAGCAATACAAAATCCACCTTTTGGTTTTGACTGCATGCTGCTCCTCACAGTCCGTACCATATGTGACAACATTTTTTTTTAAAGCACAGATCCCCCCAGTCCAAAGCAGCATTGCAAAGCCTGAGCAGAATTAAATATGCTGTCTTCGGTTTCACTCCCTGTAGATAATCCTCGACATCAAAGGAGCCGTGCTACGCCTGCTCTTCGGCGCCAATGCTTGCCCGAAAGGGACCCCATTTTAACTACAAGGGTCGGAAGTTGTCGACAATACGTACGCACTTGCGATATTGTAGAAAATGAACGTCGTGCGTGAAGGCCCGGCAAGCTGCTTGTCGAATGCGGCATTTTCTAAAGATTTGGAGGTCGCAAGCCAAGGGAAGGTCTGAACTGATAGGAGCGTGTGGGCGTATGGCTGGGTGCTTTGCAGGGGAAGGGGGACTTTGAAATCAACCAAAGTCAGCATTGTGTATGTCCTTGCTATGTGTGCGTTACTGGCCGTAACAAGCCTGGCTTTGAACAACCACGCTGCCGTCTGTAGAGAAATCCGAGACACTGGACTCAATGTACGTCTACATTCAATGTAGCATTGAAGTCTCTTCTGACCACCCCTTGAACATAGCCTACCTCCGTAAGCAGTGCACGCAAGGCAACGTGGAGGGCTCGCTGTAGTTCTCAGAGAAGCAAGGTATTTTACAGTATGAGGAACCGCTAGACCGTGCTAAAGGAAAGCCTTGAAAGGCACTGCAGCTGGCAGGCCAGCAATTTCACGTGCAGAAGAAAAAAAACACCGTTTAGTAGGTGTTTCTAGGTCTGAGGGATGATGCGGCTCTAAAACTTCAGAGGGGGAATTCAAATGGAGGAAAAAAAGGAAAAAAGTTCCCTTGCTAGTGGCTGAGCTGTCGGGAGCATGTGTGTTTCCATGGTGAGTGATTTATTGATGTTTATCGGGAATGAATAGATCAAAGGCTGCCCGGATGACAGGCGATCAATCAGGCATCAAACCAAGGCTGGCAATCCTCTAATAAAACAGAAAACAAGGAAACCACTGCTGCCAGGTTTCACCCCTCGCCCCCCTTCTGGATTCAAGGGAAGGAGATCGGGAGGCAGTGAACTTTTATGGTCCCCGGGATGCAGGCTACACGCCTCCCACCCCCCTTCGTCTGTACGAGATCAAAGGTAGCCGTGGCCACGAAGCACCTTTCAACGTGACATGCAATCTGTACAGGAAGGGCATTTTTTTTAATTGCCGTGTGTAAACTGAGCAGGCGGACCCGTGGCTTACTCTGCCTCCAAAAAGGAATGAAGACAGGCCACAAACACAAGAGCCACTACGCTCAGCCAGACCTGTGTTGAATGCGCTCACCTCTCATCGCCGCGAGCCCCCTCAAAAATGCATTGATTGCAATAAAGCACCGAGCTAGCCCTCTACCTTGATCTCAATGGTGGGAAACCCAACGGCTCACAGCTGCATCTTAAATGTGGTTCGCAAAGCGTATTTTTATCGGTGCCTTTTGGCTTGTCCGTACGGTTTTAAGTGACCTGTGTCTTTGGAGTTGGATGTGTCAGCTAGCTGCACTATTGTGCAAGTCATATCACTGATTTCAATGGAAACCATTGACAAAGGGCTCAACTGGAACTTCTACAGGGGGCACAGACACGTGGGGCCCCAAAACGCTTGCCAACCCCTCCTTATATATTAACGAACTCTACTTCTAAATGCAGGAAAACTTGATTTGGCGCCGGTGGCCGAATAGGAACACCAGAGCCTCGCTAAACCTAAGATTTGCTCACGCTCATCTCTCCACAACAATATCCAAACCGAGCTATATTTCCGGGTTCAAGACATCATCGCTATCAGTGCCCTCAGGCTACCACAAAAGGCAGACTCATGCAAGGATACCAGAGATCAAGAACACGCATGTCAACAAGGTGCAGCATACTCCATGGTGGGATGCTGTCCTGCACATGCAGGGCATGTTGTCATGTTACGTTAGTTGGATTTATATCAGGCACATTTGCATGGTGTACCTGCGAGTACTGTGTTCCTGTACTGTCACAACCCCCCCAAGGCAAGCCGCTTTCATCGGCACCTGGCACACCACTAGACATATATTAAGCAAATTAACAGGAAGGCACGGGTGGCGCTCTGTGCCCTCATCCTGCCTTCCCAACCTCCCATATTCCTTTGCAAGTGGCGCTCTCTTTTTGAGCAAATGGCAACCTGGAAATGAGAATAACCATTTCGTGTTTCCCTGCCTTTCTCGCCAGCTGAGAGCTAAAAAAACAGTACTCGCGTGAGGTACCTCGAGCCCGCCCCGCCTGTGCCCCTGAGCTGAACTTTCTGAGGTTGGCACCGGCTGCAGACGAGTAATTCCGGGTCGGGAAGGAAGGGGAGGAAAAGGGGTGTGAGAGGGGGGTTTGGGGAGGCACGCACTCACACGTGGGGGGCTGGCATGAGCCTTGGAAGTTGAAAGGGCCCGGACGGCTCCCGCTGACCGAGTTTTACCCCACACCGGTGCCAACCCGGTGTAAAGTTCAGAGCGGGGACAAGGCACGGGGGCCATTTTACAGAGGCCAAGCACACAGCGGCGGGAGGGGGCAGCACCGTACCTGCGGAGCGCCGGGGCGCCTGCTGCTTCCTCCTCGGCATCCTGGAGAGTTTCCTCAGGACCTCTTCGATCCCTCTTCTTTTCATGCAGGAAGGCGGGTGGGGGGCGTAAAATATGAAAGAAAACGGGGGTGCAGTCTCCGGTGGGGGGTTTGGGGGGGCGGCGGGAAGCTCGGCTTTTCAGCGGGCGAGGTCCACGGTGCGAGTTGGATGTGGCGGCGCCCCCGAGGGCTGCGGGCTCAGTAGCCGCCCGCCGCTGCGCCTCCTCGGCTCCGGGTCTGTGGGCATGGAGGGGCGCCTCGCATGTCAAGTTCCCGCGGCTGCCCTTCCTGCTGCCGCGCACACACACACACACACACACGCCCGCCTCAAGGAAAGCAGCGGCGATCGCTGTCAGCGTCCGGCCGGATCCATGTCCCCAGTCTCTTCTCCTGCCTCCCGCTTGATCCCTTTCCCCGGAGCTGGTGACGAGGTGCTTCACTCCCAAGTCGCTCCCGGAGATCAAAAGAGTCCTCGAAAAGCAGCAACTTTCCGCCCCTTTATTGCACCGATCACAGCCTGCTTCTTTTTGGTTGTTTTTTCTTCTTTTCCACGTAGCAAAAACGATGTCGATCGGAGCCTTCTTCTTCCTCCTCCCTTCACTCAGCCTGGCAGCAAGAATGCAAATAAAAAAAAAAGAGAGAGAGAGGGAGTGAGGAGACACACACACCGGATGGTTAATGTCAGTCACTCCTCCTCCGCCTCCTAGTCACAGATCAAACAGTCTGCTGGGCACAGCCACTTCTGCTTCCCCTTCTCCCACCCCCCTCCTCCATCCGAGGCTGCAGCGTCTTCAGGCACCCGCACACGACGCTGGATGTTCTTCCGTGGAGTCCTGCCTTCTGTCCACCTTGAGGGATCAATGCACGAAGAATAAAAAATAAAATGAAAAAAAATAAATGAACAACGAGCGGAAATAAGAATAATAACACAAAAAGCCAGGACTGTGGGTGCGAATACAGCTGCCCCTGCCCGAGGATGAACCTGGGCTGTTTCCTCGCTTGAAAGAAACTAGTGGGAGAGGAGGTAAAGCACGAGTCTCTCCTCTCTCCTGGCTTTCGGTGAAATATAACATGCACACACTGAGATCCCAGGGCTTTCAGACAGCCTCAACTGATAGACAGACACATCGAGCTGCGTTTCCTGCTCACTCCTCCTCCCCTAACAACGTCACCCTGACAATTACAAATAGGTCTCACACAAACCCCCATGCCTGTCAATCTTTTTAATTGCTTTGTTTTCATTTCTTTCTCCCCCCCACCCCTCTCTTTTCTTGTCAGGGCTAAATAATGTGCCAGAGAAAAGGTCTTCATACAGGATTGCACTTTTAAGGCACAGACACGGGCTTTTTTTTGTTTTGTTCCCTCGATGTCTTTGCAGGCACACTTTGAAGGAGCATGTGCAGTCTGCGTGTGAGTGGGTTTAATTGTGTGCTCGAAGCCTACCTGGAAAGTTCAACTGTGGGGCAAACGTGTACGCCCTATTGCAGTACACCGCACACAGTGCAGCCGAGAGGAACCACGCAGGAGACGTGGGCAACTTTAGTTCCCACAAGAGAGCTATCGCTTTTGAGAGAAATATCAGACAGGTGTGCCAGCTAACTTTAAAGCCAAGCGCGCGTTTTCTTGTTGGCAGAACATGTTGGGCAACCTATACAAGAACATTATTTGATAGGGATTTTAGCCTCTCGAGGGGGTCTGTGAAGTACATTTTTCTTGCAGAGATGCGGTACCTCAAAATTCAGCCCATCATTCACGTACGCCATTAATACTTATTCATGTTCTAGTCAGTAAGCATGTTATATTCCATTAACGTGCAGCAGACAAAAATCCGGCGCTCATTATAAGTATGCATACGAAGGAGTTCCTCGACGACCAGGGTAGTGGATTCCTACCCATTGCCCTATTTAGGATTACACTCGGGGTGCGTTTAACAAAGCATTATGTCATGCATGAAGACGAGGATTCTTAAACACCATCTACTATAATTATAATTGTTCTTTTATAATGCACAGCACTTAATACTAATGAGTGGTTTCTAAGCGCTAGATTCTAACCTGTGTTGCCCTCCGTTGACTTGCTTCTAAGAGAAACTAGTTGCCCTGGAGCTATCCTTCCTCCCAAAAGGATATGCTCTCACAGGGCTCACTATACCAGAAATTGTTCATGGTCTGCTGTCTCTCAGCAGGGAGCGCCACTCCTGACTTCTGGCACCCCTAGATCGCTCCATAACTTTTAACAATGTTGATCAAGAAGGAGCGCTATTGAACATACTGTGGTCATAAACCAGGCTTAATTCATTCCTTCCAGATACAAATCAAACAAGTAAATTTGGGCCCAGATGTTGTGACCTTCCAACCCAATATCAGTTTTTCAGTACTCCTATGGTCAGAACTAACTTCTATGTAATTCTGTCTATAACAGGAACAACATGGGAAAGCGACTCCCAACATACAGCAGATCAACATTTCTGGGAGTGATCTAGCTCCTGTTCGTCACTTAGAAAAGCCTGGCTAGCTTGGACACAAAAAATACTTGGAGGTACTTTTGAAACCACAGACCAAATGATGGCATACATACATACCTGTGTGACATTCACTGTGTGTGTTTTAGGAATGTGTTTAGGACCTTTGGAAGACAACCAGAAGGCATGTAAAGCTGAATTGGTCATACAGAAGGACAGGCAAGTTTCCATTTTAAGGTTAAGGTAAATACATTTGTATCACAAAATGTACTAACTGCTCTCTTACCATAGGTGGCTCCTACTTTCTGGGAGATGCCCGGGGCCAGGAGATGCTTTTAGCACCTACTCAGCCAACCTTATCTTCAATTCTTTAAATAGGATCTCATTACATCATCATAAAGACAAAGATACTGGTGGCCTATGCGCGAAAACACCTAAAGCCTGCATCTCAAGCTGACTCATGGATGTGATACCAGTTCCGGAAACATTCTCCGCCCTAAACATGAATGTCTAATAAATATAAACTACATGGCATGGGGAACTAAACGTGGAAGTTGGAACCAAAGAAAAGTGCGTCAAAATCTTGTTCACATGAATTTCGACTCAAAGGCTCTCTTTGCCTACACACGACAAGGTGGCGCAGGCAGTGAGAACTACCACCCCTTTTTGCTTAAGAGGGTTTTTAGTCATTTCTGGGAGATCCTCCCTTTGCCGTGACCGCCCAGGCACTCATACCAGAGAGGCTCTGCTACAGCAACATGTTGCTAGATCACCAAGGTAAAACAACACTCCCTCCCACCAAAGTTACCCTAAATAATGCTATCAGACTGGTGCTGAGAGAGGGGAAGTGAATTAATGTCAATGCCTATAGAGTTCTCGACCAGGGATCTCCTCTTACAATTTGCAGAGAAACAGAGTCAGGAAGGACAAGGACACATAATCTTGGGCCAATACATTATGCCAGTCACTGATCGTCCCCTAAGGCCATTGGCTGAAGTCAAAATGACAAGCTTGCCCCCTGACTTGCAGTTAGGCCTAGCTGAACAGTGTATTTGACCGGTTTTTCTTCAATATTGCATAATAAAATTTTGCTGCGAATTTGCATTTTCAGCCAAAGTACACGTATCTTTTGCCCATTTCAAAGTGATTTTTCCATCCCGTCCTGATCTGAAGTATATCTTGTGGTTCATATTATAGCCTATGCATGTTAGGACCTGATTAGTGTTGCTTTCTTGTCTCCATATTAGTATTTTGACCATTTTGCAGTATTTCCCCACGCCATTTCACCTGTCATTCAAAGTGTCATTTGCCAAAATAAGGTTTTCTCTCTTGTGTGGGAGGGAGGATTGCCTATAACTCTAGACATTGTATTTCATCCCTGAAAACCTGTAGATTACTCACGTTGGTGTAGGATTGCTCATTTGTATTTAAACACAACTTTTCAGGGGGAACATTAACCTAAACGCTATCGCTATCTGTGTGCAAAACAAGACTGTTCTTTTTCCCTGTGTTTTCTATTTTGTCACCTTATAAGTGAATTCAATTGCTTGACTTATGTTTCTGAATTGTATTGTCACCTTTTGGGAAATTGCTGCCCCATATGCATATCTATAGTAAACCTATGTGTGATTTGAATATTAAAATAAATAAATAAATATTTACCTTTGCAAACTAGCCTGATTCCTGGTTCAGTGTAACCTGGGGGTATTTTGAGAAGGGTGTGATATGAGTGGTACATCATTCAGAATATTGAACTTATAGACAAAAATAAATAAGGGTCTCATTTGCGAGCTACATGCTAGGCGAGACTTGGGTGTGTACCTGATTGAAATCCCTTACAGGATGCTTCCCAAAACACCACTCTGTTTCCCTTGGTTATTGAAATTAATTTAGAATTGAGGCCTAGCTGATGCAAGATCAGCAATGCTTGGCCTTGCGGTTGGGATCTGGAGTTTAGATGGATAAATGCAAGATGAAGACAGGAACAGACAGGAACAGGACGCTAGCGTAGGAAGTCAGGAATCGGTGTGTCTGTGTGTTGTCAGGGGCTCTTATTTATAATGCCAGGTGACATCATCACAGTATGTGACAGGGGCAGGCTTTACTACACACACCCTTAACAATAGGATTGGGCAAGGGTAGTAATCTCTGCCTTGCTCTCTGCTGGTTGGATTTCTAAGGGAATGATGTCAGGTATATGAGGTGAGGTTTACATTGCCCAACACTCCCACATTTACTTTACTTAATATCCAATTTTGCCAAAAACCTGCATTTCTTCACTTGTAATCTCTTGGCAAATTATACACACAGGTTACATATTATGTGCATCGCAGTTCCATCCAATCCTCAGGTCTGTGCGACCTTGTTTCGATTTTCTGACACATTTTGGTAATTTTACACATTAAAGACTTGGCCAAAAATACCACAATTTTATACACAAATGTGAATTGTCCCCAGGGATGTATGTACAAAATCTTATGTTTACCACATTAATACTTTCCTTGGAATTGGTCATATTTCATAACTTCTGTTCCCCATGCAGCAATGAGTTCTACCAAGTTTTAAAAGATGACCCGCAGAATTAGATTTAACACTGCAAACATTTACATTTCTGCTAATTCTTGCTACAGAAATAAGAGTCTTTAGAGTTTCTTTATAACATAGTCTCTGCGACCAAAAGGCAGTCCCTTTGTTACTTGATCCTGGGTTTTTTTCTTCCTTCAACCGAAAGCAGCTGTCATTTCCTCCCAGGCAAGGGGGGGTTCTAGTCTTAATTGAAGGTATTATGGTCCCTTCACACTTGACAGGTGAGTGTCCCAGGACTGCTATTGTCCCAGCCTGGAGCACAGATGAATGTCTGATGAGCATGTGAACTTCCATTGTCCTATCCCATTCAAAGTTTTTCAAGCTCGCACTTTGCACCTACGTGTCCTGGATTTAGGGTGTATCTCCCTTCCTTGGAGGAGTTTCAGGGCCGGCAACTGGAGTAGCAGGTTTTCCTGAGAGTTTGCAACTCTAGCCTATGTGTTTTAAACTGTTTAATTTCTTACTTTGGGTCTTGAATTAAACCAACCTATGACAGAAGATATCTTATGTGTATATTGTCACCACTAACATAATTCCTTTGCATTGCCAAGTAAGCAGGCTTTCATTAACAATTGAGTTTTAAATGGGTTGATTTATTTTCTCTTCAGTCAGCACAGCCCATTTTTCCACATGTATTAAACCCTGCTATTATTTATTTCTTTAATTCGGTTCACAGCTCCTCAGATTGCCACTGTCTTGGCAGCTCTAGTCATTTTCCTTGCAGCAGGACTCTTAACTAAAGTATAGATGCATTTATCCTTGACCTGGCTCAGAGAGTAAAAAGTCTCTTTGAACTGCTGCACCTGGATAATTTTGTCAAGAAATAAACATGTGTTCCTGTGCGAGGGAAACATGAAGTTGCGTTTGATTTCTCTGAGAGTTGGTTTGATTGGGCCTTTTTACTCACAGTGGTTTCAGAATGACAGGTGGAATTGGCACCAAAGCAGCATTTTGAAAGGGTGAAAATGTTTCATCTTGAAGGGGAATTTTTGGCTTTTGCAGCAATGCATTGCTGCCGGTTCCCTTGATTCCATAGATATGTCTCAGAACACACTGGCATGCTCCTGCAGTGTGTCCCTGGTTCCACCCCGCCTGAAATGTGGGTGGCATTATGATGCGGCCATTTTTCTGTTGCTGCCAAAACTCAGTTTTGAGGCCCTGGTGCGCACAGGATCCAGTGCAGCCAAGTTGCTGTCTCTAGCGAAAATGCAGCTCAGTGATGTGGGGCAATGCGTTGAGTGGGTCATGTTAAAGACTCCAATCAAGCAGTCCCACTAAGTCAGAGCCTTGTCTGGGATTGCTCAAGGGAAGCCCTTATTTATATATTTTTTATGTCCAGTTCGTGTACTCTGGATGACAACCCTTATATAACACCCCTCTCTTAGAATCCCCCTGACCCCACTGAGCCAAGAAGAAAGTTTGTTTTGCAAATGTAAAAGGTTTATTTGAGAATTAAACAATATATATATATATATCGCACTTTTATAATAAATTAATAACTGATATCACACTTGTGAATATGAGCAGTAATCAGCAATAGGTAATCCTACAATAGCACAGTTCTGGTGATTTATGACTAGGAACAGGGGAATAAGGTATCAGAGAATGCTTTATGGTTTCAAGGAGATGCAAAGATGAATAAAAGCAACACAGGAATAAACTTGATATGATTTCAGCAACACATAATATAATCACTTTTCCCCTTTTGGCAATTCACCCCCCCCTCTATGCAATGTTAGGAGGTGGAAGTGACACACACTCTTCAGGAATACAATTACCGTACAATCCGAATTCAGTTCCTCCGTAGCAAGCTTAGATCAACAGGGATGATTTTAAACACAGGCAAAATCCTTTTAAAGGTGGTGGCAATTAAGTGAAAATATACTCAAATTGCTTTTAATTCCCTATAGGAGGGTCAGGGTGAGTGATAGCTACTTTAAATTAGTTCAGGATCACTTTAGCAATGCTCTATGAATGATTGTCAGGTTGCAAACGAATTTCAGCAAAGGAAAGCAAGGACAAATATTTTTACACGTGGCTGAAATGAAGCAAAATGTCAAATCGCAGCAATTTAGTCGCGTGCGTCGAGCGCAATTACGGAGGAAGTATAAGGAGTAGCAAGTCAGTTTAGAGCTTGTTGGAAAGCTTAGAATCTCAGCTTTACAATAACTATCACAGACGGTTGAAGAGATACGGACGATTTTGTGGAGGTAGATTTTCAAAAGAAAAGTCAAGCTCAGAATGACAGATGACAGTTTTCAGGTTTGAGATCACAGAAGGAACACAAGATTTCTAGGATGCAGTTCTCAATAGGTTAAAATAGTTTGAATTAGATTATTTTAAACTAAGAGATTGGGTTTTGCACAGTTCTGGCGGTACTCGCACTATATTTTGGACAGGAATGCGACTTCGCCACGGATCGGGTCAGGATTGGACTGCGGTTCCCTCGCTACGGACGTCTCTGCCTGGTTCTGCTCACAACGATCTGGGTCAGCTCTGCTAGTAGCACTGCACAGCGGTCTGGATCTCTGGTTCTGGCAAAAGTTCTTGGCACTGCACGGCGGTCTGGTCTCTAGTTCCGGGTACAGATCTGCTTTCTGGGTGTTTCTGGCACAGGGTTTTAGGCCAGAATCAAACAGCTCAGCCTGGCTGTTTTACTCTGATGTGCCCCTTGGAAGTCTGGGGTGAATCAGTTTGCAAAAGATTTTGAGGCCTGCTGACAAATTCTGAAGTCTGAATTCAAAGTTCTGGTCTCTGTCTGGATTTGAAGTCTAAGTGCTGGATCTGGTGTCTTCTGGCAAAACGCTCCGCAAGAAATCAGCTTGAAGTGGGAAGTGAATGTCCCTACCTGTCCTGCACAGTCTCCTTTTATGTGTTTAGAAAGTGGGAGGGTCGGCTCATCTTCTATGCCCAACCCTCTCAACATATCATTGGCCAGTTCCTCCTCTCTCCCTTGATTGGGGAAACTGGGTTGTGAGTCAGAGTGATGAGGTAGGTTTATGGTCAGAGGATCCTCCCCTTGTCAAATTGCACACAAATCTATTTCTGATACAAATACATATGTATCTATGTACCATTTTTCTAATATTATACGTCCAGTTAGCATATTTTCTGTAGCACCAAACCATCCGATCACTGTCTTTGTAAGATGTCGTGTCCACTTATGACAGAATTCTCCCCTTTTCATCCAGATAACTACCTCTAAACCTTTCCAGATTTTACACAAATGTGCACCAGGGATATGGGTTTCAGATGATAAAGTGTCAGATTTTTAACATGCATACATTTGGAGTAACAACCTTTTTTCCGCTACTATCCCCAAGAACATACCACAGGGTCCTAACACCTCTTAAAATGTGCACAGAAAAATCACAAGAATGATTATGTTATTTATGTCATTTTTACAAGTCCGCACTATGAATTATCCATCTTTTTAAAATTATGCTCTGGCCCCAAAGGGGTGTGGTTTTCCAAAGCACATGGTGGAATTTCTGGTTTATCCACTCCCCCCCCCCGAGCTCAGCTTGCTCACAGATGCAGTGCCCCTCCCCGTTTCCAAGAGGAAGCCCTTTACGACCCCCCCTAATTTAACATTTGCCTGGGCCAAGGACAGTGCTTTGTTTAGTTTCCTGTAGTCCCCAGGTGCTCCTCCCCTAATTCAATCAGAGAGGTGTCATCTCCTTTTGGCAGGGGCAGCAGAATACAGCCAGGCCTGGGAAGAGTGGCTGAGCAAGTTTCACTCCTGTCGGGAGTAGTTGCCGGGCAGAATTCACTCTCTTCAAGCCAGGCTTCAGCTAAATGTCACTTTGGTACCCAGTTTTCTACATTCAAATCAAACTAACAATTTTTACACATGCAGCTAGAACGCTGATTCTAAGTTCAAACTATGGCATTTCCACAGTTGCAAACTACGTGACACTCAACAATAGGTCACTCATTTATTTTAAACATTTAGATTTTAGTGGCTTTGGGTCCAGTTTAACTTAACCTGCTGACATCCACAGCTCAGCCAATTTTGTTATAAACATTGTTTTGGGCTCTTTCTCTTTCCAGATTTAGTATGCACACAAGAATACATTCTGCCAAATGTCTGCTGGTGTTCATTGAGATTTTTGAATATCCTGCGATGTTTAAAATAGGCATTTTTAGCTTGCATTTCAGAGAAACAAAGGTGATTTCAACGCGCTTTTTTATTTTAGCCACCGGCACTGCTGTTTTTCCTTAGGCAAACATTTCACTCATGGCACTCCTGGCCCCTCACGCTCGCACTGGTGGGTGGCAGGGCAGGGGACCATTTTTCTGTGCGCAAAACTGCGCGGTTCTCCAGGATTCTGACGCAAATGTGGGCTTTTCCGCCCTCTTGGATTTCCTAAGCCCACAGCACCAAGTGTTGCAGCATAATAACTTGAACGTGGGCCAAGACACCCAACAGTCAATATATCCCACAAGACGAAGAAGAGTACAGGATACGGACTGGAGGTTGGTAGTACTAGGCTGGTAGTACTAGTACTGAGGCAAGGAGGAGGTGCAGCACCATGCAGAATGTGGCAAGAACTAAAGGTGATCATTCTAGTGGTTACAAAACAGCGATAGACATAAAAACCAAAGAAGGACTGCAGAAATTATTGAACCAGTGCAAGCGAAGAAACTGTCAGACATGGGAGCTTTGAACAAGTGGAAACCCAACAACCGGAGACGCAATCTGGAAGCGTTCCTGGGATTTCCACGGCCAGCAAGTCCAGACAGACCACGGCGACACAGTGACAGGACCTCCAAGGGGAGGTGGACCATGTGGTCTTTAAGCTGTGTCACTACTGCGGAGTGCTAGCATCGGCAGAGCTGCCGAAGAGAAGCAGAGGAAGCAGACGGACACCGACGGAGTGCAGAAGGCCGGCACCAGTCCTGGCAAGAGCCATAACCATGAATGAAGGTGCCAGAAAGTAATGGGGAGCACGGGTAGGTTGGCAAGGACAGTGGAACACCACAAGCTCTCCTTCATTAACCCAAGGCACCGGGTAGGCTAAACAAAGGTCCCACAGCTTCAGAGACCCACAACAGAAATGGGGAAGCATCAGAGAGAATCTTCCTTGGCACAGTGGTCACAAAGAAAACACTTAACAGGGGCCTGGAGCCTGAAGTTTCAAGAAATAAGCGTTAGAGGCAATCTCTCTCAGCAGGGTGGGAATGAGAAACCCATTAGCCACCAGAGAAGTTCAAAAACAAAAGCCTTAGAGGGAAACTCCCTCGACACAGTAGTATTGAGGAAACAGCCACCAGAGAACGGTCTGGGACCCCCGACAAAAGAAAGCAAGAGAGAAAGACACTCTTTTTCATGGCAGTACTTGGCAGGAGAGTGAACCAAGTATGCCCTAGCTGAGAGAAGGGGAAGCCTGGGTCTGGACCCACAAAGTGAAAGAAAGCCTAGCGGAAGGGAATCTTCCACATCTGTGTAATCTATGTGGAGATGTTGGAAGGGGTCATTAGGGCATGGTATTGCTCATCGCACTACGTGCAACGTGTGAGCCGAGTAGAATTTCTGGCAAATTACACAGTTGTGCATAAAAGTGCCGATATACTCTGCCAATTTGGGACAGAACCAGACTTCCCCTATATGTGCTGCAAGAACATCAGTACTAAGATGGTTCAGATAGTGCAGCTGCGTAAGCTGCATTAATCACAGGCTTTCTGGTGCTTTCCTGTCGCCACAGTGCATCCGTGGGAGATATTGAACACCCTCTCTTCATCCACAATTCTCTGGCATTTGCTGGCATTTTCCCCTGAAATTCCACTATTTGGGTAACAGGTAATGAACTATATCCCTCTCGCAGTATCATGCTGAGTGTGCATATGTGTTTATTAGGTGGGGTGTCAAACTCATTTATTTCCGTAAAGTATGCTGGTCACTTTGCTTCCGTGTCTGCAGCTTTGCTGCAGTGGGAGATCACGTCATCCCCACTTCATATCATCTTGGCACTTTATAACCTCTATGGCTGATGGGAGTTGCAGCGCACCTATGAGTCTAGCCAATAGGGGCGTGTGCTGCACTGACGTGCCACCAGCACGCCGATAGCCCCACTTTTTCCAATGTGACAGTCCTGCATGTACTGTTGATGTCACATAGGCAGAGTTATAGTACGCTATGATCTCTTCGTCCTTATGCGCTTTTAATGCTGTTATAAGAGCTACTAATTCTGCGACTTGTACTGTGAAAAATGCGGGGGTAATCTTGCGCTTGCTACTACTTCAGCGGTGGGGGCACTGTCAGGTTTTCACAATCCATTATAAGTAAGAGAAGGGTCAACAGATTAAAGGCAGGTCAAGGCAGAGGGATTGATTTGTCATTTGAGCCTGAGTGGTTAGTGTGAGCTTTCTGGGCTGGTATTGTTCCTTAAGCTAATTCTAGGAAGGTGGGTTCTCCCAAGTCGAAGATGGTGCAAGCAGTATGTCGCATTGATTGGCTGGGAAATTGCTGTGATGCAGTTTGGAATCTTGCAAAAGATTCTAAATCGCCTTTCTTTCAGACTACAGCCAGAGCAGGTCACAGAAATCAAAGCTCCAGGAAAAATTAAAGAAGAATTAACAGTGAAACCAGTTTGAAAACCAGAGAAGTTTGAGAACCATTAAGGATACAAGGGCACTTCAGCAGAAGATTGAGATAAGTGAACATTTAGCTAAAGATTCAGTGAAGTAAGGAAGACAATTGTCTGTCAATTGACTAATAGGAAGATCAGTTGTTAAATGCTTAGTTTGAGAAGAAGCTGGTTTAAGTTAAAAGGAGAATGCATTTTTTCAATCTTTGCAGAAGAAGTAATCTTAATATAGCAAGTTGTTTAAAGTTGAAATAATGCATTTTTTCGTGTCAGATACTAAGGCGCTTGTAACATGTTAACCTACTAAACCATTGTGTGTGCTACCGGCGTGTTGAAATTATTTATTCCTGAGATGAAAAGACTTTGCAGTGGAGTCTGATGCCAGTAATATTCACTAACCTCTGCGCGTGACACCGGCGTGTTTTCATTTACTTATGTGCGCATTCAAAAGAAATTGCAGTGGAGTCTAATGCAAGTAATATTCACTAACCTTTGCGTGAGCTGCCAGCGGATACTACCAATACATATTTTTTTCGCAGTGAATTTTAACAAGTGCACAAGTGATTATCGGAAGGAGCATCGCTGCTCCCAGCAGTGCAGAAAGAGTTTCATTAGGCCTTTCAAGGAAATGACCTAATAATATCCGTGTGCATAGCATCCAAAAGCATGAAGTCAATCTGAGGAGAACGAACGTCACATGCATTTATTTATGCAACACAGCATTTCCTGAACTCACCACGTTTACTCACTGAGTAAATACACAGCGGATTTCTTTGGCTAGAACAAAGGAATGGGAATATACCCAGACACCTGGTAAAAGACTTTGATATTTGAACTTCATAGCCTTCTGTTTATGAACTGCAAGGCAGCAACAAGTTAAAATATGATTAGCAAGACAGAAAAGGATTTAACATGAGTGATTAAAGGAAGAGAGTCATTTTCAGCATCAACAGAAAAAGCCTTTCAGGAATTCAGCAAAGGCAAACAGGTAGATGGGAAAATCCTTGGGACGGTTACAAGCTGGTGAATAGTGAACCATAGAGCAGAGAGTTTATAACAGTGTATATGTTTCTTTTTAAGTCACTTCAGCTGCAGTTTTCAGAAGAGAAATCAAATGGCTAGGTGTCAAGATCCAGTTCCAGTTCCCCCTTCTCCTCACCTGAATACTCTGATGTACTTTCCTTAAGTGCTGTTTCAGGCTTCTTCTTGTCCTTCTTTCTTTCTTTGAGCGGACCCTCCTTTAGTTTCCGTCCCTTTCTTTCGTGTAAATAAGGTCTGGCCCCTCCAGAGGCCACCGTGACAGAGATGAGAACCTGCTCAAAGGGACCTCCAGGAGGGCCAGCCTCGCCCCAGGGAAAAAGCCAGACGGCAGATAAAACCCTGGTTCTGGTGTTTTGTAGATGTGGAGAAAGTTGAGTTTCCAAAGACCCAAGTCCTGAGATGACTGTTATCCAACTGGATGAGAAGGGCAAAAATACAGAGAGATAGCACTAGACCCAGAAAGGGAATCGCTAAGGATACTGAAAACCTATGCTGATGGGATCATAAACAGAAATAAGAGAGAACGGACAGGCGCCGTGAGCCTATACTGAGATTCACAATGAAAGTACACAAACACAAGTAAACTTGTATGTAAGAAGAAATCTGCTAAGCAGAATAGGCAAGCTCCACGAATGTACGGAGCAGAAAAGGGGGTCGCGAGAGCAGCTCGCGTGTAGAACGAGGAAAGGAAGTAGTGCGGAACGGCAGGCGCCGTGAAGATAGGAAGGAGAATGAAGTCGTGAGAGCAGCTCGCGTGTAGAACGAGGAAAGGAGGCAGTGCGGAACGGCAGGCGCCGTGAAGGTAGGAAGGAGAATGAAGTCGCGAGAGCAGCTCGCGTGTAGAACGAGGAAAGGAGGCAGTGCGGAATGGCAGGCGTCGTGAAGGTAGGAAGGAGAATGAAGTCGCGACAGCAGCTCGCGTGTAGAACGAGGAAAGGAGGCAGTGCGGAACGGCAGGCGCCGTGAAGGTAAGAAGGAGAAATGAAGTCGCGAGAGCAGCTCGCGTGTAGAACGATGAGAAAAAGTCGCGCAGAACGGCAGGCGCCGTGAAAAGAGAAAAGGAGTCTAAGCTAGCGGAAAGAGGAAAACAAACAGACAAACTGAAGTAGAGTAGCAAGGAAAAATGCGGCGTGTAGCTGTAGAGTTAGAAAGGGCAGTTATCAACGGATACTGTAGAAATCACGGGAGTAGGATTCAGAAAAGCGGAGCGCAGTAACAAGAGGTAAACAGATACAACGCACTGGCTGGGGGGGCGGAGCCGGAAGATATAGTGCGTGCTGCCATCTTGAATGAGGACTAGAACGCTACTCTGAAAAGGTCACTGCCTCCAACCCTTCCAAAGTCTCCACCTGCCGATCCTGACAGTATACCCCCTTCTCATCGGGGGTCCCCCGGGCTTGTCCGGGTGAAAGTGGTGAAATCTCCTTATCAGTCTGGGGGCATGAATATGGCTCACCGGTTCCCAAGACCTCTCTTCCAACGGGTAACCCTTCCAATGTACCAGGTATTGTAACCTACCCTTGCGGTACAGAGAATCAACCAAGTAGGCCACTTCGTATTCTTCTGGTGTTGGGTTCACTTGCGCACGTACCCTGTGGACTGGTCTTTGGAAAGGATCTTCCTTGTATTCCTTGAGTAAGGAGACATGAAAGACTGGATGTACCCTCTTGAGGTAATCAGGGAGTCTAAGCTTAAAGGCCATCGGGTTAATCCGTTGTACTATGGGGCCCCAGGAACCGTGAGGAGAATTTGCCAGAATGTACCCACCTAGGCAAGAAACGGGTAGACAACCAGACCATTTGTCCAACCTGCCATGTAGGATTGAGGCTTCTGCCCTTGTCTGCCCATCTCTTTTGTGCTTGTTGACTGCTCAGGTGTGCTTTCTGAGCTAGCTCATGTACTTCTTGTAAGTCCTTCAGTACCTCAGCCACAGCCGGAATCTTGGTGGAAGGGGTGCTGAGCCAGGGCAAATGTTGGGGATTGTACCCATAAGTACAAAAAAAAGGACTCATCTGGATGGTAGTATGCAGAGCATTATTGTAGGCAAACTCTGCTTGCGGAAGGAAGCGAAACCAATTCCCCTGCTGCGGGCTACAAAAACACCTTAGGTACTGTTCCAGACTGGCGTTTAATCTCTCGGTCTGTCCATTACTCTGAGGGTGATAACCCGAAGAGAGAGCCCTGTGAATCCCCAGAGTCTGGCAAAGAGAAGCCCAAAACTTAGAAGTGAATTGAGATCCTCTATCTGAAATCACTGTCCGAGGTAACCCATGTAGGCGCACTATATCTCGGAGGAATACTGCCGCTGTTTCAGAGGCTGAAGGAATGTGTTTGAAGGCGGAGAAGTGAGCCAACTTGCTGAAAAAATCGACAGTCACCATGATCACAGTCATGTTTTCGGATGGGGGAAGATCCACAATAAAATCTGTGGAAATATGTTCCCAGGGACGTTCAGGCAAGGAGGGTTGCTGCAATAAGCCTAGCGGTTTTCCAGTTCGAAGTTTGTTGGAGGCACAAACTGAACACGTAGAAACATATCGATCCACATCATTCCGAAGAGTTGGCCACCAAAAGCCCCTGCGTAGTAGGTTGTAAGTCTTTCTGACTCCTGGATGACCTGTTAGTGGGGTGTCGTGGCACCAAGAGAGGACAAGTGTCTGGAGTCTCTTGGTGGGAATGAACAGTGCTTCTCCCTGATAATACAATCCGTCCTTACCAAGAACGACCGAGGAAGGGAGTTCAGAGCCTGTTTGATACTCAGGTATTAGATCTTGAAGAAAAGAAAGAGAGGATGCAATCATCCTGCGTCCTGGGAAGACCAATTCATGTCCCGTGTAGATACCTGAGCATTCCCCTAGACTGCGAGACAAGGCATCAGCCTTCATATTCTCTGTGCCGGGAATATAGGTGATGTTAAAATCAAACTGCAGGAAAAAATATGCCCACCGGGCGTGGTGTGCGTTAGTGCATTCCATCTGTTGTAGGACTCGAAGGTTACGATGGTCGGTTCTGATGTCAAAGCTGTGGGCGGCTCCTTGCAATAAATGACGCCACTCCTGGCATGCTAGCTTGATTGCTAAAAGTTCCCTTTCAATTACAGAATAATTGCGCTCACTTGTAGTCAGGGTCGTGGAATAGTAGGCCACAGGATGTTCTACACCATCTTCTAGTTTCTGTAGTAGGATTGCCCCGACTGCACCCAAAGAAGCATCGGTTTCCAGAATGTATGGTTTAGCCTGATCCGGTTGGACCAGTATGGGTGCCTTAGAAAAGTATCCCTTAAGGGCGATAAACGCTCCTCTGGGCTCTTCACAAAAGGCGAACCTTACGCCCTTCTTCAACAAGGAAGTTAGAGGAAGCACGATGTTTGAAAAATTGGGTATGAATCTTCGATAAAAGTTTGCTAAACCCAGGAAACTCTGTAGCTCCTTTACATTAGCAGGTTCTTTCCAGTCTCTGATTGCCCTTATCTTGGTCGGATCCATCTCTATCCCTTGCTTAGACAGGATAAATCCTAAGTAGGACACTGACGTAACCTCAAATTGACACTTTTCCGGTTTGATCAGTAGCCGGTGGGACTGAAGACGCTGCAATACCTGTATGACAAGTCTTCTATGCTCGGCAAGGGTTTTGGAAAAGATTAAGATGTCATCTAGGTATACCACCACCATTATGAACAACATGTCGGAAAACACCTTATCCATATACCTTTGGAATACAGCTGGGGCGTTTACCAGGCCAAATGGCATCACCCGGTATTCATATAAGACAAAGGGGGTGCGGAATGCAGTCTTCCACTCGTCCCCCTTTCTTATACGCAGCAGGTGATAGGCACCTCTTAGGTCAAGCTTCGTGAAGTAGACGGCTCCTTGTACCGCTTCTAATATGTCCCGAATCAATGGCATGGGATATCTGTCACGGATGGTAACCTTATTCAAGCCTCGGTAATCAATACACGGACGTAACTCCTTGGACTCCTTCTTGGGGATAAAGAACAAAGAGGCCCCACAGGAGGATCTGGATTCTTGAATAAGTCCGTTCTGAAGATTTTCATCCAGATAGTTTCGAAGGGCAGTCCGTTCAGGGAGCGATAAGGGATACATACGCCCGAAAGGAACCACGGCTTCTGGTATCAAGTTGATGCTGCAGTCCTCAGGTCTATGCGGGGGCAGCTTCTTGGGTATAGCATTCATAAACACCTCGGCAAATGCTTGATATTGTAGAGGGATAGAAGAAACGATCACTGGATTGTGGATTGGTCTTCCTGTTTCAGCTCCGACATCAGTGGTCCCGGCAATGGAAAGTCCCATACAGTGGGTCTTACAGAACTGTGAGTCAAAGTTCACCTTGTTATCTGTCCAGTTGATGTGTGGGTTATGCTTTCCTAACCATGGAATCCCTATTATCAAGGGAAAATGAGCTGCTCTGATCTGGTCAAATACCAGAATCTCTTCATGGTGGCCCATCATCATCTTGAGCGGGAATGTTTCGGAGATAATGGGTCCAGATGATAAAGATCTGCTGTCTACACCCCCAACTGGAATGGGAGCAGACTTGAGTCTGGCAGCCACCTGGTGTTCGGTTGCCCATCTTAGGTCCATGAAATTTCCCGCTGCTCCACAGTCCAACATAGCTAATACGTCAGTGGGGGCAGAACCAGACAACCAGAGTTTAACCTTGAACACCATCAGACTGGTTTCTTCCGGGTTGTTCAAGGTGCTTGTGTTGATGCAAGGGTGCTTGTCAATTCCCCCGACACTTCCCTTGCAGCAGAGCGGGGGCTGAAGTTTTCCTTCCGTCGAGGAGGTACCTCCGGGCAGTCTCTCAGTAGGTGTTTGGAGGAACCACAGTACATGCATAACCCGGAGTTCCGTCTTCTCTTTCTTTCCTCTGGAGTCAGGGGGCCCCGGGTGGCTCCGATCTGCATGGGTTCTTCTGCTATGGTTGAGGGTCTTGTGAGAGGAGAAGGGGAAGGGAAACCTAATGCCTGAGAGGTCCCTCTAGGTCGTCTTCTTTCTTGTCGCCTTTCCTGTAGATGAAATTCAATCTGGAGAGACAGAGTTATCAGATCCCTGAAAGAAGCGGGTCGGGCTACTCTAGCCAGCTCATCCTTAATTTCATCATGAAGGCCTCGTCTGAAAATGGTGTGTTGGGCCGAATCTGGCCAGTCCGTCTTGGCTGCTAATCTCTGGAAACGGGAGATGTAGGTTTGCAAATCCGTGTTTCCTTGGCGAACGTCCAGAATGGCTTCCAAAGAAGAATAGAGTACTTCCGGTCTGTCAAACCTTTCCTTAAACAGCTCCAAAAAACGGTCGTAATCATTTAAGGACGGGTCATTGCTTGTAACGAACGGCGTTACCCAAGATAATGCGTTTCCAGAGAGGTTAGCGATGATGAACCCGACCCTTGATCTGGCCGTATCATATGCATGGGGCCTGAAGGCAAAGTACACCTTACAGGCATCAAGAAAGTCCTTTAGACCACCAGGATACCCATCATACTTTCCGAAAGAGAGTGGCAAAGTTGGCAGGTCTCCATAGTCATCACGGCGTAAAACGACCTGTTGTCGGAGTGCAACATTCTCCGTTCTCAGGGCTTGCACCTCCGCTGTTAGATTCTGCATCGCAGCTACCAGTTCTTGGTATTGCTCCAAGGAAGCCATCGTGTGAGTAGGGCGTTGTATTCTGTCAAGATCCGGTTCCAGTTCCCCCTTCTCCTCACCTGAATACTCTGATGTACTTTCCTTAAGTGCTGTTTCAGGCTTCTTCTTGGCCTTCTTTCTTTCTTTGGGCGGACCCTCCTTTAGTTTCCGTCCCTTTCTTTTGTGTAAATAAGGTCTGGCCCCTCCAGAGGCCACCGTGACAAAGATGAGAACCTGCTCAAAGGGACCTCCAGGAGGGCCAGCCTCGCCCCAGGGAAAAAGCCGGACGGCAGAAAAAACCCTGGTTCTGGTGTTTTGTAGATGTGGAGAAAGTTAAGTTTCCAAAGACTCAAGTCCTGAGATGACTGTTATCCAACTGGATGAGAAGGGCAAAAATACAGAGAGATAGCACTAGACCCAGAAAGGGAATCGCTAAGGATACTGAAAACCTATGCTGATGGGATCATAAACAGAAATAAGAGAGAACGGACAGGCGCCGTGAGCCTATACTGAGATTCACAATGAAAGTACACAAACACAAGTAAACT
Organism: Ambystoma mexicanum; assembly: GCF_040938575.1. Lineage (NCBI taxonomy): Eukaryota > Metazoa > Chordata > Amphibia > Caudata > Ambystomatidae > Ambystoma > Ambystoma mexicanum. The sequence goes on along the minus strand of NC_090933.1, from coordinate 219,931,089 downwards.
TGTATGTAAGAAGAAATCTGCTAAGCAGAATAGGCAAGCTCCACGAATGTACGGAGCAGAAAAGGGGGTCGCGAGAGCAGCTCGCGTGTAGAACGAGGAAAGGAAGTAGTGCGGAACGGCAGGCGCCGTGAAGGTAGGAAGGAGAATGAAGTCGCGAGAGCAGCTCGTGTGTAGAACGAGGAAAGGAGGCAGTGCGGAACGGTAGGCGCCGTGAAGGTAGGAAGGAAAATGAAGTCGCGAGAGCAGCTCGCGTGTAGAACGAGGAAAGGAGGCAGTGGGGAACGGCAGGCGCCGTGAAGGTAGGAAGGAGAATGAAGTCGCGAGAGCAGCTCGCGTGTAGAACGAGGAAAGGAGGCAGTGCGGAACGGCAGGCGCCGTGAAGGTAAGAAGGAGAAATGAAGTCGCGAGAGCAGCTCGCGTGTGAAACGATGAGAAAAAGTCGTGCAGAACGGCAGGCGCCGTGAAAAGAGAAAAGGAGTCTAAGCTAGCGGAAAGAGGAAAACAAACAGACAAACTGAAGTAGAGTAGCAAGGAAAAATGCGGCGTGTAGCCGTAGTGTTAGAAAGGGCAGTTATCAACGGATACTGTAGAAATCACGGGAGTAGGATTCAGAAAAGCAGAGCGCAGTAACAAGAGGTAAACAGATACAACGCACTGGCTGGGGGGGCGGAGCCGGAAGATATAGTGCGTGCTGCCATCTTGAATGAGGACTAGAACGCTACTCTGAAAAGGTCACTGCCTCCAACCCTTCCAAAGTCTCCACCTGCCGATCCTGACACGAGGGCTTCAAGCAAGACAAAACCTGTCTTTTGTTATTTCATCCACTTCCCCTTTCCCCTCAGGTTTGCTTGTTCAGCAATTTTAAATTCAAGGATTGTTGGACGGGCAAGTCTGGGATGTCTGGAGGGCTAGCATCATCTACTCCCGCAGGAACAATAAGCTGGGACCTGACAGAATGAAAGGCCCATGTTGTTAGTCCTGCCTGGGTGATGATGGAGTCAGAGACTGAGTTTAGTTTGAGCAGTTTGGGGAATCTGTTAATAGAAATGAGAAAAGAAATGCAGAATACAAGAAGAGAAACCTTGTCTTTGGGTATTAGGATGGAAGAACTAACTAGCAGGGTGCAGAGAAGTTAACTGGACCGTCAACCCTGATTGAGAAGGAAGAGGAGGAACCCCCAGTCTTGTATCCCGAGCTGGAGGGGGCGGGGGGGAATAGAGAAAAGTGATCCAGTAGTTGACAAAGGGGTTAGTCTAACACCAGGAATATCTTTAATAATGACACCTCTAGCAGCACCAGAGAGATTTATTGGGGATTTACACAAATATAGATCCTTCTTAATGCAGTGCGAATTACATTTTATGTGCCATCCAGAATCTTTCCCTTCTGGAACATCTAGGGTGGCATTTGTGGTTTTCTATTTAACTGGAGAAGCAGCTTCTTGGTCCATTCCATTGGTAGACTGGGGATCATTGGAGCTGCATGATTTGAACCAGTTTAAGCTTGAGTTTGGCAAAATGTTTGATAGACGCTCTCATTCACAGAGCGTAGATGGAGAATTGTTGGAGTTGAGGCAGGGCAGCAGATAATTAGTGGCTTACATAACTCAGTTTAGAGCCTTGGTTCTTGGAAGTGGGTGGCCGGAAGAGAAGAGAGTTTCTTTGTTTTATCAAGGTTTATGTGAAGGGCTGAAGGATGCCTTACCGGTGATGGTGGACAGACCCACATCGAGTGAGGAATTGATTTCTTTAGTAATGAGATGAGACACCAGGTTACTGGAAAGGAGATCTGAGAAAAAGAGGAATTTCCCAGAGAGTAGGACTTGCAGTAGAAGTGAGAAACCTAAGGTGGAGAGAGTCTCTAACGAAAACAGGGGGCCCTCGAGGGAAAGTCAGACTAGGCCACCATTCACCAAAGAAGAAAAGGAAAGGAGACACAAGGAGAATCTCTGCTTATATTGTGGAGATAGTACTCACTTTGCGGGTAGATGTCCATGAACGCCAAGAAGATTTCCAGTTATTGCCGGAAGAAGTCAAGTGGTGGCTAAAATGATTCATTCGGCTGTGCCACACATAGCACTCAATGTATCCTTATATTGGGAAGGACAGCTTAGGTGTGGTGGGCCATGCATGTTGGATTCTGGAGCAACAGGGAACTTTATGGACAGAGCCATAGCTAGTTGTCTTGGGGTTCCAGTAGTGGATAAGGCGATTCCCAAATAAGTCAGGGCCATGGGTGGCACACATTGTCCGTCTGGACCACCACACATACTACAAAACAACTGGGAATGAGGCTAGCTGAGAGGCATTGCGAGGAAATAGTCTTTGAACTGATAGATGCACCTCAAAGATAATTCTGGGAATTCCATGGTTGACTTTACATAATCCCACTATGGAGTGGGGGTGGAGCACAGTAGATTTTAAGTCAGGGTTCCTTAGAGAGTCTTGTGAAGCAGAAGGCTGGGAATGTTCTAAGCAAGAAGCTAATGAGTTGGGCGTGTGTCTGGCAGATGGGGCAGTGGTGGAGCTTATGGTGGGAGCCATTGTAGGAGTTTTGCCAGAATGTTATCAGGGTTTTGAAGACGTCTTTAGTGAGCACGAGGGTAGTGAACTTCCACTGCATCGTCGATATGACTGTAAAATAGATCTGGAGGATGGGGCACCAATTCCTTGCGGCAAAGTTTATGCACTAACAGAGAGAGAAAAAGAGCATTGGAAAGAATATATTGAAGACAACTTGTCCAAAGGTTTTATTCATCGCTCTCAATCCCCGGCAGCTTCTTCCTTATTTTTTGTGCCCAAGAAAGATAAATTACTAAGAACATGCATAGATAATTGAGCCTTAAAAAAGATCATGATAAAAAATTGTTATCCCCTTCCAATGATATTGGTGATGCTAGACAGAATTCAAGGGGCAAAGTTGTTTACGAAACTAGATCTTCGAGGAGCATATCATCTAGTGAGGATCAGGGAGGGAGACGAATGGAAGGCAGCGACCTGCTTTAGGTTGTTCAAGTATCAGGTGATGACATTTGGCCTATGCAACGCACCGGCAGCTTTTCAGTATTTCATCAAAGAAGTCCTCCGTGAATACATCTTGATGATTTCGAAGGCGACGGGAGAAGACAAGGAACGTGTCCAGAAGGTGCTAACTAAGTTGAGAAAACTGTTTGTTTGCAAAACTAGAGAAAGGGCAATTTCATATGCCTAGAGTTGAGTTTTTGGGATTTGTTCTCTCTCCTGAAGGACTAGAAATGGATTCGAGCAAGATTACGGTGGTGAGAGATTGGCTGACACCGACAAATGTGAAGGAGATCCAAAGTTTCATTGGATTTGCACATTTCTACTGTCTTTTTATCCGCGTCTTCTCGCAGATAGTAGTTCCTATCACCAGACTGTTGAAGAAGGGAGTGAAGTTCGTGTGGAGTGATGAAGCTGAGAAGGCCTTCAATTTCCTCAAGGAGAAATTCATCAGTGGACCAATGTTGCTTCATCCTGACATAGAACAACCATTTTTTGTAGAGGCAGATGCTTCCAATGTAGGCAGGGGGACGGTGTTGTCTCAAAGACATAGAGAGACAGGTCAACTTCATCCTGTAGTATTCTTTTCTAAACAGTTCTCTTCTGCCCAAAAGAATGACACCATTTGCGATAGAGAAATGTTAGCGATCAAGAGTGTGTTTGGAGAATGGAGACAAAGGGCCTCATTCTGGGCCTGCCGGTCTGGAAACAATGGTGCCGGTAAGCTTACCAGCATCGTTTTTTCTGGACCAGCATATTACGGGTCTGCCTGCTGGAGCTGATGTGCCCGACAGCTCTGCCCCTGCCGGGCACAGTGGCTACGGTAGGAAGACCTTCACGGAAGCACCTTTCCCGTTAACAATGGTGCCAGTGCTTCCATGGTACCCACTCCCATAGTGTCCTATGTGACTCTATGGGAATGGGGACTTACAATTTACCATTACCTGACTTTCCGGTCTGCCAGGGTTGTAATCCCTCAGTGTTACCGGGAAGGTGGGTGCCGGTAATAATTACGGGTCCGGCAGCAACCCGCCGGTATCACTGGCATGGTTACCGCCGGACTTGTAATGGGCCCCGTTATCTTCTGGAAGCTAGGCATCGAGTAACCGTGCTAAGGGATCATAGAAATGTAAAATTTTTACGCTCTGCCAAGACCTTGACACCAAGGCAACTATGTTGGTCTTTGTTTTTTGCTGAGTACGAGTTCGTAATCACTTTTAAACCAGGAAGACAAAACAGAAAAGCGGATGCCTCGTTAGGAAGTTATAAGAATGACGTTTGCATACCCACACCCCTATTAGAGGGAAAAACATTGTCATTGGAGAAGTACACAATGCTAAGTATTTTCGAGAATACATTTGGCAACAAATGTCTCTGAAGCAACTTCTGGAATGGAGGAAGGTGGATCCAGTTCGCCAAATTAAAGAAGGATTGCCATATGTAGATACAAGATTATTTTTGCCCTCTGAGGATTTGTGTCAAAAATCTTTGAGGTCCTGCCATGATTCTCCTTTGGCAGGTCATCCAGGGTTTAGAAAAACCCTAGATTTTATAAGAAGGGAGTTTTGGTGAAAAGGTATGAGGGAAGATTCTTTGAACTACGTCAAGACCTGTGAAGTGTGTGCCAGAGCAAAGTCAGATAATCAAAAACTGGATGAATTATTGGTCCCGTTGCCAATTCCTTCTCGTCCGTGGCCCACGGTTTCAATGGATTTTATCGCGGAACTACCTCCAGACAAGGGTTGCTCAACTATATTAGTGGTAGTGGATGTTTTGTCTAAAGCTGGCCATTTTATTCCAATCAAAGGTGCAGCAACTGCTAGTTCTTTGGCGCAAGCTTTTCTACGGAATGTTGTAAAACGTCATGATTTACCTAGCATAGTGATTTCTGACCGGGGTTCCCAGTACATTTCTAAGTTTTGGCAAGCTTTTTTGCAAGGAGTTGAATATGAAGATACATTTAACCACAAGTTATCATGCAGAGGGCATTGGTCAGATCAGGAGAGTTGACCAGGAGCTGGAGAAGTACTTGCAATGTTACTTGGAGTCAGGTGAGGGATAGCAGGATTTACTTTGGTTGGCAGAATTCTGCTACAGCAATATACCTAAGGAGTTCACCTAATTTTCCCTATTTTTGTTAATCAAGGTTTTCATCCTTGAATTTTGAGAGGCGTGATCTTAGAAGAAGTGGGAGTTCCAGACATAGAAGGCAGACTATTCGGTATGGGTCAGAATTTTAACAGGGCGGTTCAGGTATTGCAAAAGAGTAAGGTGAGTTCTGACAAGTTTGCAGACCGAAAGCGTAGAAAAGCACAAGAGGATCGGGTTGGGGAGTTAGTTTGGGTGTCCACTAAGAATATCGGCCTCAAATCCAAGAATACGTTTAGTCCACATTTCATTGGACCCTTTGAAATTGAACAAGTTCTCTCTATAGTTTCTGTTAAACAGAAATTGCTGCAGGGATTAAAGGTGCACCCCACATTCCATGTGAGTCTTTTGAAATCTTGTAGGAGGGACACGAGGTTGTGGGGAGTTTGTGGTCCAGTGCTGTCTGATAACATGGAGAATGAATATGAGGTATAGGCAATCCTTGATTCCAGATTAGTCAGATGGAATTTACAGTATTTAGTGGATTGGAAGGGTTATGGCCCGGAAGAAAGATCTGGGAAAGTGTGCATGATGTGTGTGCCCCCATATTGTTAAGATGTTTTCATCGTCTTTCAACCTGAGAAGCCAGACCCTGGAACAGGGCATTATGGGGAGGTACTGTCAGGTTTTCACAATGCATTATAAGTAAGAGAAGGGTCAACAGATTCAAGGCAGGCTCAAGACACAGGGGTGGTTTTGGCATTTGGGTCTGTGTGGTAAGTGTGATCTTTCTGGGTTGGTATAATTCCTTAACCTAAGTCCAGGAAGCTGGTGGCTCCTCAGTCCAAGATGGAGCAAGCAGTATGCGCATTGATTGGCTGGGAAATTGCGGGGATGCAGTTTGGAATCTTGCGAAAAAGATTCTAAACTGCCTTTCATTCAGACTACAGCCAGAGCAGGTCACATCAATCAAAGCTCCAGGAAATATTAAAGAAGAATTAACAGTGAAACCTGTTTGAAAACCAGAGAAGCTTGAGAACCAGTAAGACGACAAGGGCACTTCAGCAGAAGATTGAGATAAGTGAACTTTTAGCTAAAGATTCAGTGAAGTAAGGACAACAATTTTCTGTCAATTGACTAATATGAAGACCAGTTGTTAAATGCTTAGTTGGAGAATAAACTGGTTTAAATTAAAAGGAAAATGCAGTTTTCAATGTTTGGAGAAGTAATCTTAATATAGCAACATGTTTAATGTTGAAAGAAAGCATTTTTGTGCGTCAGTTACTAACGTGCGTGTTAATGTGTTAACCTACTAAACCATTGCGTGTGATACCGGCGTGTTGAATTTATGTGCGCGATCAAAAGACGTTGCAGTGGAGTCTGATCCCAGTAATATTCACTAACCTCTGTGTGTGATACCGGTGTGTTTTCATTGATTTATGCGCACATTCAAAAGAAATTGCAGTGTAGTCTAATGAAAGTAATATTGGCTAGCCTTTGTGTGAGGTGCCGGCAGGTACTACCAATGCATATTTTTCTCACGTTGAATTTTAACAAGTGCGTGAGTGATTTTCAGAAGGAGCATTGCAGCTCCCAGCAGCGCATACAGGTTTTCATTAGGCCTTTCAAGGAAAGGACCTAATGACATCTGTGCACGTAGCATCCAAAAGCAGGAAGTCAATCTGAGGAAAATGAACGACGCATGAGTATATTTACAAGGCTGCAACACAGCAATTCCTGAACTCAACACATTCACTCACTTAGTAAATACACAGCGGTTTTCTTTGTCTACAACAAAGGAATGGGAAGATGTCCAGACGCCTGGAAAGAGACCTTGATTTGAACTTCATAGCTTTCTGTTTATGAACTGCAAGGCAGCAACAAAATAAAAATATGATTAGTAAGACAGAAAAGGATTTTACATGAGTGATTAAAGGAAGAGGGTCATTTTCAGCATCAACAGAAAAAGCCTTTCAGCAATTCAGCAAAGGCAAATAGGTAGATGGTAAATTCCTTGGGAAGGTTACAAGTTGGTGAATAGTGAACCATAGAGCAGTGATTTTATAACATTCTATATCTTTCCTTTTAGGTCACTTCAGATGTAGTTCTCAGAAGAGAAACCAAATAGCGAGGGCTTCAAGCAAGACAAGACCTGTCTTTCGTTATTTTATCCACTTCCCCTTTCCCCTCGGGTTTGCTAATTCCGCAATTTCAAATTCAAGGATTGCTGGACACCCGGTATGGGGGGTCTGGAGGGCTAGTATCATCTACTCCTGCAGGAACAATGAGCTGTGACCTGCCACGTAGGCGGAATCATAGTACGCTGTGATCTCCCCATCCTCATATGCTTCTAAATCCATTATTAGAGCTACTAATTCTGCCACTTGGTTAGAGCTACTGCTTCACTGTCCCACTCGGTTTTAGCTTTACTATTGGTGTTCCAGTATGCCTCTCTCCTGTCGTCTGGTCAATGGTCGAGGACCCATCAATAAAGAGTACCTCCCCTCCCCAAGGGCATTATCCCTTGCTCTAAGGATGTTGTCATAATGTTCTGTGTACGTGGTGCAGTCATGTATATTATATCCTTCTTCTACTGGCTCTGCTATAATTGTTGCCGGGTTTACAGCTCTAAACATTACTAACTTTATCACTGTATTCGAGATAATTACCTCATACCCAGACACTCTTTGCGTGGTAAATGTGCCTGTGAGCTTTTCAAGAATGGCAAAAAGGGCATGCTCCACGTACAGAGTGATGCCACAGCCCATTGTGACATTTGTTAACTTCTGTACTGCAAAGGCAGCAGCAGCCAATGCTTGTTCGCAAGAATAATGACCTTTCATTACTGGATCTAAATGGCCACCATAGAAAGTTCATGGTTTATGCCCTAGGGTCATTGTCTGTGTGAGCATCTCTGTCATCACCACTCTGTTGGAGTGTGAGAACAAGTACAATTCTGCATTGTAGTCTGGGATCCCAAACACTGGAGCTGTGCATATTGCTCCTTTCAGTTATTTGAATGTTTCAGTCATCTCCCTTGGCCATGTCCATTTAACATCCCCCCTCTGGACCTCCGTGAACCTGCTTAATAGAGGTCTAGTGTATGTGCTGTAATCAAACACCGAGGTCCTGCAGTAATTACACAGAGACAAAAATAGGCGCATTTTTCTCAGTCTTTGGTGATGGTGTTTTCAAAATTGCCTCTGCTCTTTCAGGGTTACCTTCCTGCCTTTCTGCGATATTAATGGTCCAATTTATAAAACTGCACTCTGGTAATATTGTATCTTCACCTTGTAAACCTTTTCTGCTAGCACTGTCAGCAAATGTATCAAGTTCTTCTGACACTGCCCTTCTGACCTGCTTCATATCAAAATGTTGTCTACATACTGAATGACCGTGCTGTCCAAATGTATGCTCCCTAGGTCCATTTGAAGGACCTTCTTGAATATGGAAGGGGACTTGCAGTACCCTGTAGGAAGACTTGGATGTTTCCACTTTTTATTTCTATATAGAAATGACGCCAGATCCTGTGACTCCTCATGAAGTGGGATAGAGAAGAAATCTTTCTTCAAATCTATCACCGTGTAATTAGAAGATTCCAGAGGAATGCTGCACAATATTGTCATTGGATTGGCAACTAACAGGAACTCTGATTCAACAATTTTGTTCAAAGGGTGCAAATCGTGTATAAAATGCAGCGTGTTACACTGTGATTTTGATGGCACCGAAATTCCTTGCTGCGCTAACGCAGAAATTGTCTCAAAAATGACTTAGTCTGCCTCCCTGGATAAAGGATATTGTTTTGCCCTCTGTAAAATTGCCGCTGGCTTGAGCTTAATTTTGACAGCTCCCACCCCTCGCAACAAGTCAAAGTCATAGGGGTCATTGGTCCATAAAATGCTTAGTACCTACGCTAAGACTTCCTCACAAAACAATGCTGGTGCCTTTTTCAGTAGGGCCACTCTCTGTGGTACTTCCCTGTAATGAATTCTTACTCAATAAGTAATGCTCATATAGAACACTGTATCCAGGTCCTAATAGTCATCTCAAAACAATTCTTTGTCCATCAGGTCAGTCAGTCTGTGCCCCTCCCCTTCCACAATCACTGCTCTCCATGCTCATCCTGTGTGATCAGTCCCGTGTAGCACTATCCTGTTGTCTCTCACTAAAACTGTCCTCAATTCCAGTAGAAACACCTGTCCTTCTCCTCGTCAAAGGCAATCTCTGATCTGAACAAAAACATGTTGGGCAATTGAAGCAGTTTGCCCTGTAATCCTGGAAGCCATGCTAATAGTACTTCCACTCCATGTTGAAATAACTTGGTGCCTACAGGCAGCCCTCTCTCTATATGGTCTGACCACAGAATGCATGAATACATTCTAGTACATTCATATGGTGAATTCTTGAAGTAGAACACACTATCCCCTGCGCAGTGAACGAAGTGGTCATGTTAAGTCTGTTCATCATATCCCTTCCTATTATGTTAACTGGTGTCTGTTGGGAATACAACAGCAACATGGTAAGGTCATGCTCCCCTATAGATATTGGAAGTTGGTCAGTAAAAGGAACCAAATCCATAGCCCCAGAGAATCCGTGTAGATTCATGCTAATGCCTGACATTGGCTATCTCCCCTCCCTAATACAGCATCTGGTCACCCCTGTATCCACAAAAAAAGAGAAAGTCTTCTCACCTATGATTACCCATACACGTGGTTCCTCCTAATGGCAGAAAGTAAGCTCTTCAGTAAGTGTGCCAAAATCACACTTATGTCAGATGTGTCTGGGTACTGTACTCTCACAGCCTGCCATACGCCGCTCTGCAGTTATTGAACGGCACTCCCGCATGTGCTGTGTTCTGTGCTGTTACTCCGGGACATACTGCCCATTTCCAAACATCGTCAGCTATCTCCCCAAGGATGACTGAAAGTAAGCTCTTCATGTCACCCACTGCTAATGTTGTCCCTGCTGTCAGTCTTTCTAACTCATGAATTCATTTCCCCGCTCCTTCAGTCAGTGAGGGTAACTTACACCTCAAATTGTCCTTGACTATCTGTTGCCACGGTATATATTATGGTCATCTGCTGTCCTTTTTTAGCAACGGAAACTGTGTCAGCACCACACCTCTGTCATATTTCCCTGCATCTTTTGTGGTTGTAAATGCTCTTGGCATGATGGCTCTCCTTCATCCCGGTAATGCTCTCAACCTCTGCACATATGGAGTAAGTTCATCTGCACTATGTGATCGACCTTTGGAGTGCTCGAGGTGTCCCTTGGGTTCTAGCTTTCCCCTTTCAATATCCTCCTCTCTGCCCCATAGTGTCTGCCGCTTTGGGCTTACTTCCCTGGAGGGGCAGCATGGCCTCCTCCCCCCGTAATCACTTTCCCCTAGATCCTCGTCTGACCCCAGGGTTCCAATGCGGTCATCAGTGTTCTCACCCTCTTCGCCATTAAAATTAGCCTCTACACATGCGTTTCCCCTATTATCCCCATTGCTCTGTCTGGTGAGTGGCTCTCTCCGCTCGTTGGGGACCCCGCTGCATGCCTTAGAGGCAGAAGCGCTATCCCTCCTACTCCTACACAGTATCCCTATTATCCTCCGTATTCCCTCTTCCTCATCGTCGTTTAGACGCTTTGGTCCTGTCAAAATGGCTTCTACCTCCTTGAGTCGTCTCTCATCTCCTCTCTCTTTCCTGCTCCTGTCTTCTAAGTATTTCCTCTTCTTCTCTATGTCGATGATCTTTAACAAGACTTTCAATTTCCATTTTTCTCTTCTCTCTCTTCACTTGCAACTGCCTCTCCTTTTCTTCCTCAGCCTTTCTCATTGCTTTCTCCTCTAATTCGTTCTGCCTCTTGTTCCTGTTCCTCCTCCTCTTCCCTCTCTCTTCTCCTCACTTCCTCCATTATCTCTCCTCTTCCTCTTTCTCCTTTTGTCTCTAATCCTCCTGCTCAACGTTTCTAAGCTCTACTGTAGTCCTTCTGTCTAGTTTGAGCAGTATCTGTCCTCCCACCCACTTGTTTGGTGGAATTATCATCTCATTGTTCCCACTGTGTCCCTGAGCCACCATGTCGCCTCCTTTCAACTTCGCTTGCAGATTGCTGTGCTCCTTGCATTCATCAGTTATAGTCCCCGTTTTCTTATTCACCAGCTTCACGCCGCTGACTGTGTCTTCACTTCCATACACGGTGGTGCATAAACAAGGTTGGTATACCCGGCAGCTGCTTTTAGTTCCTTCAAGGGGTAAAATCCTGGCCTTCTGTTAGAGGATCTGTGGTTTGAGGAGGAGGAGGAGGAAGAGAAGGAGCCGTGGGCGCATTGCACCCCACATCATGCTGGCTCAGCATCCACTCTTTCTTGGATGGGCCCTCTTCCTTGTCCTCAAACATTTTCTATAGCTCCAATATAGTTACTCAATGTGTTCTCTCTATTTGCAGCATGTATATACGGGGTCATGTGTTGCAGCACACATTTGGAAAGATTGCCATTTTGCCCTCTGTATCACAAGTCCATTCTGTGCTATATGTGAGAAACTCATGGTGACAACAAGTAAGTCAGACACAAGTGCTTATAGTTCAAGGGTGTTTATTGAACAATTAAAGTTGTATGCAGGTTATTAAAATGCCTATTCTAAACCTATATCTAAGCGTCAACCATTAAATGAAAAATGAGGCAGTCCTAGTAGCTTTGTATCAAATAAAAGGGCCTATACTAAGAAAAAAAAAACCTATTGCCAATCCTTAAGCTAATTAAAGAAAAAGTGTAGAATAGGGTTTCCATAAAGAAAGAAGAGTTCTCAAATGATAGGACAGGATACGGTAGCCTGGGCCTTCCTTCCCCACGTTTAGCACATGGGGTAAGGTGCGAGCTTGGAGCACGGGGCTTCTCCAGCATGAGTTGACAGTTCCAATGGCAGTTTTCATTTCCTTTTGAAAGTAGCTTGCCTTTGGGGCCTGATGTGTTCAAACAACAAAAAAATCCTTTAACAAATGAAAGTTTGTTTCCAATATTCCATGGGTGATGTGTTCACCCCTGGGTCCCCCTCTTCTGGGCTGACCCTTGTCAATTGTAACCCAAAGTTTCAGATAGGGTGATGGCTTCACCCCTGGATGCCCCTCTTCTGGGCTGGCCCTTGTCAATTGTAACCCAAAGTTTCAGATAGGGTGAGGCTTCACCTCCTGGGTCTTCCCGCTTCTGGGCTGAACCTTTCTTAATAGTAAACTTTGAGGAATAGCTTAACTCCTCGGACCGCTCTCGTTCGGGCTCAGACCTCTATCAACTGCCAGCGCATGGGTGACGGCTTCACCCCTGGATCTCCCTCTGTCAGGCTCGGACCTTTTGCGACTGCCAGTGTTTGAGTTTAGCTTCACCCCAGATCTCCCTCTTCTGGGCTCCGATCCCCCTGTTCTTTGCCTCCCTCCTCTGGGTTCACAATGGCTTTCTAAATTAATTCAATTGTTCACAGGATTCACATCCCTTACTTCCATTCACCATGCAGGATTAATTTCCCTTACTTTTAGCCAAGATCAAAGTCTTTCGATTGTACGGGGCTTTAGCTCGACCCTCACGTATGACCACTTTGAATTCCTTTGGTGGCCTTCCTATGGCCTTCTGGTTTCTATAGTTTCTCAATATGGGGCTAGACCTGAGTCTCTTGAGTGGGCAGCCACGTGGTGCCAGTTTCCCTCTTCAGCTGGTCTCCCCTTAACCACCTTTTATCGTTTAATCACAGTTCAATGAAATATGGTAAAACTTGCCACTCTGCTATTTTCCTTCAACTCAGCCCGGTGCTTATCGATTCTCCTCTCAACTCACAGGCTGTGTTGCACAACTTGGCTTTCGTCTTTCTTGGAATCAAGGCAGGTACCATAAGCTCGAGAGCTTCCCTTGCTCCTGCTTATCGGCATAGGCTTACCCTGTGTACCGTTGACATCTGCTGCAGGACGCTTGAGATATTGTTTGTGGTCTTAGACTCTCTTCCATGAAGGTTCCACTGGCCTGGGATGAAAAGGGCAATGTTACTTCTTTCCTTGCAACCCTCTTGATTCCTGCTGCCTTTCTCCTTCTCTTGAACTGCTGAGCCATAGCCGTTTCATCGTGCTGTCTACTGTACTCGTCTTCCTCGTACTGCTGTCACGGTTTTATTACACGGCACACTCCAGTCATGGACTCCTTCCTCGACAATGAATGTGGCGTACAATAAAGCGCTTTTTATTTTTAACAAAGCACAGGTTCTTTTCTGTTTCAGTAGGCCTCCAACCCGTCTCGCAAACAACCTCCACAAACACATGCGGTGTCACAATGGACCAGGAATCAGGTCGGTGTGTATCAAGAACATAATTATTAATTTATTTAATGAAAAAAAGAAAATCAAACAATTTCACAGCCACTAATGTTGTGGTAACACAATGCACTAATCTCTATAAAACAATTAGATCAAGATATACTATTAAAATTCTCACAATCTTTAAAGGCAACAGAAAAAGAACAATTTTAGAAAGAGATAACACCAACAGTTTAGCACTCCCCCCCTGCAACACTCACCCCCCCCACCCAAACATTAGCTAACTTGATTCCTTTGAATGGAAGGCAGTGACAAAGAGTAGGGATAGAGCGAGAAAATTGGATTTGGAGTACAGCCCACCACCCCCATATGGGAAGTCAGCAAAGAAAGTGAAAATCTGTTTTTGGAGCAAAATGGCAGAATGGGATTTTGATTATTAATCACAACTACTATGGGACAGAATGAAAGGAAATTTGTGTTGCTACACTTGAAGATATAGGGAAGCTTAGAGACTACTATTCAGCACACCAGGGCAACAATAGAAATAAAGTAGGAAAATCGGGTTTTGGAAGGAAGCAAATGCAAAAGGAAAGATGCAATGGCAAATGGAAATTCATTTTACACAGGATTACAAGGACAGGCAGCTCAGGGAAGGGGTATAGCTCAAAATAGGAAAATCTGTTTTCATTGACATGGACAGAGACACATAACAGATAGACTTGTCGGCAAAAGGGATTGCTCTCAATGGGACTACGGTTTGGGGTTTTAATAGGACAGATGCAAATCGGAATTTGTGGGGTCATGCACACAATACAAGTGCAAATTTCGTTTTAAGTTACAAGGAGACTAATTATTTTGAGGCAACACTTTAATGACTATAATTATTAAAGAAAGACACCAGGGACAAGGGGGTTCATTTCAAATTTTAACCCACTTGCACTGTGAATTTCAATGGGGAAATTAATTGATTTGCTTAAAAATATGCTAAGGATTTACAAAGACACTGAGAGGTTTACCAACGGGAATATGCTAACATACACAGGCTAAACACAGATTCTTCTATGGGAAGGTGATTGAATTACACAAGAAATGTGGGGTTTTCAATTGGGTTTTCAATTAGGTTTTCAATGGGTGCAATACTACAAAAAGGAAGGGCTTATGCAATTTAGGGCTGGGGTTATTTGCTACTTACAAAGTAAGCCTTGGTTTGGGATTCTTAAAAGCCAGCTGGATCTCAGCACACTCTGGACAGCTAGGCAAGGGGTCTGGTCACTGCACTCTCAAAGAAGGTATGGTTCAGTCGCCTCCTCTCCGTCCTCCTTCTCCTGTCTCCCTGGATTTTTGTGTGTCCCCTGACTTAGTACAGTCCCCCTTATATAGCCCAAATGACATTACTCACTTTACAATCTAGGGGGAGTACTCTATAATTACCCCTACCTCTCGGATAGGGCAGTTTGCCATTCCTCTCTCTACCCCCTGACCTGATTGGTTCAAGGGAAGAGAGCACCATCTGTCTATTTGCCTTTATTTTCCTTCTTTGTTCTCTTGGCCACTTTTTGACAAAAACAATTATGTCCCATAACTTCATAATTGTACTAGCCCCTGCAATATGAACTAGATATGTGGGTTTAGTGGGTCACAGGGAATTAGGTACGCTGATCGCCAACTCTGTATGAGGTAGCATGGCCCTTTGGCACATTTTTGTCATTTTCATAAAATGTATAACAGTTATGACTCTGCAAATGATCAAGCATGATCCTAATTTCACCTTCCATCTTTCCATCAAATCACATAATTGTCACATCTTCCGAGTAGGCAGAAACTAGTCTTAACTGGGCATTTCTGTCCCCAAAGTCTTAGGAAAATGAACTTTAGCTCTTAAAAACCACCTGGAAATTACATAAAACAAAATTATTTCTCATTCTTACTGCAAAAATGCCTAAAAATTGAATCAGTCCTTTAATGTCAATTGGGAGGATATTTCCCCCACTGTGGGAGGGGTGCTTTATCCTGCACAGCCGGTGACCAGAGATTTTGATGCCCCCCTTTGAAGTTGTCAGTTTGTTATTGGTAGTGGGTTCAGGAGGAACTCACAACTCCCCGTCAAGTTTTAACCACACTTGATTTCCTGGAAATCCCTGAGCCCCTGCCTTCAAGTCTGGCAGAGCAGGGAATTATAACGCCCTCATTACATGTCACAAATTAGAACTAAGGGAGGAGGATATCAATCCCCTCTCCCGAACAACAGAAGCCGAATGGATCGACCATCCCACCGTGGTTGGCACGGGCGCCTGGATTTTTGAAGGACAGGTAGCCACGTGGCAGCCAATGGGGGGAAGAAGGAGTTAGGGAAAAGGGATGGACTAATAAAGGTAAGGAAGGGAAAACAACTAGACATAAAACAGCAAAATCACATACAATTCCTGACTTGATACTGTAACACCCTGGAAACCTAACCTGACTCTCTCTACATAAACTAGTAGGACATAACATAAGTTTTCACAAAACACATGGGGCAATATACATGACCTTTCGAATGTTAGTGACCATGATTTACAAAGCAATGACTTAAAGCTCCATCAAACATATAATAAGCAATGACACTGAGACAACAATATGCCCTAGTTACAAACTCTTGTACATAGCATGACGCTTTCCCCTTGTGGAGAAAACAAGGTGACTGAGGAAAGCAGATTTTAGCAGACGTTTGGTAGTTTCTGGTTTGCAATCATATCCATGCCGTAATTCAGAGCGTAGCATCAAAACATAGGCTTCATAGTAGCAAGTAGCACAAGAAATACTATTAATAGGGCACCCTTCAAGGAAGCACACTTAACTAATGTTCCGGATGTTTCCTCAAAACGTCCGGACATCAACGAGTGAAGATTTGCTCAATATATGTCACCGCCCGGCTCAGGAGGACACAGAATACACATAAACACTTAAGTGAGTGTCCGGGCACCTCCTGTGGCTGCCCCGGACCTGACGGAAAAGAGCGAATCACACATTAACCAGCGTTCACCGCCGCAACTCGGGAGATGCGAAGGCCGCCACGCATGGTCAGCGTTAGTCCTTCCATTGCCCGCCTCCGCCTCTCACTTTGCTGCTCCGCTGCTGCTGCTGCCACCGCCCGTGCTCTCCAACATCAATCATCAGCACCTGAGCATGGGCGGGCGGCACATTCTCCTAATGCAAAGTGCCTGCAGCTGGTTAACAGTGCGCTTCAGAAAACTACATCCATTCCCCATTCCTGCTGGGAATTGTAGTGTTTTCCCCTATCTAGGTGATACACGTCTTCTCCTGCACCACAACCCCTGATTTCTGACATTACATCACAGGTCATTGTGGGATGATTCACTAATAGGTGTGACTTCCAGTGGAAAGTGTGACTTTCAATTGAGAAGTTTCCTGTCTGAGCCACAAACTGTTTTTTTTCGGTATAATGAGCCTCTTCCAAGGTGATTGATGTCTTGTGGGTAGAAACATAATGTACATTGCTTAGTCAATCCCCCCCCACAGCATATTGGCATATCAGCATATCACAGTGGCTTTTTAAAGTCATTTTTCTTTTTCACACGTGTGCAAGCCATTTTTTTTGTTGTTTGCAGTGTTTCAAGGGCTGCTGTTCAAATGAAATGGAAAGCAAAAGATGTGTCATGTGAATTAAAAGTAAAACAAGGCAGTTTTTGGATGCAGTGCATAACTCTTTGTCATTCAGATGTAACACAAGCAACGCAGGGCCTTTTTTGGGATGCAGTGCATAACTTCATGTTATTTAGATGAGACAAAAGCATGCAGGGTCGTTTTTTGGGTTGCAGTGCAAAACCTCATGCCGTTTAGGTAAAACAAAAGCATGCAGGGCCGTTTTGGGTTGCAGTGTTCAACTGCTTGCTACTCATGCACGGCCGTTTTTGGGTGCAGGGTTTAAATGCAATGTATCAGGTGAAGGGGATATCCGTTTAGGGCCTTAAATGCACCCGACACTGCACTCTCTTGCTACACCTTTTATCCTTGTGGGGAAAAGGAAGGGCCATCAGGTGTATGTGATTTAAGTCAATTGCCTGACTGTGCCTGAACCTTAGTCCGTTGTCTATTGTGTGGTGCAAAGGTGTTGGTGCTTGCAAAAGTGGTGGGGGGCAGTGTCTTTGAATGTCATACATGAGAGAATGCAGAAAAGGTGTCAAAGGAAATGGGATACCGCGTCTCACCCGTCAGTCGCCCACTCCTACCCCTCAAGGACCCCCTCTCGAGGTGATCCTCCCTCACTGGTCCACCCTCAGGAACTGGATCCAATATTGATGGCTGCGTCCTGGTCCCCTGGATAATGAGTCCTCAGGTTTCAGACAGGGAGACACCTTAAGGTTTCTCACAAATACTTCATTATAATGTACTGATACCATGGAAGGGACTTGCACAAGTGCTTAAGGGGTGTATCCCCCATGATGGCAAGTCACTTCTAGACTGCCAATACTTACTTGACCTCGAGTCAGGAATTTTTACAAATTTCAAAGATTGTCAAATTAACTGTCACAATTATCGTCAATTCTCAATCAATTTCTTCAAAACCACAACAACTCCCAATGTATTCCATCAGGCTCTCTGGCTTACCAACACCAACAGGAGCATGCCCCAAGCACCACCCACACTCTAGTCTTTGCCCGCAAAGGCCAACTCACAATTCTTCCATGTGCTCCTCGAGCCCAACCCAAATGGTACAACACTCCTCTAAAAGTTCAACATCACCACATCTTGTTATAAACCACCATCTTTCCCATTTTTTTCTTTTTATGTTGCCAACAATTCCAAGCCCCACTGCAGGCCTTCACCCTCGCCTCAATGTGTTATGTCCTATTAGCAACCTTTTGAGTGATGTCACAAGCCCTTATGAAAAAAACAATACTTTGAATGGACTCTTAATTCCCACAATACCCCAAGACACAACAACACAAATAACCCACAGCCGTCATCCTGCTTTTCAAATCACAGGGGAAACCAACTCTTAAAAACATGTGTCCTTCTCCTATACCAGAGCAAAGGAATACATCTATAAGGATTTGCTAAGAAACCACCTTTGCGCGACCTAAGCTAGCACCTAGACACAGGTATACATCTCTTCATCCGTAAACTAAGCTGACCGCCTAGAAACAGGTATCCATACATAATTCATTGGTAAACTAAGCCAGCACCTAGAAACAGGTAAACTTCAACATCCGTAACCTAGCTAATGAAGCATACTTCTATAAATAACACAAATACAAATCACAAAGCAACAATTTCCCTCCCCAATATCTTTGAAACGGCTTGATCTATATTTACACTCTGTGGATCCGCTGAAGGCCTCGGGCACAATCACACGCACAATCTGCCACTCCATCGTCTGATCTGCTTGGCGTCCCACAGAGAGCAGGCAGGAATTTCTCCAAGGTGGCTCCTGATGACCTTCTCAGTGTCCATGGTTTTCAATCTGGTCCTCGCGGGTTGCAATACATTCGTTCGGGCATTTGGCTGGAACAAACTGGATTAATTTTTGGGTGTTTTAGCGACCGTCCTCTGCTACCACCTGAATTAAGGCAGGGAAATTATTATTAAGCTCCCCAATTACAAGCAAGAGGAACTGGGCCGAGGAAATCCCATGCATCAAAAACAGAAGAGTCCAGCCATGCGACAAAAGGTTTACTGTTTTATTCACACATCAACAACAGGTATTGAGACATGGACAATACACCATTCTCCAATACTCTCTCATCGACCTTGAGCCTGTCATCAGTTTTGATGCTGTGTGACATCACAAAAATGAAGATACACCATAAAAACCAAACGGGGATCAGGATTGGTTAGTAAGGTAACTCTGAACGGCACATCCCCCCTCCACTCTCCCCTGCACTTCGTGTTACAGCACTTTCACCATCCTAATGGCACAAGGCCTAGTAGGACCATTTTTGTTTTTCTTTTGCCTTGTTGCACCTTGAAACACCATTTTCTGTATAAGTGCATTATAAATATCCAATAAATAAAAATAAAATAAAGGTATACTACATATAAATTGCATAGGGGATTAGTACATTAATTGGATAAAATATGTCTGGTGGCTCCTCCTGAACCACCTCCTAAATTTTGCAATTACAAACATATCAGGTTAGTATTCTGTGATTGAGTGATGCAACAAAGTGTAGACTTAACATGGAAGGTGCATAGGAATTGGGCAAAGAGGGTCTTCTCAGCCTTGGAGCTTTGGAAAGTTACCAGACCAAGTGTAACTATTCAAGGTGGTGAGAACATCCCCAAAGGTGCAGCGTGTTCTCAACAAGTTACCATCTCCGATCTCATAGGCCTTGAAACAGAACATTAGGCTTTGAACCTGGTATTCATTTTGTATCATCCTGCCTTCAGTTGGATGAGTACAGCTACCTTAGTCTGGCTCCAATGAATATGCTCTCTCTTGCAGGTTCAGATCACGTGTGTAATGACCACAAATTTGTTTTCTCATGCTTGCATTTATGGGGATTTACAGCTTGTTTTCTTGCAGGTGTCCAATCTCCTCTGTTAACTTGAAACTTCCCGTTTCTTGGTGTCCTTGGCAAGGCTGTGCACAATGGCTGCACTGGAAGTCTGGTCTGAACGTCTCGGCGTGTTCAGCCTGTCAGCCTGTCTCTGTATTCTCGAGTCCTTTCTGTTCTTCCCATTCACTTTATTGTAATTCCGGCTTCCATCTTGATTTACATGGCCACCCATGTTAGCCGTGTTTAGCATCAGAAAACAGTTCATACATATTCTTGGGCAACTTGCAGTTTCTGCATAGCAGGGTGTGCCTGTCCTCTATCTAAGTGGGTCATAAGCATGTGTCTAAGAGAAAAATGAGTGGGCACCACTTAGTAGAAATAAAATTTGAAGTTCAATCATGCTCAGGTTTTATAAATATATGTAGTTCTAAAAAAGTTATGCAGGAGCTGGCTGTGAAGAGTCTGGAGACACCCTGACTCCAAATATATGTGCAGCAAAAGACCGGGTAAAAATACCAAGTCACACGGCCACTCCACGTTTCTCCCAACCTGGGTTATAAAGTTAATCCGAGTTCAGAAAAATTAAATAAAGTAATCAAAATTTGATCCAAGTCTTCCAATAAATCAGTCGTTGTTGTGTTGCACAAATAGTAATTTAACTAAAACAATCTCAAAATAGAACTGTCAATAACAGATTCCTAGTGAGGAAGCAGCTGTCACAGCTTGTAAGTGAAACAGACTTAATATGCCAATGCATTTCGGAAACTTATTTCCTTCATCAGGGCTAGTCTATTGTTAAAAACAATAACCAAAGTAACATATTACAAAAGGTGACAGGCCATTATAATGTGTGTGAATAATAAATAAAAGAAGGAGAGAACATACCATCCAATTGAGGTTACAATAATGGGAAGAGTGCCGAAAAGTGTAGGGAATAAAAAGACAAAATAAAAGAAAATGAATGTTTAAAGTAAACACACAGCGTGTGTGGCAGAAGGTGAAGCAGGTAAAGTCCTTTACCTGTGTGGTGTGGCAGGTTTCAATAGAAAGCAAAGCGGTGTTGCTGAAGTGCTGGATGCCAATAATGGCGTTCGTGTAGTTGCGCAGCTAAAGCTAAAGGTAAGGTAAAGCACTGGTTATAAAGATTCTACGTGTGGTAGTGATCGCAAAGATCCTGAATGAGCAGACGACATACCCTGGACTGCACGGGTGGTCGTGACTCGATGTAAGCGCAGACGAGCGAAGCCTCTGTCTGCCGTGTAGCCACGTTAGAGCGTTGCTACGGTAACGGTACTCTTAAGTACCACGTGATCGTCTCGCATCTAAAGCAGGCGCGAGTCGCTGAGATTCTGCAAACTCTGTTAGGGAAAGTATCGGGTAGAGATATGATTGTCTAAACAATTATGAGGCATCCTGAGGTAATATCATGAATTAACATGGAGACCCACGGAAAAATTGAAAATAGGAAATAAAACATGGAAATAGAGGAAATCCTATACGGACAGAAAAAATTGAAGTGAAACAGAAAAAAGATAGTAGAAAGGACCAAAAAAGGCAGGGGGGGGATAATAAAGTAAAATGTGAAATATAGGGGGGTATGAGGCTGCATCGTCGCGGGAGGAGTCGCCAAGCGGCGGCACCTTGGGTCCCAGACTGGTTGTCTGGGAGATGCGACAGCAGCTGGATGTAAGAAGGAACTTTGGTGCTAATAAACACAAAACAGTGAGGAAATGGAAAGTTGGGGGTGCTCCAACATGCACAAAGCATAAATGATACAAATGGTTAAACAAGACAGCAAGTGGTTAAGGAGTGTTAAATCACACTCACGCCAAGCTAAAGTTAAAAACACTTTAGAAAATGGAATGCTCAAAACGTCAAACATTATTAGGAAACAGTGGTAAAGCATGGGTGCCACTTAAGTATAGTAAAGAATCTCTGTCCATCCATTCTTTCACACTCACCTCCCTTCTTTCTCTCTCCCCCTCCTGCCTATCCCTCATATTGCCTAACCTCCCACTCTACACCTCTCTCGCTTTCACTTTCACCTCCACTCTCTTTAACTCCCACTCTTGCCTTCTAATATCCCTCTACTCTCACTCTCTCCTGTCAGCACACCCTCTCTCTGTACTATCAAACGTCCTAACACACACTCTCATCCAGTCACTGCACACTCCCTCAAACACACACACACACTACCTCACCTGCACCATTTTCCACAGCCTCCAACCAATCCAATTTTCAGCACTTTTTTTCAACATTTTTCCTCCGCCTGGTCACTTGATCCACAAACTCTCCTCCCACCCTAACCCAAAAACCCATCATCTCTACTTGTGAGCGTGGCCCTTTTACATCTGTGCCCTCATTCCTTTTGGCTTCCTCCCCCTTCCCATTGGTCCATACTGCCACTCAAAGAATGCGACCAGCCAGGTCCTTCCCTATGGTAGTATGCTAACCCCACCAGAAGATGCAATCGAGCGACCAGCCTATCGCCTTGGGAGACCTAGGAAAACGACATCGAAGATAAACTCAGTCCGAGCTTAAGGTATGTATAAATCGCACCATGTCTGTGGACACATGCGGCAGGCATGGCTCCCCTTCCATGCACTTTAGAATGCAGCTACAGCTATGTCAAATTCGGTCCAGCTGCCCGCATGGCCGTCCACAATGAAACCCCTGACGTGCCTCAACACCTCTGCCATTAGTATACACTGACAAGCTATGACAAATTACGGTTTAGCTGGGCACACATCGAGTCTCCTGCAATAGCACTCTGTCTTAACCACCGGCAGCACCAGCCCACGTGCCTGATCTGTGGGATGCTTACTGGAGTCTAGCCAGCCCTCCTAAGTTCTAATTCCTGCAGAATGCATACACACATCTTAAAGTAAACTCTTCAAATGTTCACATACCTGGGATTCGGTCCCCAAGGGTGCTCCAACCACAAAGCACATTGAGGTCATACAAATGGGGAAATGTTGCTATATAAATGACGACTACAATACAATACCTTTGTGTTCTGGCCAGTCTATTGCTATGCTTTCCACAGGAGCTGGGTTGCACTGGCAAAAAACTTTGAAAACCCCTGATTGGCCTGCCCCGTTCCATCTCACTGGTGTTCGTGGGATTGGCGTCCCCATTACACGTCTTCCTCCTGCAAACTGCAGAAGCTGGTGTCCCTGCTGGTAGCCTGGAGGGCATCTGGAGAGTGAGAATTGAGTTTGGCATTCTGGCTTTCTCTCGCAGTGTGCTCCGGTACTGCAGGACTGGATACTGTAACAAGTGGACCTGTAACTAGACAAACACCACTATTGACAGGAAAGATGCAGAAGGGACAGTGTAAGAGACAGTGATAACAATGTGAAAAGCACAAAAGTAGTAGGTTGCAATGAGGTATGTTATCTAAAGTAGTGATAAGAAATTATACAATTTCAAAGTGTATCAAAAATGGAGGTAGACTGCACCACATGTAATTTGTTATTGATCCTGTCTCTAATTAGGCTGTAATGGGCGAGGATCATTTAATGCTAGCTTTCAAACATAAGAATGCAATGAGAAGAATAAGAACAACTAGGTAACTGTATTGTAACCATTCCCTTGACATTTATGGTGTGGGAAGGTGATTAAGTAGTCATTTTGCTAGTAACACACAAACTGGTGATGGTAGTAAAACGGCACAGACTTCATTGGCAAAGGACAATAAGTAATAGCACAATGAGCTGAGCAATTAAAAGAGAGGTGACATTTTGGCACAAAATACTGTATTAAATGTGTCAATAAGAGGTGATTTATTTATTTTTGTGTTTTTTGGGTAAACTGATTAAATGTACATCATGTTTGGGATATGTGACAATCATGTAATGTTATGGATGATGTAATATAATTATCAATGCAACTTTAAAAATATCATTATACAGCCCTGAGGAAAACCTGTGAAATGTTGAAAAACGTGTGAAGAAGGACAATTCTGACAATGAGGTTGTAATGGAACAGGAGCATATAGTGCTATCTTTCAAACATAGGAATTCAACCAGAAGAATAAGAACAACTAGCCCTGAGGAAAACCTGTGCAAGGTTGGAACACGTGTTGGCTGTAGGCTGTACTAAGTACAAAATGCTTTAATAAATAGCACTTAGTTACACATTCATGAAATCTAATTTTTTAGCTACTATGAGTTACTATGCTTGAGTGATAAGGTTTGTGGTATTGGCGCAAGCGGTCAGTTGGATACATTGGAATGTGAAAAGCATTCCAGGCAGTCCGAGAGGGTTTAGGGACTGGGCCCCTTTCTGCTCCCTCCCACCACCTCTGGGGTAGGACTGGCTCTGGTATATGTGTTGGTAGGGTATCAGGTAATATTATCCCCACCAAAGATATTGCAGTATATATTGCCGTCAGGAACGGCCATAAGCGATATTTTTGGTGGGCATAATATTAGGAGAAGAGGTTGCAGGGGTGACCCCCGCTCCTTTTAAAATAATACAGAGGTTGCGGGGGTGTCCCCCACAGGTTCCATGCCTTAATATCGCCGGAAAAATATGGCGATATTTTTCTATGGCAATATTTCTGCGGGGATATTAACACATGGAACCGTTGGTAGGCAGACTACCCCATGTTGGAAGGTGTCCCTGTTCCCCCGGACAGGGTCAAGCCCCTGACCCTGTCACACAGCACATAAAATGCAGTTTGTTGAAATGTGTATAACCTACCCATACATGTAGTTATCAGGAACTACAAACTTGCCTGTTCACAACCCAGATAGAAGAACTTAACAGCGTTACTTTTAGATTCAGTTGTTAGACACGTTTTACAAACCCACTACTCCGTATTTTGGTCTACTACTTCTGCACTATTCCAGTTTGAGTTGGCTCCGTGGGACAGCATGTGCCACCAGAGCATTCCCCTTTCTCTGTGGGTTCCGCGCAGTGACAGTGCCCAGATGCTTGTTGCCATGCAGTGGTTTTGCACAACTGCCCTATTGCAGTGCCATGACTGAGATTGGGTCTCCTTTCCTGTCTGTAGAAGTATAGCACTGTCTTTGGCCCACTACGGGGATCTGGGTTGTTTGCATCAGAGGAAACTAAATTACCCAGAATTTGATAATGGTCACACAGCCTGAGTTACTGGCATGTAAGCCCATACATTGGAAGATGATGCTCCACTTGGTTTCCTATCTCATGTGATGAATCAGGAGTATTTGTCCCTTCTCCCCAATGGGGAGCCACCTACTTTGAGGCTAGGGAGGTGAACCCGCTCTGCAAGACCCTCCCTAGGGGTCTGGGCAAGTGGGACTCCCTCAGAGGAGGTAGGACAAGAATACAAATCATGTTAAATGAATGAAGTGCAGAAGGGTACCCATACAACCAACTAGTGTGGTTTTTACATCTTTTAACAGTAGTGCAGTATTGTAACGTCTGTGTGTCGGTATGTGCATCTATTGGAATTAGTCATTGGCCAGGTGTTGCTGAAAGAGCCATGTTTTGAGAGATTTGTGGAATTGGAGCATTGTGGGGGCATTCCAAGCTGACCCCGGAATCGAGTTCCAGCGGGTGGGTGCACGACAAGAGAAGGATTGCTTGCAGGTCCTCTCTTTGTAGACAAGTTGTGATTCAAGCCGGTTTGTCGATTTACTGCGCAAAGAAGATGTGCCACCAGATTTGAAGAGCTTAGCCGCCAGGTATGCTGGTGTGCTACTGGTGAATGCTTTGAAGATGATACATTCCATTGTAGAGAAGCCCCTCAATGTTCACACCAGATAAAATACAACCCAATAGGGAAAAAGACCCATCACACCTCTTGCTGGGAGAACAAAGTTTTATTTCCACAAAAATAGAATGCATCTGCAAGGGACTCTGCTGTCATGGAACGTTCTACCAAAATCAGTACGAACAACACTTTATGGAGGCATACAGTGTCATCAGTGACGTGAATGACATAGGGTGCAAGCCCACGTGGCTGGTTGGTTGAGACCCTATACAAAGGCTACTTGCTCCATAAGGGATGTCAAGCCATTGGTCCCAGCCCTGTCTGTCTATCTTGTTCCACGTAGGCTCCTCCTTGTACCTCATCAGGCAAGAAACAGCAGCTAATTGGCAATTATGTGAAAAATAACAATACTGGCTCTATCTCTGACCTGATGTGCACCAGGTATTGCACCATTGGCTGAGAGGATACTTCGAGGCCATGGCTTCTAACAAACTATAACTCGGTTCCAGACACATTGGTACCCAATCATGTTTCCCCACCCTCGTTTTAGCTATGTTGTTTTATCCCTTCTGGCACCTCCCAGCACAAATCACTTGACCTGTGGTGAAGGCAACTGCTCCCTGTTTTCAGATGTTTTCTGATCAATTGGGGGTTTAACAGTTTTATTGTTGGTGGTCTGGGACTAACTGGTATCTTGCAATGCTGGGGGTCGTGGGGCTGAGGCTTTTGGGTGCTATTACTTAGAGCTGGGACAGGAAAGGTCAGAGGCTCGTGCCCACCTTCTCATGGGATCGTTTTTCACAGTGAGCTCTCAACCCCCTCGTGGCCTTACAGGGCACATTACTTCTGGGATACGAGATGTTGGCAACATAAGAGATGATTGTCCCTCCTTCCTAACATTCCCCCCTTTTAATAAAACTACATTATCAAACTCCCATATAAGCCCCCTGTCCTTTTTGCCCCTTCTTTCTCTTTCCAACCTTTCAGCTTCCAAATATGGGGGTGTCCCTTCCTTGGGAAACCATGTTTTACATACGGACTGTAAATTTTCTCCCGCCTTCACATATTGTTCAAGAGTACATCTCATATATATATATAAATCCTCCATCCTCTGCTAAATCTACCCAGTATTCTCTGTAGTTCTCAGGGCCAGGTAAGGGAACTGTGGTGGTGCCTGGGGGGTGAGGTCACTGCTCTATCGCAACCATGCGTGGTTTATTTGGATCACTAGTCTGAACTGCGCTATCTTTTGTACCCTGAGGTGCCTCTTGTACCCCAATTGAAACGATCATTGCACTACTAGGCATTGCTTTAGCACAGCACCAAAGTACCAGCTGGCAGGTGCAGGATATTACCAATGTGAACACAACCATGAGAACCAACATCTTCACAATCGCCTCCATCCAAGATGGTGCAAATGTAAAAAGTTTGTCAAACCAATCAGTCTCTTGTATGCATGGTTCTGTTTGCATATGAGTGCTGAGAACATTTAGGGCCTCCAATATATTGGTAAGAGACCAATTTTCCACATTGTTAGGGGATAGGTAGGTACAACATGAAGCGCCAATCTTTTTGCAGACCCTACCTTCATAGCAGTGAAGTGGTCCAGCACGTATCTATTCTGCAACGCCATCAGCCTTATTGCACGCATTTCCATCTTGGTTGCATTTAGGCCTTGCTCTGTGTCATTTGCCTCTGAAGCCACATTTGTCATTCGCAGCGGTCTGCACCCAAGGTAGCAGCAACAGTGCAAAAAAAAAATGTCTTTGCTGTACAGCCGGTATTGGTCTGGTATTTCTTTTAACAATTGTGAGGAATTTTGTGATAGATAATTTGATCATCTCTTCCTCTGCAGTTTTTCTCTTTTCTCCTTTTCTAGCAGGGTACATAAGATTGGCTTCTGCAGTGGCAATGTGGTGGGATTGCCGGACCTTGGTGTGGTTGTTGCAGCCAACAAACCCCCTGGCTCCACTATTAAGTGTTTTCCAGGCACCACCAAGATCACTGAGTACAATGAGGCCAGCAAGCAGGTGCCTCTCTATGATGGCGGAAGGTGCAAAAACCCAGTAGTTATCCATGATGGCAGCTGTTACGTTTTTGAGATCTGGAATGTATAAAGTCTTCTTTCACCTACAATTGCCCCCCATGAAAATGCTCCCTTCGTTGTAAAAGCACAGTTCATATTCTTCCTGCTTTTGCACTTTAACCTGGTTTTCCATTGCCTTGGACCATGTGTGTTTTGCCACTTATTCATTCCAGTATTTGCTGCACACACTGCTCACTTTGTCTATCACTTATTCTCTGAACCCTAATAGTCCTCCTCCCATGCGGCTTATTGTGGTTTCTTGCCATCCATTTGCCACGTACCTGACACCTTGCAGTTTTAGATATGGCCTTTGCAAACACTGCACACTGTTGTGGTTTTGGGCACATTTCAGTTGATCAGTATCCACCACTTCTAGTCATATGCTTCGTGCCTGGAAAGGACTTTGCAGCCTGCACAATGTCAGATGCAGTAAGCATTGGGCCTCCGCAATCGGAATTTACTGTGGCATTAACACATTTGGGGCACCCGACGTGTGTGCATTCAAGGAACACAGGTTACAGCTTCCATTAACTTTTGCTTTCACCACTGAGCTTATGTCTGCAAACCAACTATTACTTACTCTGTGTGGTGCACATCTTCTATTGTATCTAACCCAAGTCCTTGGTATTGATCATATTTAACCCTTCTAATTTGTCTTTTAAGATGTTTTGATCCACTAGAAATGAAAGTGTAATTCACAAGTATGTTAGAGGACACATTAGGAAATAATGATACTATTAGCAGATTTGCAACCCTCCCCATATGTTGTTGGTTTACAAGAGTATTATTTAGAGATTCATCAAACTCTCTATCATGGACTCTGGCCGCAGTATTATTTGTATCAGTTGTATTTGCAATGGCAGTTGCATCATCGTCATGTCATTGCTTACCCACAGCGCCTTTAGTAAGCGATCCGTTAATACTAGTTGCATTTCCCATCCCCCTTTCATATCACTACTCCATATAAAACTACATCCTAAATATATTCACAATCCAAAAATATAAACAGCAAATACACTAGCTACCGAATGCATTACACATATATACGTGGGGGAAAACACAGTTGCTGAAAATGAAAGCGTTGGACGCATGAAAATCCTTTGCAAGGTAAATACCTGGAGATGAAACAATAGAGAGGGAAAAAATAGAGCGAGAGAGAAAGAGAGAGAGTGAGAGAGAGAGAGAGAGTGCTCTCAGTGCAAATCATTTATAGTAGAATTTTTATTTATCACATAGGTAGTGTTGTTATGGTATATTTAAAAATGAAAATGTTTAAGGAAGTTTGGGGAGACACCAGCTGTCAATTTGCAGTTAACTGTTATTTTATAGTATTTTTCAGCTAAGGGTGAGGTATTATTTGGCAGGCTTAACACACACAGTTCAGTACTTTATTGAGTATGGGTGGGGGGTGCAGCCTGGGGTGCATTGCAAACATCTGATAAATGCACTCAGTTGCGTAATTCACAAATCTTTACTGCAAGAGGGGTAGTTTACACCACCTCAAGAGGGCATTTATATCTGGGTGTGTTCCACCAGCTGACATTTTTAATAAAGATGTGGTTGCCAGGGAAAGGTTGAAGAGGAGGCAATGTGGGTGGACTATCTGATGCAGTGCTGGTTGTTTCTTCAGTCTTTGGCGGCGCAATCCGTTGCGAGATAAATGTTATGGCTTTGTTTAGATCACTCAAGTAGCTATGAAATTTGTCCCCTACAATGGACGCAGCCCTGTGAGCATCAGATGATCTCCTGATTGGAGACAGAGGCATGTGCATGCGGTGCACAGTTACCACCCTGTGGGGTGATAAATGATGATCCTTAGAGGGCTGCGTGCGCATGCTGAATAAAGCAAGAGGCTAGTATTGCACCCAATTATTTTTTAAGGTGGTGCAAAGCTTTGAAAGTTTACTCTTGAGAAGACCATTGATCCTCTCCACAACTCTGTTGGCCTGGGGGTGGTAAATTGTACACACCTGATGCTTGATGCCCAATAATACGGTAACATAATTGAAAAGCTAATTGAAGAAATGCATGCCGTTATCAGTCCTTAAAATTTCACACACGCCCCATTGAGGAAATACCTCTCACTAAAAATGTGGCTACACATTTTGCATCGGGATGTACACAAGGAACAGCCTCCACCCACTGTGAGAAAGGACACACAACCTCTATCAGGTAGCAGGATCCTTTACACCTTTTGCCTATGTCTGCGTAGTCGATATGCAACTTGCAGAATGGCCCAGTAGGGTGGGGCAGGGTACCTCTGATCATTCGTAAAGTGAGTCTAGTATTGTAACTCTGATACGCAGTGCAGTTGATGACCATTTTAGTTATTGCCTCCTGCAGATTGGGGACAAACAAGTCTTCCTGTATAACTGCGGCGATGTGTTGCTTGGATACATGAGAGGGGTGATGCAGTTGGTCGAACGCAACCAGCAGCAACTAATATGGCATAAATGCTTTGCCCGATTGTTCTTGTTGCCACAATAAATCGGTGGGGGATTGCTTACATCCTCTTTTTAACCACAATTCTTTCTCTTCCTGTGGAGCTCGTCCCTGGAATTCTATTAGTTGCACAATCGGTAAGGATTTGTAGCAGCCTGGCAATTGCTCCCTGCTCTCTGCTACTACTGGGTACTAAAGGACACTTGGCACCCGTTAATATGCTGCTTACTTGGCCGCTGTGTCGCGCCATTGTTACAGAGTGAGACCTCATCTGTATCGTTAGTGTGGGCAGTGCCTTTCACAACCACTGTCAAGGATGGTTGGGATAGAATGTCAAATAGTTTGTCTAGCAGTGCTGCATGTTGTAATGGGGACCCCTCAGCTCTCCTAAACCCCTTCCTCTTCCACCGTGCCAATCCTGCATGCACTTTGGTGGTGACATAAACTGAATCAAAATAGATGGTGACATGGCACACTTGAGACGCTAAGAGCCTCCAATGAGTGCTTTAAGTTCAGCTGCTTAGGCCGCATAGTGCGTTGGTAATCTTTCCTGCACCAATGCCTCATATATTCCATCCACCAGATGTAACACTGCTGCCCCAGTATGCCTCAACCCTGAACTCTTCTCGATCGTTGCTGACCCATCAACAAAAAACACTCCCCTCCCCTTCAAGGGGGCTCTGCATAGCCTTCGGGATATCATTCTCCTCCCACTCAAATGACACACAATCATGCGCTACCAGAGCTTCCTCAGTGCACTGCTCTGTTAGAAAGGTGGCAGGATTCACCGTTTTACACCTCAAAATATGAAAGTTAGGGCTGGATAGGATGATTTCATACGTGGATGCCTGTTGCGTGCTCAGAGTTGATTTGGAGCACTCCAAGATGGTAAACATTGTGTGCTCCACGTACAGGGTTACAAAGCACCCCATAACAATTGTGGCGCTCTTTTCAATTGCAAATGCAACTGCATCATGTGCCTGTTTGCATGGGAATTGGACCTGTATTACACAATCTAGCAGTCTGCTGTAGTAGGCCAATGGCTTGTGGCCCATCATACTCATTTGTGTCAGTACTGCAGTCATCAATTGGCCATTTGAAGTGGAAAAGAAATAGAACTCTTACATGTAATCAGGGGTGGCCAGCACTGGGGCTGTGGAGATCATTTGTTTTACAGCAATAAAATTGGTGAGCATGTCCTCCGTCCAGACAATCTTATGGTCATTCTTTTGGTCTTCTTTAAGGCCCTGTATCAGGGGCCTGATGTACACCTCATAATTTAAAATCCATGCCCTACAGTAATTACATAACCCCAAAAATATTTGCATCTCTTTGACAGTATTGGGCTGAGCAGTGCTGCGCACTGAAGTGCAAAATCAGGTATAATTCTCTTCCCATCTACAGATATTAGTTGGCCAAAGTAGAGCACTTTTTGGAGACAATATTGCAAATTCGCCTTATCTAGCTTGTACACTTTGTACGCCAGTAGCTGCAGGAGGCTGATGGAATCCTTCCTGCACTGCTGTTCATGCCACTACACACCATCAAATCGTCAGCATACTGAATGATGGTACTGGGCTCTTGGATGTTCCATAAGTCAGCATGTAATATCCCGTTGAAGATGCTCGGGGACACACAGTATCCCTGAGGCAATCTTGTGTGCTCGAAGCGCATTCCCCATGCGTAAACATGCGTGCAAATTAGGGTGCAGGGGTATGGAGAAGAAGGCGTTTTTAAGGTCTACCATAGTGAAATGGGTCGCCTACTTAGGGATGCTGCACAGTATTGTTGCAGGGTTTGGAACTACAGAAAATTCTGTCTGGACAATATCGTTCAGAAGGCGAAGGTCCTGGATCATCCTCCAACTCCCCCCTTTTGCCTTTTTTATCTGATAGATCGCTGTGTTACATGGGGTGGTTGAGGGCATTATTATTCCTTGTTTCAGGAGTGCCAGAATGGTATCCCATGTGCCCTCCTCAGGTTCTTTGGACAGCGGGTTCTCTTTAACTCAGGGCAGCACTGCACCTTGCTTCAGTGTTATCCTAACTGGCACTAACCCCTGTAAAAGTCCTACATCATCGTCGGTGCTGGCTGTCCATAACCTTTCTGGTACTTGCTCCAAGACATTCTCAGTAAATGGGGGTGGAGTAACAAGGGCCATCAAGGAACATTGTACATTCCAGTATTGTACAATAATATCACATGGGATACAAATTGCTAACACAATTTCTCCATCATCATCCCTGTCCTCAAACAACTCTGCATCTGTCACTTCCTTGATGGGCACAGCTGGGTTAATGCACAGCACTCTCTGCCACTCTCACCCATTAGTATCTGTCCCAACCACAACAATCCTTTGGCCCGACACAACCAGGTCCTGCAAATCTAGGTACAGTATCGTGCCTGCCACAGGTGCTGGGGTTACCACTGGTTGAAAAATAAAATCTGAATGTAACCGCCAATATGCCTTGCCAATCTGGGGCACCGCATCAAGCAACACTGTTATTACAAACATGTCTGGGGATGCCGTGGACCACCACCTCTCTTCCCCAAGCCTGAATGATGACCATTGCCCTTAAGGCACACATACCTGGGATGGCAGATACCACCCTGCGGTCTGTAAAGGAAATGGTCATGTTCAGCTTGCTCAATAAATCCTGTTCCAACAAATTTATGGGGGAGGCCTCTGAATATAGTAAGGGTGCATGCACCACTTTCCCTCCTACTTTGATAGCTACCTTTTCTATGTAGGAAACCACTGCGACAGCCCCAGAGAATCCTTGCATGTCAAGAGTTTCACCTGATAGTGAGAAGTTTCCTTCACTGATGCATGATTTGGTGGCACCTGTATCAACCATAAAGATGAATTGCTTATTACCTATCTCAGCACCCACCAAGGGCTCCTCGTCATAGTGGGCAGTCATGGACAGGACGGGGCATGCAAGAGCTTTCTAAGGGCTGTCCTAATCAGGATATGTGTATTACGTGTGGGCATCTGGCCTACGTATAAGGTGTTCTGCTGGATTGTTTGCGGCTGCCCAACAGGCAGTGCTTGTGTCTGCATGTGCAGGGGGTTTGGTTGCAGCTGGGTGTAGGCCTGATGTATTTCATATGGTATGGATGTGAACCTGGGCGGCTGTGCTAGTGCTGAGGAAGGTTGATTGTATGCATTATACCCCACCCCTTGCCTCTTCTGCATTCTCATGCAAAATGCCCCCATTCCCCACAGCTGCAACACTCAAACTGTTCCATACCACCTCTAGGTCCCATCCCAAAAAATCCCCTCTACCACCTCTGCTTCCCAGCAATCCTTCTCTTCCCCGCTTCTGATCTCCTTGATGTCACTCAGGATATTGATGCAGGGGTCCACCATCCCACTGCCCCTGTTCGCCGCCTGGCCATAACGCTGCTATCCTTACATCTGTGCAGGCTGCAAGCTGCTCTGATGAATTTGCCTCAGTGTTTGCCGTCACCGCCCATTCTACTGCTATTTTAGCTAACTTTTTCTGTACTAGTTTCACTTCCTCCACCTCCAATCTTTGAGCCGTTTCCTTTTCTCATTCTTTAATTCTTTTGCAATGGTGTATTATTATAGTCTGAATCTCGGCCCACCCCTTCGCCTCTATGCCCACTATCTTGTCAAGCGCTTTCTCAACTTCCTTGGGCAATCTCCTTTCGATAAAAAAATAGAAAAGAGGAACTGATTGGTCTCACTGGTCACCCATCTCTGTTCGCCACATCTCCTGCACTTTTAAAATGTATTGAGCAGCACCTTCATCGTCCCCCATAGTGTACTGCATTATGGACTGTAAGTGAGGTGTATCAGGGTATGCTTGTCGCAGTGCGTCCCCCACTTGTGCCATAATATTGCTGAAAGGGGTCCCATTGTGCGCATCATGATCTAGTTTTACTCCGGGGTACCCCGGCTTGACCCACATGGCTCCGGCTTGGAGCCCCACAATGGCAACAACTTTTCATGTCTCCTACCACCACCCCGCTGTCTGTTTTTCAAAGGCATATGTACACTTCCCAGCTTCGGACGTAAGGCCCGGGAGCGCCTTGATCAAATTATTTTTAACCATCTGTTCCCCCCCCTTCTTCACTCACTCCCGCCCTTATCACAATGCTCATTCACACTATTTTCACTGGCCCTCCCTTGGCCTCCACCGAATTAATGATAACAGTTCAATACACTAAAACAATCAACTAAAATAATAAGCCAAAACAACAACCACCTTTCTTCTTTCCCCCACCCAGAATATATTGGGCACAGGATGCCAAGCCCTCTAACTATATGAAGCTCCTACCTTTGTATCCTCCTTATCACAGTAAAGAATGGCACCACCATCTCCCCTTACTCAGAGAGCATCCCACATTCCTTTTTTCCTTTTATGTCTGCATGTTCACCCAAGCTCCTCCATCACAGGGTCCCACCAACAGCCTGCACTCTCCTAGGACTCAGCTCCACAGAAAATTCTACCGAAATCAGTACGAACAACACTTCATGAAGAAATACAGCACAATCAGTGACATGAATGACATAGTGTGCAAGCCCACATGGCTAGTTGGTCGAGACCCTTTACATGGGCTACCTGCTCCATAAGGGATGCCAGGTCATTGGTCCCATCCCTGTCTGTTCATCTTCTTCCACGTGGGCTCCTCCTTGCACGTCATCAGGCACAAAACTGTAACAATACTGGACTACTACGTCATCAGGCACAAAAAAATAACAATACTGGATCTATCTCTAACCTGCTGTGCACCTGTTACTGCAGACATGGGCTAAGAGGATACTTCGAGTCCATCGATTCTAACAAACTATAACTTGATTCTAGACACAATGGCACACAACCAAGGTTCCCCACCCTCCTTTTAGTCAAGTTGTTTTATCCGTCCTGGCCCCTCACAGCACAAATCAAGCAACCTATGGTGAAGGAAACTGATCCCTGTTTTCAGATCAATAGGGGGTTTAAATGTTTTATGATTGGTGGTCTGTGATAGACTGGTATATTAGAATGCTGGGCGTCGAGGGGCTGAGGCGTTCGGGTGCTATTACTTAGAGCTGGGACAGGAAGGGTCAGAGGCTCATGCCCTCCTTCTCATGGGATCACTTTTCACAGTGAGCTCTCAGCCCCCTTGTGGCCTTGCAGGGTGCGTTCCTTCTGGGATACGAGACAATGAGGGGTCTGTGAATCTCTGCAGCCTCTGGTCTTTCTCACCGTTGCTTGGACTACAAACTATTCCTGCTTGCATACACATTATTTATATGTGTGTGGCTTGGGCCTGCGGCATGGCTTCAGAACAGAAGTAGGCCTTGATTCCAATATCGCTACTACTATGTAAGATGACGTCTGAAACCCTAAGGATACTTGGGTGGAACCTGCTCCCTCCTTTCCGTACTGTAGCCTTTATCAACCCCCCCCACCGCTACTGCACATTCAGAGGCCTCTGTTTCATCTGAAAGCCCTGTCAGGTATGGGATGATCGCCCCTCCTTCCTAACACCATGTTGAATAGTATTGTGGCTTGGAGTGGAAGCTAATGTAGTTTGCGTAGCATGGGGTAATTCTGTCAAATTTCTGTGCTCCTGTAATAAAACAAGCTGCAGCAAAGTGGACTGCTTTTAGGGGAGCCAAGTGAGCAGATGAAGCTCTGTTAGGAGAGCATTTCCCCCATCAATGTACAAGGCCACAAGGGCCTGCACTAGAGTCAGGAAGTCCTGCGGTGGGATGAAGGGTTTGATTTTCAGAAGAGTAGAGATTCTTAGCCAGGCTATTTGTGCCTTCTTGGCTATGAGTTTCTGGAAAGACAGGCAGCTGTCAATGGTGAAGCCCAAGGATTTTACTGAGTCTAAGAGTTGTGGATCAAATTCTTCTATGCACATATCATTGAGCCATTGTTGGACAAGTTGATTTTAGTGGGTGGACAAATGAGGACTAATTCAGTCTTGGATTGGTTTAGTTGGAAGCAGGCAGTCGACATCCAGGACTGGATGATGGCTAGGTAATTGCAGAGATGAATGATGTCTTGCGTGCTATTTACTCTCATGTACAACTGAGTAGTTTGGTGGATGGCTACATTGGGATCTTTTAGGAGAGTGCCAAAGGCTCCATGTAAAGGTTAAAAAGGATTGGTGAGAGGATGGAGCCTTGGGGGACTCTGCAGGAGACCTGGAGTCGGTTAGAATGCAAAAAGTGAATTTGAACAGCCTGGTGTATGCCTGAGAGGTAGGAGGTGTAAGGAAGGCATGGTATCATGAATGAAGACAACCACAAATGAGGCACAGTTCAAGGGTGTTTATTTAGCAAAGATTGGGTGTCAGAATGCCTATCTAGCACTATATCTAAGGATGGGAGCAAGCTCGACCATCAAATAATAAATAACGCAGTCCTAGTAGTGTCTTGACAAATCAAAATGGCATATACTAAATTAAAACTATTGCCAATCCTTACGCTATAACAAATGTGTGCGGGAAAAAGGTTTATACAAAAGAAAACAGTGTTCAAGAAAGTGTGTATCAGAATGACTGAACAGTGGAGTTCCCTTCCCCATGTTTTCAGCAATGGACAAGGTGACACACTCGGGCTTTGGAACACTCTCTGGCTTCTTCAGCTCGAGGATGCAGTTCAGGGCACAAGCCATGCCCTTTCATAGTCTCTTTCCAAAACAAAATCTCTCATTGGCAGAATACCTGGGCACACACAAAACAAAGTACCTTCTCTTTAGGATCTCAAAGTTCTCAAGGCTCAGGTTCAGAGTTCATACTTGGTTGCTCTCGGTCAGGCTTGGATCCCTTTTAAAGACAAAGGGGGTCATTACAACCCTGGCAGTAGAGATTAACGAGGCCGGTAGAGCTGCCAGCCCCATTAACCCATACCGCCTCATTACGAGGTCCGCTCACAGGACCCGATAAGGACGCCTCGTAAAACCGGGGGTCCTTAGCGGGTCCCGCGGGTGGTCCAGCATGCTAACAACGGGCCCGTCATTAACGGGCCCGTTGTTAGCAAGCTCCCCATTCCCATTGAGCCCTATGGGGGCTCGAATGGGAATGGGGATGCACAGGGTCTGGGTTCCCTGAATGGGGAAATACCGGGCCCTCCAAGGTTGGAATGGCCCGGTATTTCCCCATTAAAGGAACCCAGACCCAGATCCGGACCTGGTATGAGGGTATATATGTTCATATATTTCTGACAAGCTCCCGCTTCAGCCTCACACGCGTGCTAGATTCCCCCTCCCTCAGGAACTCACCAGCCACGCAATGCTGTGGGGAAAAGAATCGCCGCTCTCAGATCTGAGGTCAGGGTCTCACCACCTGCCTCTCTGTTTCCCTGGGGATCAACATCCACCCAGGGAAATCAGCACTGGCCTGTATCTGGCCTACTTCAAGCAGCTCTTCTTGCTTTTTGGCTCTCTCTTCAAGCTGCAAGCCTCCAGCCACATTGGGTATGTCTTCTGGGTTCTCGTTTTTCCTAGGCGCAAGTAGCAAGTGGGGCTGGGATTGAGAAGGGATTCCTTGCTGGACTCAGCCACGCCGCCTCCCTTCAGTTTTCCCAACTGCTGCTCCATGTTCTGCCAGCAACTCCACCTTTTATGCACCTGGGTTTCTTTTAAAGGACGCAGGCGTGAGTTCTGGGCTGGGTCTGCCTGTCCTTGCCTGACTCTATTAGTGGGACAGTCCAGTATTAACATGCGACAGCCTGTCTTCTGTCTCTCGGTGTGGTTTTGAGTAATCTTTATTCTTCTTAGCCAGCTAAAAGCGGCATGGCTACCTCCATACTCGGAATGACCTCCAAAGTCTCAATAGGTCTCCCTCGGTTGGGCTCTGACCCTTTTAAACACAATGTTCATTTACAAGTCCCCCTCAGTTGGGCTCAGACTTTTCACAAGGGATTTCAAAGTTCCTCTAGGTCTCCCTCTGTCGGCTTGGACCTATTTCAACAAGAAGCACTTGATTCCATGCAGGTCTCCCTCAGCCGGGCTTCGACCTCGCAATCACAACACTGGTAGGGGTTTCCTTCCCCTAAACTTCCAATCCCTTCTATTCATATTTTCTCACAGTCTTAAATGTTCATCTAAACAGAGACTTTTGATTGGGCACTTTCACTATGCCAGACTCCTCTTTTACTCTGTAGCATCTGTCCACAGTTCACAGGTCATAGGCAAGATGCAGATGTCTTTGAAGTTGTATTTGCACTACATGTCCCATAATGCACTTTTCCTCATTAAATGGTGGATGTCATGCTCACAAGAAATGTTAATATATTTCTGACAGGCTCCCGCTTCAGCCTCACACGCGTGCCAGATTTCCCCTCCCACAGCAACTTATCGGCCACGCAATGCTGCGGGGAAAAGAATTGCCGCTCTCAGATCTGAGGTCAGGGTCTCACCACCTGCCCCTCTGTCTCCCTGGGGATCAATATCCACGCAGAGAAATCAGCACTGTCCTCTATCTGGCCTACTGCAAGCAGCTCTTCTTGCTTTTTGGCTCTTTCTTCAAGCTGCAAGCCTCCAGCCACATTGGGTATGCTTTCTGGGTTCTCGTTTTTCCTAGGCACAAGTAGCAAGTGGGGCTGGGATTGAGAAAGGATCCCCTGCTGGACTCAGCCACGCCGCCTCCCTTCAGTTCTCCCAACTGCTGCTCCATGTTCTACCAGCAACTCCACCTTTTATGCACCTGGGTTTCTTTTAAAGGCCGCAGGCGTGAGTTCTGGGCTGGGTCGGCCTGTCCTTGCCTGACTCTATTAGTGGGACAGTCCAGTATTAACATGCGACAGCCTGTCTTCTGTCTCTCGGTGTGGTTTTGAGTAATCTTTATTCTTCTTAGCCAGCTAAAAGCGGCATGGCTACCTCCATACTCGGAATGACCTCCAAAGTCTCAATAGGTCTCCCTCGGTCGGGCTCTGACCCTTTTAAACACAATGTTCATTTACAGGTCTCCCTCAGTTGGGCTCGGACTTTTCACAAGGGATTTCAAAGTTCCTCTAGGTCTCCCTCCGTCGGCTTGGACCTCTTTCAACAAGAAGCACTTGATTCCACGCAGGTCTCCCTCAGCCGGGCTTGGACCTGCAATCACAACACTGGTAGGGGACCCCTTCCCCTAAACTTACAATCCCTTCAATTCAGTTTCTCACAGTCTTAAATGTTCATCTAAACAGAGATGTTTGATTGGCCACTTTCTCTATGCCGGACCACTCTTTTACTCTGTAGCCGCTGTCCACAGTTCACAGGTTATAGGCAAGGGGCAGATGTCTTTGAATTTGTATTTTCACTACATGTTGCATAATGCACCTTTCCTCATTAAATAGTGGATGTCATGCTCACAAGAAATGTTCATATATTTCTGACAAGCTCCCGCTTCAGCCTCACACATGTGCAAGATTCCCCTTCCCTCAGGAACTCACCGGCCACGCAATGCTGTGGGGAAAAGAATCGCCGCTCTCAGATCTGAGGTCAGGGTCTCACCACCTGCCCCTCAGTCTCCCTGGGGATCAACATCCACCCAGGGAAATCGGCACTGGCCTGTATCTGGCCTACTGCAAGCAGCTCTTTTTGCTTTTTGGCTCTCTCTTCAAGCTGCAAGCCTCTGGCTACATTGGGTATGCCTTCTGGGTTCTCGTTTTTCCTAGGCGCAAGTAGCAAGTGGGGCTGGGATTGCGAAGGGATTCCTTGCTGGACTCAGCCACGCCGCCTCCCTTCAGTTCTCCCAACTGCTGCTCCATGTTCTGCCAGCAACTCCACCTTTTATGCACCTGGGTTTCTTTTAAAGGCCGCAGGCGTGAGTTCTGGGCTGGGTCTGCCTGTCCTTGCCTGACTCTATTAGTGGGACAGTCCAGTATTAACATGCGACAACCTGTCTTCTGTCTCTCGGTGTGGTTTTGAGTAATCTTTATTCTTCTTAGCCAGCTAAAAGCGGCATGGCTACCTCCATACTCGGAATGACCTCCAAAGTCTCAATAGGTCTCCCTCGGTCGGGCTCTGACCCTTTTAAACACAATGTTCATTTACAGGTCTCCCTCAGTTGGGCTCGGACTTTTCACAAGGGATTTCAAAGTTCCTCTAGGTCTCCCTCCGTCGGCTTGGACCTCTTTCAACAAGAAGCACTTGATTCCACGCAGGTCTCCCTCAGCCGGGCTTGGACCTGCAATCACAACACTGGTAGGGGACCCCTTCCCCTAAACTTACAATCCCTTCAATTCAGTTTCTCACAGTCTTAAATGTTCATCTAAACAGAGATGTTTGATTGGCCACTTTCTCTATGCCGGACCACTCTTTTACTCTGTAGCCGCTGTCCACAGTTCACAGGTTATAGGCAAGGGGCAGATGTCTTTGAATTTGTATTTTCACTACATGTTGCATAATGCACCTTTCCTCATTAAATAGTGGATGTCATGCTCACAAGAAATGTTCATATATTTCTGACAAGCTCCCGCTTCAGCCTCACACATGTGCAAGATTCCCCTTCCCTCAGGAACTCACCGGCCACGCAATGCTGTGGGGAAAAGAATCGCCGCTCTCAGATCTGAGGTCAGGGTCTCACCACCTGCCCCTCAGTCTCCCTGGGGATCAACATCCACCCAGGGAAATCGGCACTGGCCTGTATCTGGCCTACTGCAAGCAGCTCTTTTTGCTTTTTGGCTCTCTCTTCAAGCTGCAAGCCTCTGGCTACATTGGGTATGCCTTCTGGGTTCTCGTTTTTCCTAGGCGCAAGTAGCAAGTGGGGCTGGGCTTGAGAAGGGATCCCCTGCTGGACTCAGCCACGCCGCCTCCCTTCAGTTCTCCCAACTGCTTCTATATGTTCTGCCAGGAACTCCACCTTTTGTACACCTGGGTTTCTTTAACAGGCTGCAGGTCTGAGTTCTGGGCTGGTTCTGCCTGTCCTTGCCTGACTCTATTAGTGGGACAGTCCAGTATTAACATGCAACAGCCTGTCTTCTGTCTCTAGGTGTGGTTTTGAGTAATCTTTATTCTTCTTAGTCACTTCCTCTTCTTCTAAGTGATTTTTGAAATTGGGGAGGGGGAGTTGTGTTGCAAAATGTGTCCTTTAAAGGCAGAATGGATGTGATTATGATTGAGTGATAGACCCTGCTTGGTTTAGTGGGGCAGAGCCACTGCATATTACTAGAGATATTCTTTCTAGTTGTGGTATATGGATAACTCAGTGGGGTAAGGGAATTATGGGAATTGTATTTTCCTGTCGTGGCGGTAGATAGCTCATGTACAGACACGTCAGAAAAGGAGGGATGTTTTAAATGTCCTCTGGGTTTAGAAGAGGGGGAACTAGGTTACATTTAAGGGTCAAAAGATAGATTGATTCCCGATTGTGTTTTCTATCTCCCTTTTCTAAGTTAAAGAGTTACGGTGCGAGAGGATTCTGCTGACAATATCCTCCAATGACCGAGGGGATATCGGGTAGGGGCGTGTCAGACAAAACGGGGGAATACTGCATCTCACCTGAGGGCATTCCTCCACCAGTCCCGAAGGACCCCCTGTCCAGGTGATCCTCCCACACTGGTACACCCTCAGAGTCTGGTTCCAAAGGTGATGGCTGTGCCCTGGCCACCTGAACAAAGAATCCCTGGGGTCTATATGTGAAACCACCCTCTGGTTTCTCACAGTGGTAAACCAATTCACAACAGTGCCAGAGAATCCCATATTTTCAGCAAGAAGGGAGAGAAGGATGCAGTGGTTGATGGCATTCAATGCAGCTGAGAGATCAAGGAGGACGAGGAGGCACGAGTCATCCTTATCTATGATTTGGAGTGCATCATCCACCACCTGGATGGTGGCTGTCTCGATGCTACACTTGGGGTGGAACCCTGACTGATAGTCATTTAGGAGGTGGAGTTGTCTGGCGAGTAGTTGTGTAGCAATGACTTTATCCAAGATTTTGCCAATAAACGGCTTGTTCATAAGTTGGCTAGGTCATCTGGATCTATGGTTGGTTTTCTAAAAAGAGGCTGTATGAGACCAGTTTTGAGGGTGTCCAGGAATGAATCTTCTACAAGGGAGGCATGATGCTGAGGAGCGCATTGAGCACCGGGACGTCTATTCTTTAATAATGGAGTCCAGAATGATATCGTCAGAGTAAGAAGTAGGTTTGAGGGAGGCAATCATTTTTAGGAGATGTGGTGAAAGAGAGGAAAGGATTTGGTCCAGAGGGGCATTGTGCGTGCCAATGTGCAGGGGATACTAATGCTGTAAGAAGTTGATTCGAAAGTCTTTCCGATTTTGTCTATTTTTTCAATTAAAAAGGTGTTGATTTCATTGTAGTTTTCTTGAGCGGTTGTACCTTGGGTTCAAGTGAGGGTTTGGTACAATGCTTTTCTACTTCAATTGGCTTGGCCTGGTGGTTCTAAATACAGCTCTTCTTCATTGGCTTGAACTGTCTGGGTATTTAAACTCATTAGTCATGTACATTTTCTGCATAACAGGCTTTGCAAAACAGTATTTTTCCTAACTTTTCCCACAGTGTTCACAAGTATTCCATGCTAATTAAATTTGTTAAGAAGTTCCATCTTCCTTGATTCAGTTGCCATTTCTGAAGAGATTCCCTACAGTTAGATACATTTTTTTCTGATACACTTAACATATTTTATATAACGTTTTAATTGCATTTACATTTCTTTGTATGGTTAATGGATTATACGCTGGGAAGCCCTTTTATTGAGAATGGGCTATATTTGGTGCATCATTTCTTTTTTCTAGAAAAGGTTGCTGACAATTCTTTTTAAAATGAGATTTCACCCCCTCATAACTCCCTCCCAGCTCTTTCCACACCTCTCCTCTTTTTACCTCAATCTCCTGCTTTTTTTAAATGTGTATGCTCCTTCCCAACATAGACATAAATTCCCTTTCTCAGCATATTTTTAATCAGTGGTGGGATTGAAATCAAGGTTTTGCAATATATTTTTTTAATTGCTGACTCTACATGATTCTTTATTGCCTACAGCCGGAGTGTGCTCTCTCTTTTTCTAGAGCACTTCCCAGCCTGCAGTACTACTTCCCAAATTCTCTTGCTGTGTTCATGTTATACTTAACTGCATGATTGGAGGATGGTTCTGAGGGCACTCTCTGCCGATCGATTCCTAGTTCTGACAGTAAGGAAACGATGGAGGACTTTCAGAAATGTGTCTACATTTTTTTATTCTTTTTATTTTAACATTTGTGTAATGCCGAGACCCACGGGTATCACAGCATTTGTACAGGAGTCAATAAGGGAGAAGAAATACAATCAGGATAGTAAGTTAATAGTCAATAATCAGTTCATAATGTATAAAGTAGATCCAGAGTAAGGTTAGTCATACTTATTAAACAGCAAAGTTATAAGAAGTCTTTAAAATGCTGGGTAGGAAAATTCATTTCTTAGGTGCACAGGAAGTGAGTTCCAAAGAGAAGGGGCAGAGGTACTGAAGCTAACCCCTCGTGCTCCAGCACGTTTGAAACGTGGGACCGTAAGGGTGAGATGGTTAGAGGAGCGGAGGGAGCGACAGTGAAGATTCCTTGCAATGTGACTGTTCAGATATTGTGGTGCTTCATTGTAGATGCAGCGGTGTGCACTGGATGATGTTTTAAAGTCAATACGCACTTATTGGT
This sequence comes from Ambystoma mexicanum, assembly GCF_040938575.1. NCBI lineage: Eukaryota > Metazoa > Chordata > Amphibia > Caudata > Ambystomatidae > Ambystoma > Ambystoma mexicanum. The sequence goes on along the minus strand of NC_090933.1, from coordinate 219,887,378 downwards.
AGCCAGTGGACCTCACAATGAATTGCGGAAAAGGGGTCCGTGCAGAGGGCTTTGTTTTGTAGCAACTGGAGCTTTGCCAGGTTGTAAGCGGTGTGCCCTTGAACAACACGTTACAATAGTAAAGTTTACTCTGGATGATAGCTCTTGAGAGGGTGTGACAGTTGTCGAAGGCTTAGGAACTGCCTGCTTAGTGAGATAAGTTTTGCAGTGTGGGCTGCAGAGTAGGAGAGGTCATTGATGTGCCTAGTCATGGATAGGTCAGCGTCAATGTAAACTCCTAAAGTTTTGGCATGGTGAGGACAGGTAAAGCAGTGGCATTGATGACGAAAGAGGAGTAGGAGGGAGTCAACAGATTTGAGATGAGAAGTGGCGCCCACAATAGTAGCTCAGTCTTCTCATTGTTGAGACAAAGATTGTAGGTGGTAAACCAGCTCTGGATAGTGCAGAAGATTGTGTTGATGGTTTTGGTGTCACTTGTGCGATTGCCCGAAATAGGGATGAGAATTTGCGTGTTGTCTGAAAAAGTTGGTGCAGGTGCTGCCCAGAGCATCAGGTATGTCAACAAGGGGTTTAGTATAGGTATTGTAGAGTGGGGGCTGAGAGACAGTTCCCTTGCAGAACACCAATGGGGACAGGTATGGGATTAGCAGAGTGGTTCTCAATAAAGACTCTGGATGTGCGGTTGCTAAGGAAGGATTTTGGCCAGTTTACAGCTTCAGCGGAGAAATGGAAGTTAGAGGAGAGGTTTTGGCAGAGCAGGTCGTGGTCCAAGTCAAAAGCAGCCAACAGGTTTAGAAAGAGAAGGAGGGCCAGATTGCCAGTGTCTCTGATACTGTCATGACCACTGTGAGGGGGCACAAGTTGTGCCACAAGCAGGCTCCCACCAGAACCCTGAGGGCCTTAAAACCACTGTAAAAGGGCTCCTGGAGCCAGTCCTGGTGCCTTTGGCACCAGGCTCATATGTAGGAAGGAAGGGCTGTTCACACTAGGTCCCATTTATGTACATGGGCCTTTAAATCCAACATGGAAGCACCCACAAAGTCTAGTTCTAAGAACCAAGCCATGCTGTCTAGTGTTTTGGGTGTGGCAGGCCTGGAACTACTTTCCCTGGTACTACTTTACCTGGGCTATATAAACCACACCCTGACTGCAGAGTCTTACCTGAATTCCATCACGCTACGCCACGCTTCCATCCGGAGCACCACAGCAACATCTGCAAAGGAAAAGAGACATATTAAGGTTTGCTTTCAATATTAAACAACTGCACAGCGCTGTACTTACCTTAACGGATTCCAGGGGCCTGTTTTTCGTCACGCTCTCATCCACTCGCAGCACCACAGCGGCCTGTGAGGAGAAGAAGAAGAAAACAAAGGTTAGCTTTAAAAGACAATGAAGGCGCTGTGCTTCATGCTTTCTCTTACCTAGAAACGTGCCTCTCCATCCGGCACGCCAGCATCAAGACCTTCGCACCTGAAAAGAAGGAGATAAAGACATTAACAAATTCCCACCATAAACAGAACAAAGACTTAAAATTAACAAACCTACCTGCCTACCAGCAGATTCGGGGTCACAGCAGGCCTGGGCCCAAGGAAGGCTTACTGGACCACTGAAGCAACTCGGGCAGCTCGCCAACAAACGTCAGGCACCCCTGCACAAGAAACGCAGGACGGATAGCTGACCCTACAAATAACTAGGGTGAGAAAAGAACCCAGTGGGAAGGGAATCGGTCAGAGGGATTCACCCATTAGAGACAGTTATCACAAATCCTCCCTTCTGTAATTGCAGATTCATTATTCAGCATTGGGCAACTTCGCATCCAGGGTTCCAGATCTCAGAGCCTTCCAGACGCCCCCGGGGATATCAGGTGAGCATAACAGAGCACGAAGCCTTTAAACCTTATCCACCTGAGCGTCATGGAGACATCTGAAACTGATCAGTAAGCCCAGCTTTTGGGACAATTACGCGCCGAGGTACACGCAGCCCGGCAGGAAACCAATGCCTTAAGACAAGAGTTAATAGTCACAAAAGACCATACTGATGAACTAAGCAAACAGCTACTACAAACACAGGCAGGGCATTCGCCCGATCCGTCACTACACCATCATCAGTCAATCTAGTACAGATAACGTTGCCAGGAGCAGTACCCCTGGCACCACCAGAACGGTTTAATAGAGACTCCAGAAGCAACATTCATGAACCAGTGACGCCTCCGTTTTCCTTGTAGGCCTGGGGCTTTCCCAAACGACCAGGCGAGGGGGGTCTTTGTGTTATCATATTTGAGTGGAAGTGCCGCAGACTGGTTGGTACCTTTAGTGAGCCGGGATGACCCATTACTGCAGAACTGCAGGGGTTTTCAAGAGGAGATGGAAAAGTTATTTGCTCGACACTTGCATGGACAAGCTCTTGATAACAAACTCCTTTTCCTCTGCAAAGGGAATCAAGATTTGCTGACTTATATTGCCACCTTTAATGGACTGGTTCTAGAAGCGGGGTGGCCAGAAGATAAAAGAACCAAGTTGTTTCATCTGGGCCTACGATGAGACCTGAAGGATGTCCTTGCTCAAGTGGTAGACCCACCTAAAGACTGCGAAGAGTTTATCAACCTGGTAGTGCAGTTGGACCACAGATTACAGAATCGAAGAACAGACCGAAGCAGACTCGAAAATCATGCCATGTACGTAAGTTCAAAAGATAATGTTCAACGTCCATCAGAAAAAAACACAGAACCCATGCAGATTGGAGTACAAATCCCTTCAACCAAGGTTGAAAGAGACAAGAGGAGACAGCTACAGTTATGCCTATACTGCAGTAAATCGGGTCACTACCTCAAAGAAGGCCCAGTGAAACCTCCAAGGAAGGTGGTAGGCATGTAAGAGGATTCAATTCAACACTACAGCTAAGTCAATGCCTAGTCTGGGATACTGAATGGAAACCCTTATTGATATATCTTTATGTCCAGTTCATGCGTTCTGGATGACTACCCCTATATAACACCCCTCTCTTGGAATCCCCCTGACCCACCCCACTGAGCCAAGGAGTAGTTCTGTTTTGCAAGTTAAAAGGTTTATTTGATAATTTAAACAATAGATATATATATCACACTTTATAATAAATTAATAATTGGATATCACACTTAATCTGATATGATAAAGATTAACAACGGAGAATCTGGCACTAGCACACTTGTGAATAGGAACAGAAGAATAAGGTGGTAGAGAATACTTTATATAAGTTCAGATGGATGTAATGTTGAATGAAAAATGCAATACAGAAAATACTCAATATGATTTCAACATAACAATGTAATCACTTTTTTCGGGCAATCCCCTCCCCCCCTTTATGCAATGCAAGGAAATGGAAGGAAAGCACACAGTTCTCAGAAATGCAATCAAATGTAATTCAGTTCACCCCAGCAAGCTTAGATTACAGATCGGAGTTTTAAACACAGGCCCAAAATGCTTTTACATGTGCTGGCAATGAAGTGAAAAATATGCTACAATGCTTTTAATTCCCTCTAGAGGTTCAGGGTGAGTGGTATCAAGTTAATATTAGTCCAGGCTCACTTTAGCAAGGATCTAGGGTGTAACTAGCAGGTTAAACGAATTTTTGGCAACTGAAAGCAAGAAGCTTCTGTTTTCACACGTGGAGAAATTTGCAAATCGCGGCAAATTCGCGAGTGCGTTTGTCGCGATCGCGGCGAAATTATAGGGACTAGCACTATCGTTTTGGGGTCCTAGGATCTCAGCTTCCAGATGAAAGTTACTGCAAGTCTCTAGGACAAACGGTCACGGAGATATGAGCGATTAAATAAAGGTTGTTTTTCAGATTTGAAATTTTTAAGTTCAAAAGACAAGTGACAGCTAGCAACTAGAAAATGACAGGTGACAGTTAGGAGGCAGTTCTACTTAGATTAAAATAGCTTGAATTATATTATTTTAACTAAGAGATTGGTTCTGCACAGTCTTGCTAGGTACTCACACTATATTCTTGAATTAGATGGGCCTCGCCACGAATCTGGTCAGGTTTTAGACTGGACTCTGGTCTGGTCTCTGCACTTCACAATGATCTGGGTCAGCTCTCTCTGGTTTGCTAACAGCGGTCTGGTCTGGGTCTGCTCTCTCTCTGGATTCTGGAGATTGATGGATTTAAAGTCTGGATCTTTCTGCACAGCTTTCTCTAGAGATTGATGGAGGTAAAGTATGGATTTTCCCGGCAGAGCGTCCCGCAGCAAATGGATTTGAAGGTCCCTATCTGTCCTGTCTGTCTGCTTTCATCTGTTTTTAAAATGGGTCTGTGTGCAGCATCACTAGACCCTACCCCTCTCCACTTGTCATTGGCCAAGCTTTCATTTCTCCCCTGATTGGGGGAGCTAAGTTGTGTCAGAGTGATGTCATTTTACAGCCTGCAGAAAGTCCACTCCTCCTGTCAACTTGCACACAAATCTAGATTTGAACCAAATACATATTTGCAGAGGTACATATTGTTTTAAAATTACGCGCACCCATCACATATCACAGGAGGTATACCCTGTCCAAATCTGCTCTTCCTGGGGGCTTGCATTCAGAAATGGCAACATTTGCACTTTTTAACTGATTTTGCAATTTCGGACATTAACCCAAATTTACACACATGTGCGCAAGGAGTATGGACATTACTTGATGAAATGTCAGATTTTTCACATGCACACATTTTGAGTAATATCCTCTTTTCCGCTAAAACCCCCCTGAACATACCACCGGGTCCTAACACGTCTTAAAATGTGGGCAGAAAAATCACAAGAATTATGGTATCATTTAAATAATTTTCACCAGTCCGTACTATGAGTTATTCATCTTTTTAGAGTTATGTTCTGGCCCCAAAGGGGTGTGGTTTTTTTAGGTCACATGGTACAGAAACCAGTCTTTCCAGTTTCTGCCAAGCTCAGAGACCCTGCCCCTCCCAGCTTCTGCCAAGAGGAAGCTGTTTTACGACATCTGCAATAAACCATCTGCCTGGGTGAAGGGGGTTGGATTGTTCAGAGCTCCTGTATTCTGTGGGGGCTCCCCTTAATTCAATTATCAGAGAGATGGCATATCCTTAGTGTGGCCAGCAGGAAACAGCCAGGCCTGGGAAGTTACTTGTGAATCAAGTTTCACTCCTGATGGGGGTAGTTGCCAGGCAAAATTGGAATCTCTTTAAGCCAGTTTTTAGCCACATGTCATTTCTGTTCCCCAGTTTTCTGCATTCAAATAACTAACAATTTTTTACATATGCAGCTAGAATGCTGATTCTAAGTTTAAAACTATGACATTTAAACAATTGCAGCCTATGTGACACTCAAAAGTAGGTCACTCATTTCTCTTAAACATTTAGATTTTTAGTGTCTTTCAGTCCAAATTTACTTAAACTGCTGAAATCCACAGCTCAGCCAGTCTTGTGATGAACATTGTTTTAGGCTCATCCTCTTTCCAGATTTTGTATGCCCACAAGACTTTTTTCTGCCAGATGTCCGCTGGTGTTCAGTGAGATTTTTGGATGTGTTGCAAATAGGCATTTTGAGCTGGTATTCAGAGAAACAAAAGGTGATTTTAAAGTGCGGTTTTTCCTTTGGCACACATTTCACTCATGGCACCCCGGCCCATCCTGCTCGCACTGGTGGGTGGCAAGTTAGGCAACTATTTTAGTGTGCACAACTGCGCGGTTTTCATAGATTCTGGCGCACATGTGGGCTTTTTCGGCCATCTTGGATTTCCTAAGCCCACAGCACCAAATGTTGTAGCCTAATAGTCCAAACGTGGGTCAGAACACCCAACAGGCACTACAGAGAAAGAAGATGATGGAAAGGAATCGGAAAACTACCAGGCCCGGCAAGCGTAGAGGTCCGCTTGTCGAGCAAGAAGGATGAGTCACAGACCTCACATTTCACCCTACCAGTGACCTTGATCAATCACCAATGACTGTCAAGGATGCATGCCATAGAGGCATATATAGACAGCGGAGCAGTTGGTAATTACATAGATCGAGATCTGGCAACAGAAATGGGACTTCCCTTATGCACAAAACCAACAACTGAAAAGGTAACTACTGTTGACCGTACAGAAATTGCTTCGGGACCAGTAACCCAATGCATAACAGAATTAAGCCTTGTGTGTCAGGACGGACATCAAGAAGCAATCACGTTTGACCTCATCAAAGCCCCTCAGTTTCGGTTGATCTTACGGGTGCCATGGTTAGTAAATTACAATCCCCACATAGACTGGCGTGCAAAGAGACTGACCTTTTCTGACGAATGCGCCCATGCTTGCTATCCGAAATCTATACCACAGCCAAACCTGAAATCTGTTCAAGGAATAGCATCGGGGATCGCGGAACCAATTGTCAAGGATGGCACTCTGTCAAGAGTGGCACCGGGCAGCAATGTAGGTTTTGGGTGGCTGTGCTGATGTAAGGTGACAGATAAGCACACACAGCAGGAAGCTCAACAAGAAAGAAGAATAGGTAACAGTAGCTGTGAATAAAAAGGGGCAGAGAATACAAAGGTACAAACAAACTGGATTCCCTCTTGGGGTGTATGCAGAAAATGGCAAAGAGTGTTCCACGGACCTTTGGAAACACCAACCTTCTGCACAGATTGCTATTACAGGAGCCCACTCTGTATGCTCATGGCTGGGAACAACAGCTGTGGGTGTCTGTACAGAAACAGTATAACTGAAATGGATAACTTAAAGTAGAACCAAAGACTCAAGGAAGAGAAGGACAGGGATCAAGAACAGGGAGTTGCAAACAAGGAAGGGAGTAAGGGAGCAGTAGCCAGGAAACAGGGGGGCTACAAACAAGGAAGCAGGGCTGGAGTAACGGATGGCACAAGGTGCAGGCAAACTGTAGAGGACTGCAGAGAACTGTAGTAGGCTGCGGACAGAGAGCCCAGAGGAGCAGAGCAGCAGAGGAGTGAGCCATAGGAGCAGGGCAGCAAGGCAGGAGCCCAGAGGAGCAGGGCAGCAAAGGAGCGAGCCCAGAGGAGCAGAGCAGCGAGGCAGGGATCCCAGAAGAGCAGGACAGAGAGCTGTAGTAGGCTGCAGACAGAGAGCCCAGAGGAGCAGGGCAGCGAGGCAGGGATTCCAGAGGAGCAGGACCGATAGCTGTAGTAGCTGCAGAGCAGGGAGCCCGGAGAAGCAGGGCAGCGAGGCAGGGAGCCCAGAGGACTTGGGCTGAAGGCAGCAGAGTGTAGCAGGCTGCAAGGCAGGGAGCCCAGAGCAGCAGGACAGTGAGGCAGGGAGCCCAGAGGACTAGGGCTGAAGGCAGCGGAGTGTAGCAGGCTGCAAGGCAGGGAGCCCAGAGGACTAGGGTGGAAGGCAGCAGCGTGTAGCAGGCTGCAAGGCAGGGAGCCCAGAGGAGCAGGGCAGCGAGGCAGGGAGTCCAGAGGACTAGGGCTGAAGGCAGCGGTGTGTAGCTGGCTGCAAGGCAGGGAGCCCAGAGGACTAGGGCTGAAGGCAGCGGAGTGCAGCAGGCTGCAAGGCAGGGAGCCCAGAGGAGCAGGGCAGCAAGGAGTGCTGGAATCAGAAGCTGGATGAAATGGCAACTGGAACAGCATTCAAAATCGTGGCTCAAGGCAAAAAGGTGCTGGGAGAACTCTTAATGCAAGAGACTGAGCTCCTGCAGACAGCTGCTTAAATACAGCCCTGCCCTGTACTGAGGCAGGCTAATTGGCAGCACCTGGAGCAGCACACCTGTAGGCAATCTGCCTCCTCCCTCTCTGGTCCTGAGAAGGTGGAAGCAGCACTGATCGCTCGGGCTTCTGGGGATTGTGGTTCCAATACTGACGAATAGGAATGGCCAGGAATTGATAGCTGTAGCAAGGTGCATTATGGTACATGTAATGGTGCATTAGTTGAATTAAATAGGAAAGTACACATGGAAATTAAGGACCAAAATGTGAATAGGGGTTGTTTAAAGAGTATTATGAAGATAAACGAGTACCATATCGTCCATGATGGTTGCCAATGTGTGCGCCAGTGGCACAGGCATGACAGTATGCCCCTCTCCAGGCCCCTCTCCAGGCCCCCTGAAGACTAACCAACAAGAAGAGCATGTCCAAGGCCTGTCACACCGTAAGAGAGTCTTATACTAATAAAGCACATCATGAAGGTCCAAAAGCTGTGTAAGGCTGCAAGGTGAGAGCTTTTACAGGAGGAATCTTTATCAATGTTCAGAACCCTTGAGATCGAATCCAGAAAAGACAAAGTCTTAGGGGCACCAAACACAACAGTGTGTTCATGAACTGAGAGACTGTGAGGATCTGCTGAAGGCTCCATGGCATATATGTCTTTGAAAGTAGTGGTTTCCCTTAAGGCTGGCAACGGTACAGTGCAGAAAGGTGGAACCAGAGATGCAGCTGAATAGTTTGCTCTAGGAGGGTCTTCCAAATATTCAGAAGCAGCAATGGCAACATTAAGATTTGCAGCAGGGACTTCAGGAGTTACAAATGTTGCAGGGACACCCTGAGTTGCAGGGAGTTCAGAAGACACAGCAGCCGGGAGATCCTGAATAGCAGTCGGAAGTTCAGCTGCTGTAACCGCTGGGAGTATAGGTGCCACAGGAGTACCAGTGGGCAGGGACGCAACTGAGACTGATGGAGTAGAGTCTGGTAGTGTAGGTGCTGCAGAGGCACCATCAGGAACAACCGGAGGTGTAGCTTTAATAGGAAAGCTGTTAACTGGTGTTGCAACATGTACTGTCCTTGCAGGCAGAGAGGAAGGGGGTGCTTCTACTGTAGTAAGAGTAGGAGATGCTGCATCAGTAGCAGATTCAGGAGTACTAGCAGGCGGAGCAGCTGAGATTGGGCTTGCAGATTATGTAACAGGTAGCATGACTGATGGAGGATCAGGAAAGGGTAGGCTTTCTGATAGCTGGCCTTCAAAGTCTTGTGTGTTCAGGTTGATAGATGGGTCGGGGGTATTGACTGTTGGCAAAGCTGGATTCCAGACAGGTACTGGGTATAGTTCAGGATCTGACTCATGGTCTGGTGCACAAAAGTCCATAGAAGCAGAGTACATCTCTGACTTGATAGCTTCAGTAGAGGCTGTAAGTGTGAGTAAAGGACCGCCATCAAGGGTAAGAACGGAACAATCCTTTGACTCAGCAGGATCTCCAGTCAGATGATTACACTTTATTTGTGGTGTAATGGCAGTGTGAGTGATTCGGCCCACCGGTGGAGTTAATTCTTCACTATCTGAACAACAGCCTGAGCTACTGTGGCTAGTAAGTGAATGAGCAGTGTCAAGCTTTAGATAGTATGCATATGCCAAGATCAGGTCTTCCATCTGTTCTGTATAAGTCTGTATCCTTTTCTGTGTTACCATTCCAGGCCTTATCATGTCAATCTCTAAAGACAGAATGTCGGGTGTTAGGCATAGTGTCAGAGGGTCTGGTAAATTGTGTCCCTTTGCTAGATTCTTATAATGCAAATAGACAAATTCATCATAGAGGTCTTCGGTTTGTCTTTTAAGGCGCAAGAGTTGTTCTTGTAAATGGTATGTTCCATTTGCCAGTTCTACAACTTCAGTATCTGATGTAGCAGAAAAGCCAGGTGTTGCAATATGAAGACTGACTTTAGAGTTATCATGATTCGTAGTTACTAGGGAAGCATTAAGACAACCAATGGTCTGTATTGGTCTTTTGTACCCAGGACTAGCTGCACTAACCTTAGGATACTGACTGTCTTGTCATTTTATATGATTGTTATCAGCAGTCTGGGGAGGTTGTGTAGCTTGCCAAGCTGATCTTGAGCATATCACTTTGGCAACAGCGTACTCTGTTTGAGAGTCTGTCAAAATGAGTGCAATATCTTTGGCTGTAGCAGTGTTAAGACATCGGTCCTGAGACAGGGCAGCCTGGGATAAAGGAGTACAAGGTTCGTGTACAGGCTGAATGTCGAATGTAGTGTCAGAAGAAATGCCAGAAATCGCAGGAGTGTTTTCATCTGCTTGGGCTAACAAAATCTGCAAGAATTCATTATCTTGCTGTAGTTCTTCTACATATAGGGACTGCGGATCATAGTTGCAAATGTCATAGTAGTTATACGTAGAAGGGTCCGTGAGCCAGTGAGTGTAGTACTGGGCTTGTAAACCTTTGTTTACTAGGGCGAGTCTGTAGGGTTTTTGTTTGCTGTCCTTAGAAAAACTTTAGATTTTTGCAGAGGTTTCTTGGACCGAAAGGAAAGCATCTTTGGTCTGTGTGTGCCTATCCAGCCTATGGGACAAGAATGTTTTGGCTCTTGCATTCTGTCAAGGATGGCACTCTGTCAAGAGTGGCACCGGGCACCCAGATAGGCTATGGGTGGCTGTGCTGATGTAAGGTGACAGATAAGCACACACAGCAGGAAGCTCAACAAGAAAGAAGAATAGGTAACAGTAGCTGTGAACAAAAAGGGGCAGAGAATACAAAGGTATAAACAAACTGGATTCCCTCTTGGGGTGTATGCAGAAAATGGGTAAGAGTGTTCCACAGACCTTTGGAAACTTCAGCCTTCTGCACAGATTGCTATTACAAGAGCCCACTCTGTATGCTCATGGCTGGGAACAACAGCTGTGGGTGTCTGTACAGAAACAGTATAACTGAAATGGATAACTTAAAGGAGAACCAAAGGCTCAAGGAAGAGAAGGACAGGGATCAAGAACAGGGAATTGCAAACAAGGAAGGGAGTAAGGGAGCAGTAGCCAGGAAACAGGGGCGCTGCAAACAAGGAAGCAGGGCTGGAGTAACGGATGGCACAAGGTGCAGGCAAACTGTAGAGGACTGCAGAGAACTGTAGTAGGCTGCAAGGCAAGGAGTCCAGAGGAGCAGGACAGAGAGCTGTAGTAGGCTGCGGACAGAGAGCCCAGAGGAGCAGGGCAGCAGAGGAGCGAGCCCAGAGGAGCAGGGCAGCGAGGCAGGGAGCCCAGAGGAGCAGGGCAGCAAAGGAGCGAGCCCAGAGGAGCAGGGCAGCGAGGCAGGGAGTCTAGAAGAACAGGACAGAGAGCTGTAGTAGGCTGCAGACAGAGAGCCCAGAGGAGCAGGGCAGCGAGAGCTGTAGTAGGCGGCAGAGCAGGGAGACCAGAGGAGCAGGGCAGCGAGGCAGGGAGCCCACAGGACTAGGGCTGAAGGCAGCGGAGTGTAGCAGGCTGCAAGGCAGGGAGCCCAGAGGAGCAGGGCAGCGAGGCAGGGAGCCCAGAGGACTAGGGCTGAAGGCAGCGGAGTGTAGCAGGCTGCAAGGCAGGGAGCCCAGAGGACTAGGGCTGAAGGCAGCGGAGTGTAGCAGTCTGCAAGGCAGGGAGCCCAGAGGAGCAGGGCAGCGAGGCAGGGAGCCCAGAGGACTAGGGCTGAAGGCAGCGGAGTGTAGCTGGCTGCAAGGCAGGGAGCCCAGAGGACTAGGGCTGAAGACAGCGGAGTGTAGCAGGCTGCAAGGCAGGGAGCCCAGAGGAGCAGTGCAGCGAGGCAGGGAGCCCAGAGGACTAGGGCTGAAGGCAGCGGAGTGTAGCTGGCTGCAAGGCAGGGAGCCCAGAGGACTAGGGCTGAAGGCAGCGGAGTGTAGCAGGCTGCAAGGCAGGTTGCCCAGCGTAGCAGGGCAGCAAGGAGCGCTGGAATCAGAAGCCGGATTAAATGGCAACAGGAACAGCATTCAAAATCGTGGCTCAAGGCAAAAAGGTGCTGGGAGAACTCTTAATGCAAGAGACTGAGCTCCTGCAGGCAGCTGCTTAAATACAGCCCTGCCCTGTACTGAGGCAGGCTAATTGGCAGCACCTGGAGCAGCACACCTGTAGGCAATCTGCCTTCTCCCTCTCTGGTCCTGAGAAGGTTGAAGCAGCACTGATCGCTCGGGCTTCTGGGGATTGTGGTTCCAATACTGACGAATGGGAATGGCCAAGAATTGATAGCTGTAGCAAGGTGCATTATGGTACAAGTAGTTAGTCGAATCAAATAGGAAAGTACCAATGTCGTACAAATGGAAATTAAGGACCAAAATGTGAATAGGGGTTGTTTAAAGAGTATTATGAAGATAAATGAGTACCATATCGTCCATGATGGTTGCCAATGTGTGCGCCAGTGGCATAGGCATGACACCAATGGACAACTTACCAAAAGAATATCAGGATTATCAAGATGTTTTTCAGAAGGAACAGGCTAACACATTACCGCCACATAGGCCCTATGACTGTACGATCGACCTGATACCTGGCGCACAGGTTCCTTGTGTTCGAATTTCGGCACTTACGGAAACCAAATATCTCCACTTGAAGTCCTATCTGGATCAATACCTGGCTAATGGGTTTACCCGCCCGTCAAAGTCACCGGCAGCCTCTCCCTTATTCTTTGTACAAGAAGGAAGGAGATTTGAGGACTTGCATCGATTACTGCGCACTTAATCAAATCACAGTAAAAAAACACTACCCTTTTCCCCTTATCCCGGAACTGTTGGACCAAGTCAAGGATGGCCGAATCTACACCAAACTACACCTCATAGGAGCATACCACCTTGTACGTGTTAAGACAGGGGATGAATGGAAATCTGCGTTTTGCACCAAGTATGGCCTGTACGAATATCAAGTAATGCCTTTCGGCTGTGCAACGCTCCCGCAGCGTTCCAATACTTCATGAATGATGTGTTATGGGATTAATCAATGTCTGTGCCCTGGTCTATATTGACGACATCCTGGTGTATTCCCCCCCTCTGAAAGAGATCATGTGGAACATGTTCGCGCAGTCCTTGTAAAACTTCACCAGCACAACCTGTACGCTAAACTCGAGAAATGCTCCTTCCATGTCACCGAAGTTGAGTTCCTCGGTTTTGTTCTTTCGCCAAAGGGAGTCAAGATAGATTTACACAAAGTAGATGCCATCCTTAATTGGCCGTCACCTTCTTCACTTAAAAGAACCCAAAGCATGCCTGGCTTTGCGGATAGTCCTCCCAATCACATAATTACTGAGGAAAAACAACAAAAAATTCCAATGGACTGAAGAGGCGGAACAGGTCTTTCAAGAACTCAAGAAAAGATTCACCTCTGCACCAATTTTACAACATCCTCGCCCTGATTTCCCCTATGTAGTGGAAACTGATGCTTCCAGCGTAGCTATGGGAGAAGTTCACTCTTAAAGAGATCCAGAGACAGGCCAATTACACCCCGTGGCCTTTTGGTCACGTAAATGCTCACCACCAGAACTTAACTATGCAATTACAGACAAAGAATTGTTGGCAATAAAATCAGCCTTCAAAGCCTGGCGGCAGTTTCTATTAGGTGCCAGACATACCATCACAGTAATCACAGATCACCAAAACCTTCAATACCTAAATTCAGCAAAAGCCCAATAGTCACGACAGTTGCCGTGAGCTCTATTCTTCGCAGAATACGATTACGTAATAACATACCGACCGGGAGTTCGGAATGGGAAGGCCGATGCTTTGTCTTGTATGGGTGTTGAAGAGAAGAGAAAATGAACAGTACCCTGAACCCTGTTGCCATCATCCCAAGTGATAAACTACTGGGACTCACCACCACATTGACTCTGAGTGAACTTCAAGATAAGATTCGAACCTTAATGAACCCCGAGATCTTGCAGAAATGGAATTCCCAAAATGAACATCACACTGTTCTGGATGGATTACCCTACTTCAGGGAACGACTCTATCTACCAAGTAAAGATCTGCAAGAATTGGTCATGTCTGGTTATCATGATTCCCTGATCGAAGGCCATCCCGGAACTGCTAAGACTCTAGCCAAGGTTAAACGGAATTATTGGTGGCCAACCTGGCGTAAGGATATTGCTTGATTCGTTCTATCCTGTGGGATATGTGCACAGAATAAATCACAAAAACAGAAACCAGCTGGCCTCCTACAACCACTGGATATTCCACCGGCTCCCTGGCATACTCTTTCTCTTGATTTTATTACGACTTACCTCCCTGCCAAGGTTGTAATACCATTCTGGTGGTTGTAGACCTGTTCTCTAAAATGGCACATTTCATTCCATTCAAAGGACTTCCTAATGCTATCGGTCTGGCAAAAGCATTTCTTGAACAGATTATAAAATTGCATGGTTTCCCCTCAGTCCTAATCTCAGATCGCGGAAGCCAATTTGTATCCAGCTTCTGGAAGAAATGTTGTACCATGGCACAAATCAATGTTCGATTATCCACTAGCCATCACCCCCAAACGGATGGGCAAACAGAAAGAACAAACCAGACATTATAACAGTATCTACGTTGCATGCTGCATCAAGTGGAAGAGAATTGGAAAGACTTCTTATGGATAGCGGAATACGCACACAATAACTCCATACACACCAGCACGGGACAAAGCCTGTTCTACACAATACACGGAAGACATCCACGTACCACTGAACTAGACTCCCCCACGACCTTGGAAATGCCAGCGGTAAAGACTCTACACACAAGCATTACCCGAGCCTTCAAAAGAGCAAATGAACATTTACTGCAAGCCAAAGACAGACAAAAAAATAAAATCCCAGACCGGCATCGAAAGAAAGCTCCCAATTACCAAGTTGGAGATGAAGTCTGGTTGGCATCAAAACATGTGCCCATAAAAGGTACCGGGACCTTTCGTCCAAGATATCTAGGACCCTATTCCATCGAATCAATGATAAATCCAGTGGCCGTCAAGTTAGCCTTACCACCAAGCATGCAAATTCATCTGGTGTTCTATGTGTCACTTGTAAAACCTGTACAACCAGGAACCCGAGTCTTAACACCATCAAAACCTGTGCTAGTTGATGGAGACCCTGAATTTGAAGTTAAAACATCCTGGATTCGAAATGTACCGGATCTAAGCTATACTATTTAGTAGACTGGAAAGGGTATGGGCCTCAAGACAGAACTTGGGAACCAAGTGAACATATTCACGCACCACATCTGATTAAGAGGTTTCACCTGGATAACCCCACCAAACCCGGACCAGACAGGAAGGATACCATTAGAGGGGTCTTGGGGGGGGGAGTGCTGTCATGACCACTGTGAAGGGGCACAAGTTGTGCCACAAGCAGGCTCCCACCAGAACCCTGAGGGCCTTGAAACCACTGCATAAGGGCTCCTGCAGCCAGTCCTGGTGCCTTTGGCACCAGGCTCATATGTAGGAAGGAAGGGCTGTTCAAACTAGGTCCCATTTATGTACATGGGCCTTTAAATCCAATATGGAAGCACCCACCCAGTCTAGTTCTAAGAACCAGGCCATGTGTTTTGGGTGTGGCAGGCCTGGAACTACTTTCCCTGGTACTACTTCACCTGGGCTATATAAACCACACCCTGACTGCAGAACATGCTTCGTGTTATTCTGCAACCAGCAGTGTGATGCTCACTGTGTCCAGCTCCTGGTCTTCAGCATCTTCCTGTAATCCTGCAAGAACAAGAACAAGATTATTCTGTCTTACCTGAGAAAACACCATCCAGCACTCATCATCTCAACTGGGCAGCAATCTATTGAAACCGAGAGAAGAAGAAACATCACTCACCTGTGAGTACTAGCTTAAGGACTTCCGGCGAACCGCTACCACAGTTTCTGTTCGAACATTGCGACCTGCAATAACGAGAAAGGGAAAAACAATATTAGAACACGTGCTTACAAATTATCGAATTCCATCAGTCTTACCTGAATTCCATCGTGCTACTCCACACTTCCATCCGGAGCACCACAGTAACATCTGCAAAGGAAAAGAGACATATTCAGGTTCGCTTTCAATATTAAACAACTGAACAGCGCTGTACTTATCTTAACGGATTCCGGGGGCTTGTTTTTATTGCGCTCTCATCCACTCGCAGCACCACAGCGGCCTGTGAGGAGAAGAAGAAGAAAACACAGATTAGCTTTAAAAGACAATAAAGGCGCTGTGCTTTGCGCTATCTCTTACCTAGAAACGTGCCTCTCCATCTGGCACGCCAGCATCAAGACCTTTGCACCTGAAAAGAAGGAGATAAAGACATTAACGAATTCCCACCATAAACAAAACAAAGACTTACAATTAACAAACCTACCTGCCTACCAGCAGATTCGGGGTCACAGCAGGCCTGGGCCCAAGGAAGGCGTACTGCACCAGTGAAGCAACTCGGGCAGCTCGTCAACAAACGTCAAGCGCCCCTGCACAAGAAACACAGAATGGATAGCTCACCCTACAAATAACTAAGGTGAGAAAATAACTCAGTGCGAATGGAATCGGTCAGAGGGAGGTGGGAGATACACCCATTAGAGACAGTTGTCACAAATCCTCCCTTCTGTAATTGCAGATTAATTATTCAGCACTGGGCAACTACGCATCCAGGGTTCCAGATCTCAGAGCCTTCCAGACACCCCCGGGATATCAGGTGAGCGAAACAGATACTGTCGAATTGTATTTTATACATATATGTATAGGAGAGACATTTCGGTACTGTGCTTTGGCCAGAAGCCAGATTGCCCGACACAAAGGAGTGTGTGGTGTTCCAGGAATTTTTGGGATTGCAGCTAGGCAAAATGGACTAGGATTTTGAGCAGAAAAGGTACTGTTGTGATAAGTCTCTAGTTTGTGGCAACAGTAGGGTCAAGAGAGGGTTTTTCAGCAGGGGGTTACCCGGGCTGCTTTGATGCGGGTTGGTACTGCACAGGATTTGAAGGAGTTGTTGACAAATTCTGTGATGATTGGGGTCAGGCTGGGTGCGCAGAGCTTTATAATGTGAGCTCAGCAGGCGTCTCCTTTGGAATTGGACGGTTTTAGAGCATGGATGGTATTCAGAACCATTTCTTGGGTGACAGGGAGGACGGAGAAGCAGGGCACCTGCTCAGTCGAGGAGTTAGAATGGTTCTAGTCGGGTAGTACAGTGGAATTCTGACAAGTGTGTTTGGCTGCTAGTAGAGCTTTCTTAGAAGATATTTTGCTGCAGAGAAGGTTGATTTTGGTGGAAAGTGCAGTCTGAATGTTGGTGCACCAAGCTTTGTCTGGTTTTCCTAAAGAGGTTTGTGCACACGGGTTATCTAATTCACTTAGGATAATGAAGAGTTCCTTGGTGTTGGAACTTGCATTAGTGATTCTATTATCATAGGAATGGGCTTTGGAGGCAAGAATTGCTGTTATATAGTTCTAGGAGGCGGTGGCCAGGTGGGAGGCATTGACAGGGGTGGGATGTTTCTTATGCAGATGGCCAATAACTATTTACTTTCTGCAGATAAAGACCAACTAATCTGTATATTTTTTAGACTGCTTTACTATTTATTGTGTGCTTGTTCCCCGCTCCCCAGATTTCCTATTAATTGCATGAATTTTCATTTTTAAAATCCTGAATTGTCCTCAGTATTAGCTGAGTAGAGATTTCCGCTACGTCCTTTCAGCTCAGTGTTTTCTTTCTTTTGGTGCTCTACGCGGCCATGTGATCTCCCAATCTGACACTTATGTGACGATCGGTAAAGGGTCAGTAACTTGATTGTTGAAGCTGCCGCTCTGTCAGCACTCGTTTGCTGAATTTTGATAGTTTATAGACTGCTTTACTATTTATTGTGTGCTTGTTCCCCACTCCCCAAATTTCGTACTAATTGCATGAATTTTCATTTTTAAAATCCTGAATTGTCCTCATCATTAGCTGAGTAGAGATTTCCTCTACTTCCTTTCAGCTAAGTATTTTCTTTCTTTCTGCACACCACACGGTCACATGATCTCCCGATCCGACACTTATGTGCTGGCAGTACAGGCAACACAGCAGACGTGTGCAGCAGGCACGCCTGATGCACGCTGAAGGCATGAAAAAGGCAAGCCCATCTGGGCCTGTCCAAGAAGGGCTGGGCGGCATGCTTTCTTCCCCCCTTCACGATGAGTGCTCCCCCGTCTCCTCTGTCACATGGTAATGGCTAATTGCTTTGGCCCCCATCTGTTACATTCTGGCCTCCTGGATTTGTGGCCAATCCCGTGGCTATTGTAGTATGCCATCTCCTAATTTGACACAGCCGCACTGCCCGCTGTGCAACGCTAGCTCGTTGGTGGCTCATGCTTCTGATTGCTTTGATCTTTTCTCTGACTTGAGGGCAAGTTGTTTGCTGGTCACTGAATCCTGGCTATCCGATTCTTCGGGGCCTGCTGTAGTGACTATTCTGCCTTATGGTTATAATATATTGGGATCTGGTCATGCATTGCATCGGCCTGGGGGCAGTGTTGCCTTATTTTCAAATCCGGATATACACCTACAGCGATTCCTTTGGTAGTTAACCTCAAAATAGAGGCTCTCTTGGTACGTATGGTTTTATCTGCCTCCAGGACTCATTTTCTCATTGTATATCGTCGCCCTGGTTTTGATCCAGCCATTACTGAGATTTTTGTTAACCTTGTGGCTTCTGTCCAGCTTCAATACACAAATTGGTTGTTGCCGGTGACTTCAACTATAGGTGTAATGACCCCTCTGATAGCGGTGCCGCTAATTCTATTGTAGCCATGGCTGATCTGTCTTTGGCACAACTTGTTTACGAACCCACC
Source organism: Ambystoma mexicanum (assembly GCF_040938575.1). NCBI lineage: Eukaryota > Metazoa > Chordata > Amphibia > Caudata > Ambystomatidae > Ambystoma > Ambystoma mexicanum. Next base: position 219,868,922 of record NC_090933.1, on the reverse strand, counting down.
CATATCTTAGGTAACCGCCTTGATCTAATTTATGCTAATTTTATTGATATTTCAGTTGCCACTGCCCACAGGATTAGTTGGTCTGATCATTTTGTTCTTCCTTTTGTTTATAATTTTACTGATTGTGTCCCCACATCCTGCAATCAGAATGTGTGGAAGCACAATTGGCATTATGTTGACCGGCCCCTGGTCGCTGCCCATATTAATAATCTGTGCCTTGCCACTCCATGTCTGGATCTCTGTTCTCTCTCTCAGATATTCACCACTGCGCCTGATATGGTGGCCCCCCTCAAATGCATCAGAGTGCAGGGTGAGCCCTCGGAGCACTGGTTTAATAACAATCTTAAACTTGTTTATCTCAAACGCAGGCAAGCCGAACGGAAATGGCGCTCCTCTTATTCCCCCTGCGATAGGGCAGCATTCTGTGCTACCACTTCTAGCTACCATCAACCTACTAATCAGGCCAAATGTAAATTTTTCACTTTTCAAATTGAGAATTCGATTAATCAGCCTGAAGAACTGTTTAAGGTTGTTCGGTCACTGGCCCTCATTACGACCCTGGCGGAATCCGCGGTGCTAAATGCACCGCGGAGCATGGCGGAAAGCCGCCGATAGCGCCATGGGGGTTGGCGGATTTACCACCCCATGCCGACCTTGGCGGAGCGGTAAATCCCCAATCCCCATTTTACCCTTCCCCATTCCCATTCTTGCCCCATAGGGTATAATGGGAGTGGGGAAGGAGTTAATTACGCCGCCGTAAAGTACGGCGGCGTAATTAACAACGAGGTCCCTTAGCGCCATGGTTTTCTCCGCCCGGTAAAACCAGGCGGAGAAAACCTCCATGGCGCTAGGGGAACTCGTAGTACGGCGGACGGGTCCGCCGCGATTACCGCTGGCGGAAACCCACTCCGCCAGGGTCCTAATGAGGGCCACTGTCTACTAAGGTGTCCCCTCCTGACTCTATTCCCCCCTCCCAAAATGTATGTGACTCACTTGCTGATTTCTTTAATCAAAAAATAGCTGATATTTGTGAGCATATTATTCTGCCCTTTATTGCTCCTAATGTTATGGCTGCTATTAATCACTCCTCCTCTACAGGTACGATCCCCTCAGAGCTTAAACACGCCTAGGTTATTCCTCTGCTCAAAAAACCTTCTCTTGATCCTTTGATTCCTGCAGATTTTCGCCCTATCTCGCGTCTTCCTTTTTTTCTGAAGCTAGAATCACTGTTTGCCCCCTTGCTTGGGAGGTTTTATGAAGACATGCTTCCATTTGATGCCTTTCCGTCAGGGTTTAGACCTGGTCGGGGTACCAAAACTGCTTTGGTCTCAGTGCTGGATGATTTGACACTGATTTCTGACCAGGGTGGAGTGGCAGCATTGATTTTGTTAGATATGTCGGCTGCTTTGGACACTGTCGACCAGTCCATACTGATCCGTCATCTTTCTGCTGCTGGGATATCTGGCTCGGTTCTCTCCTGGTTTCACTCCTTTCTCTCCAATCCTCTTCAATCGCTCTCAGTCACTATCTCAGTCACCATCTTTTCAGTATTTCTTCTCTGCTTTATCTTCCTCGGTTTGTGGGGTTCCTTGCCCACCCTGTTCAATATTTACACCTGGTCTCTTGTTACTCTCATCCGCTCCCACGGCTTCAGATACTACTCTTATGCTGACGATAGTCAGATCATAGTATGGCTGGATCTTCTCCACCCTTTCCAGCCACTCAGCTGAGGGACTGCCTGCAGGCTGTTGGGAACTGGCTCAAATTGAATGGGGGGAAATCTGAGGATTTGGTTGTGGGCTCTGTCTCCACCACCTCCTTTTGGCCTTTGTCTATAGGTTCTATCCCTGCTGCGGTTGTTAAAAAGCTTGGTATTACATTCTCTGCCTCCCTCTCCAAGTCTTCCCAGATCAGCTCAGTCCACCAGGAAAGGTGTTGCATTTTATTCCCAGTCATCTATGCACCCCAGTGGTTGCAGCCTTAGTTCTTAGTCGCATTGACTACTGCAACTCCCTGTACCTGACGAAACCGGCTTATCTGGTACAACGCATGCACATCCTACAGAATTCTGCTGCCCGGATAGCCACCTGCACCCCTTTCAGGGATCACATCTCCCCTATTCTGCATGCTCTTCATTGGCTCCCTGTGGCCAAGTGTGTGCATTTTAATTCTCTTGGTCCCATACACAGGGCCTTCCATGCTGTGGGGCCTGAGTACCTGCAGCATAAATTCATGCCTTTTGTTCCTGGCCACCGTCTACATTCTAGGGACAAGATCCTAATTTCTGTGCCTAGATTTTGGTTTGTCGGGATTGGTGGCTGTTAATTTTCTGTGAGGGCTGCCAAGTTGTGGAATACCCTGCCCATTGCACATCGGTCCACAGTGGCTCATCTGCAATTTAGACGTGCTTTAAAAACTCTGCTCTTTTGATTTCCTGTGTCCCGCCTAAGGTGTCTTCAGAGTCTTGTAGCATCAGGTTGCCTTTATGGTGTTAGTTGCGCAGTACCTCGGTACAAAATGGATAACATAACATAACAGATGTTGATAGGTTTGAAGGGTTTTAATGATTTGTTCTTAAGAGGGGCATGCTGGTCTAGCGTGGCAAGAAGGTTCTGGTGGTAGTGGTTGGCGAGAGCACAAAGGCTCTTGCAATCAGAAGGCAGAGCGTCAAGGTGAGCAAGTAAAGTAGGCTTGAAGGTTTCATGTGAGAGTTTCCGTGTGCTTCTGGCCAGGATTTGAGTTGGTACTGGGGATGGGTGTTGGTGGCGAGGTTGGTGTGAGTGAGTCAATTTAAATTCAATTAAATGGTGGTCAGACCGGGGACAGAGCTGATGTGAGTGATGTCAATGGAAGAGTTGGTTGTCAATGTCCAATCAAGGGTTTTCCCTTGGGTGTGGGTGGGTGCATGACAAATTGTGTGAAGTTCACATTGTGGAGCGCATGAACCAATGAGGTAGCTTTGTGGTAGCTTTGTGATCTGCAGGATCATTAAATCCCAGGTTAAAATCACCTAGAATTATGCGTTTGGTGGCTGGTTTTAGGAAGGGTGCAATGAGGAGGGGAAGGTCAGAATCGGGTCTGTTGGAGGCATTAGATTGTCGATAGAGAAAAAGAATGGTGAATGATGCCTGTGGATTGGTCTTGAGTTTAAGTAGGAGAGTTTCATATCCCTCAATGTGAGGTAAAGGAAGGGAGTGAATGTGGAGGTTGGATTTGGCAATGAGGGCAACTCTGCCACCAATGGCATTGGTGTGGTCCGTTCTGTGGATTGTGCAGTTGGGGGGAATGGCTAAGCTGAGCATAGCGCCCTAAGTGCTACAAAAGCCACGATTTTGACATGGCTAGTATGTCAATCTGGTTGTCAGAGATACGGTTTTAGACCTCTATGGCATGGGAACCCAATGATCTAACAGTGATGAGGGTAAAATTGAGAGGTCTGTTTTGAGTGGCAGGGGTGGAAGGTGTTAGGTAGTCTGGTAAGTGGGGGTAGTGGGGAGGTGTTGTGGTCGAGGTGGCTGTGAGGTTCCCTTGGACAGCCTGTGTAGTCTGGTATTGGCTAGTATGGGGTAGGAGAGCACTTGAGTGTTCTGGTGCACAGGTTTTGGAGTCTAAGGAGAATTGATGGTGCATAGGAGGGGGGGGGAGATAGTATCAATAGAGTTGGGTATAGGGTCTACCAGCTGTCATGGGCAGATGGCCGGCCATGAGAGTAGGGTGGTGGGTGGTACCATTGAAGGAAGGGAGGAATAGCATGGGTTTGGGATGGCATGCCGATTGTGGAGTGCCAAAGAGGGGATGTACAGGTTAGATGCAGCGGGCCACAGTGGGCGCTGCTGGGGGCAGGACCCAAATGATCTTGGGCAGCATGGACCTTAAGCAAGGGGGGTGTACGGGCCATTTAAGTTGTCGGTGATCAGATTGTGGTGGTCGGGGTAGATGGGAGCTGAGATAGCGGGAGGCAGGTAGTGTGAGGGCCAAATGTGGGGGTCAGTGGTCATGCTCCCCTCAGGGTGAGGATGCAGATGAGGGCTGCTGACGCACGGCTCCCGTCTCACGCCGTGCGGTGCAGGGAAAGTGGCTGGCAGTAGGAAGTGGCAGGATAGAATGGGGGAGCTGGTCACAGAGGCAGGCAAAGGGGACCAAGGTGAGGGGAAAACATCCTTGGAGTTGGATCGTGGGCCAGTCGGTGCAAGACTGTTTAGGATGGCATTGCAGTAATGTACAGCGGTCTTACCTCGTGATGGTTGGACGTTGGGATAAGCAATGATGGGCGGCCAGTGGTGGAATAGTGGTGGACAGAGCAGGAATGGGTGATGGTGGCTTTGCAGCGGCATAATCAGGCTGGTTCCGGAGCTGGTCCGGACACGGCCTGGGGGACATCCATTAGGGCCTTAGTCGCAGGCCTTTGTAGGGGGCTAGCATTGCCTGCAGGCTCCCTAGGATATCTGGGTCTATTTGGAGGCTTGGCCAAACCCAGGTGGACATGGGGCGTGCCTAGTGGCAGAGACAGGTGGTAGATAGGTCGGCCATTTTTAAGTGGCCATGCAGTCTGATTGTAATCAGGGCAGTGGGAAAAACAGGCCATCTGGAAGGCATCTCAGGAGGCCCGGATGGGCATTCATCAAAAATAAGGCAAATCATTCTATTTCACATCTCGGTAGTAAATTGCAGAATATTATTGCATGGCAACAGCAAGTTTACCGAGCAAGGTGTTAAATCATCTGATGAAGCGCTCGATGTAGCAGTGGGAGCGCGATGCTCGTGGAGGAGCTCTTGCTCAGTACAGCCAACCCCACAGAGCCAGACAGGGGAAATCCAAATAACATTGCTGAGATTTAGGCCCAAATCCTGGGAGTTAGCAAGCCTCCTAAAAGGGAAGTTGTTAGCTTCAACGCCTACTCTGGATTATCACTTGTAGTTCTAATGCTGCGCACTCCCATTCTTCAAAGTAGGATTGTGCTCATCCACCCAATGGATAGTAAAAACAAGTCCTCTTTTTAAGAGGTATACAATAAATATCAGGAAAACTCAACAGAAATCTACAATTTGGTGGCTCAACAAACCCAGACTCCCGTATATGCGGTAAATGCTGCAGGTAAAGTCTCTTTTCACTACCACCACACATCCAGGATTTTTGAAACTGCCAATGATAATGTTTTATTTTCTGAAAAATGACCTGTAGCCAAAATTACCCCACCACCTTTTTCACCTGTCCTACTTAGTGACTGGATCTACTCTCAGGCATCAATCCTTTTATTGAGAACTGCTGTTATCCTAATACTTATAAGAAGCCCAATACCCGTGAGCTACTACTTGGGCTCCATCTCACTCCAAACCCTGCCCGACTGAGACTTCTCTAAAATGCTGGCAAGCTTGGTGTTTCTCCTTCAAGGCTCTGCAAACCCCTACAACCGAGATCCAGCCAAAAGCATTCCACCAATTCAGCACTGACGCAGTAATCTCCAACTTCAGAATTGCTCTCCACCGCAACCATGTCTCTTCTGTACTCATCTTCCTCGTTCTCCCTTCAGATGAAAACATTGTAAATCAATGGCCATGTCTAACTTGGGCATCACTGGCACTGTACTCTCTTGGCTCCCCTCCTCCCTTGTGACAGTTTATACTCTGTGGCATGGAGTACTTCCAGTCCACACCACCTTTGAGTGTCCTCCAAGGCTCTGCCTAGTTCACATTCTCTTCCAAGCTATACTACATCTGTGACATCAACAAGTTGTTCAATTTCTACATCTCTTTGCTCAAGACACTTTTATCTCCCCCTCTCATACAGACTCCCTCCAACCTTATTGAATGGCACTGTTGCATCTGATACTGTGTGGCTATTGATTATTTAATGATTAGCCAATTTAGGACCAACCTCATCTACCTCCCCACATACATTGCTCACATAATCATGCAATCTTTCATCTCCTTACTGCCCAGATTTGTTCTCTGTGCACACTCAACCCACAACTTTGACAAACATTAGACAACCACACATGGCTGGTTCTCTGTGTTACAGAGTGACCTCCAGCCTTCTTAGGATTACTTGTAAGGTTTATTACCAGGTTCTCAAGGTACAGTACAAGCAAGTTACATGGAATACAAGTAAGTTACACAGGGTAGGACAACACTGGCTCCCATCACCCAGGCAGGGGGCTTCCTAACTGCCTGAGCTTGGAACCCTCACCCATACATTCTATCATTCAGAGAACAACATTCCACATGACATCAGTCTTCCCTCGTACCTGGACAAGCACTTCACAACACATTTCCTTCCCTTATATTGACACCACACAGAGGGAAAGACTCCACAACACATCTCCCCTCTCTCTCACACCAAACTCTTTAAAAACAAAAAATGTTTAGGATTACTTGTAAGGTTTATTACCAGGTTCTCGGGGTACATTACAAGCAAGTTACATGGAATACAAGTAAGTTACAGTAAGTTACACAGGATAGGACAACACTGGCTCCCATCACCCAGGCAGGGGGCATCCTAACTGCCTGGGCTTGGAACCCTCACCCATACATTCTATCATTCAGAGAACAACATTCCACATGATATCACAGTCTTCCCTCATACCTGGACAAGCACTTCACAACACTCTATATACACTCAATTGCCACAGATGCAAGTTGCCACCTTCTCAGCATGTACAATCCAATCCCTGCCACAAATAGCTTTGACTTTTTCAAGATCCTGATTTACTGTTCTAGCACTCACCAAGATGTAATAAAGCAATTGGGGTGCGGGAAGATCGTATCCCCTTCCCAACAAACCTGAGGAGGTGGACTGGTTCCCCTCCCCAGGTTTGTTGGGAAGGGGATATGATCTTCCCATGCCCCATGTGCTTTAGAATAAGGCAAAGGCTGTCATCAGTCATATAAGATACCAGGGGGAGGGAGGTCCCCTTATAGGCATCTACACAATCATATTATTGCATGTTTTTTAGGTATAGTGTACATGCGGGAATAGCAGCCATCTTAGATATTAGCAGCCATATTGTGGCACAAAGCTTAAATGTAGCACGATAGACAGCACCCCAGGCTTAGGATACGAACATGAGCAAGGGAATAGGTTGTATCCACACACCGATGTGAAAGGCCAGAGTTGCACTGCCCCATAAAACTCTCCATTGTCCTAAACTGTTGCCAACCGTTGCTCCCTGGTAAGAATGTGCCCTGCAAGGCCATGGGAGGAGGGCTGAGTGTCTGTGAATGGTGCCATCCCATGAGAAGGGCAAGGGTCTCCAACACCCACCAGTTCCAATCCTAAATTATAGCACCCCAATGCCATGGCTTTAGTACCCCTGAATTTCACTATACTAGATAACTCCAGACCTCTGACCATAAACTTATTGGACTTCCTGTACGGTCAAAAATATCAGAAAGCAGGGTATTCCTGCCTTCACTCCTAGGTCACGTGATTTGTGCTGCGAGGTGCAGGGAGGAATGAAATTATACCTCAAAGCAAGATTGGGAGACCTTGGAGAAAGGCCGAACTGTCTGGGAGCGAGTGAACTGTGTGTTAGTGCGACCTCGGCTTTCCCTCTGGGCCCCTGTCTGTTCATACCAGGTGCACTGTTACATAGAAAGAAATGAGTTTTTTCTTAGTTAGTAACATAATAGTTATTTCCCGCTGACGGATGACGACTGCAACATCGCCCACGTGGAAGAATATGGACGGAGAGTGCTGGGACCAACCAGTAGCGCGGGTATGCACAGTATATAATTTACGTCAGTGATGACGCTGTTTTGTATACCTTCATAAAGTATTGTTCAAACTGATTTGGGCAGAACGTTCCACGGCAGCTGAGTTCTTTGTTGGTGCTTTTTCCTTTTGTATGCAAATAAATCTTCTTATCCTTGCAAGAGGTATGCTAGGGCTTTTTCCCTAGCGGGTTTTATTTTTTCTCGTGTGAGCCTCTGAGGGGCTTTCCTACATTTGGTGACCCCAATGTGATCCCAGCAGCCCCCATCATGACGGAGCCTTCCAGGCGTCTTCTGTGAAGGGGCCGCGCCCACCTGCAGCGACCAGTCCCAAGCATGCGACCCGCAGAGGTGTTCAGTAGCCATTTTCATAGAATTCCTGTCTGCTCTTTGGAGCAGAGCGTGGCTACGGGAAGAGTGCAGGCAGTTATTGGGGCCCTGTGGCGGAGGAGCTCTGGTGAAGATGCAGACGTGAGTACACCTCTTGCGAGGGATAAGAACGAGGGGTTGCGAGAGTGGGGGAATGTGGCATGCACAGGTGAAAGTAAGGTGTTGTAAGGCCATGTGGTGTGGTTCTGTTTTTTTATTATTACTTTTTAGATAATTAAGAGGATTTTACGAAGGAAAAAAATGGAGTGTAGGGAGCCTTCCCAAGTAAGAGAAGGTGCTGGGGGCATTTGTTTTGTGACAAGGAGATAATGGAAAAACTAGAAACTCCACATAATTAGACGGCTCGGTGAAAGTAGTGTTTGTTGTTTTAACTTGTTATTTTAGCTTGTTTTTTAGTGTATTATGATTTTTTGTGTACAAGGTGGAGGCCAAAGGTGGGCCAGTGTTGATAATTTATTTTGAGAGCATATGCTGAATTAGTCTGTGTGTGCGTGTGGAAAGCGGGAAGAGGGAGGTGTTCACATAGGGGCGTCGGCGAGACGGGACAGTGGACTGGAAGAGACTGTTGTAATTAAACTGTACGCAGCGCATATTTGTAAAGGTTGGACGCTTTGGGAGTGCAGATTGCGAACATGGGATGAGGGACGCCATTAGAATATATGTGTGGTGTGTTACCATTGTATAGGGACAACATTTTAAAATATCATAAACAATGGGTGGTAGAGACACATGGGGGGGTGCCCCACTCCTGGCCAGAGCAGGACACGCACAATAGAGTGATATTAGATCAAATTAGTACATTCTTAGCTGCTAAATATAAGGGTAAACAGCTTCAGAAGAGGAAGGTGATACTGGATGTGTGGAAGATGATAGAGGACGTTGAAGACCCTGATAGGGTTGGGGCTCAGAATATTGAAGGGGCTGCTCTAGATGCAATGTCTGTGACACCGCGAGGGTGCTAGAGAGCCCAACCAAGATGGCGGTCCCCCTGTGCGCTCCGGAAAGAGCTTCCAAAGATCCTGAATTTAAACACGCCCCAAGGTGCCTAATACAACACAGGCTGTATGGATAGGCTGTCTAAACCGTCCCTGGAACTATAGAGCTGACCTTCAGACGTGGATAGGCTTCCATACACAAGTCCAGAGTGAAGGCGCACTAACGAGAACCGGGTCCCGTCCCAGGTGCGGCACAGTGAATCAGCTTGAAGACGGCAGTGGTGCCGATCCCCATCTAAACGATTCCGCAGTAACGTGTGAGGCCCAGAAAGCAGAGAGATATATGGCAGACAGCACTCAAGAGCACAACTATGGCAAACCAGGGTCTGGAGAGTGGAAACTGTACAGGACAAAACACAGCGTGCCGCCGCTCTGCATGGCTGCAAGTGTGTAAAAGTAAACGAGGTGGGCGGTCATTGGGGCTGGCGGGGCCCCCCGGCACATCATCAGTGATTCTGGACCCCCGACAG